>NW_027466462.1:420000-930000 GCF_050575085.1 Anarhichas minor | reverse complement strand
GTACATCTTTTACTTATACTTCTGTACTTTGATGAGTTTTGGTACTTTGGGAAAACATTCATTTTTCAACGCCAAAGACAAAAAAACTTTAGTCGCATTTTCACTTCTTTTAAAACCTTCTTTGTCTGGCTCTTGATTGTACTTTCTTCCTCAGCAGATGGAAAAAATGTCCAAACAAAACAAACTAAAGTTCTCAAACACACTCACAGATTTAAAGCTGCTATGAAACTGGACTTCTATCCGCTCACAGAAGATACAAACCAGACCAGTGACGGTGCGTCACACATTCAGGTCAGCTCCGAATCATCTCCGCTTTCTTTACTGTCATCATGTTGAGCTTCTCGTGTGAACGTGAAAAACACAATCTGAGTTTTCCCCCTGAAGACGGAGCGTGTTGCTTTGACTCTCAGTCCTCCGGTTTGCCTGTGAAGCCCCGAGAATCCTCCGGTGACTTGTTAACGTGAATATCAGCATTTGGCCTTCTGGGGCTCTCGCAGCTCGTTAGCGTGACGGTTGAGCGACGGGCGTGTTGGACACGCCGGCACGCTAACGTCACACGGATAAATACTGCGTTTACTCTTCAGTTGGTGAACTTTGGGAGGTTCGTGTGAAGTGGTTCCATCTGCAGCACAACCGATCGGCTTCACTTGTTTGCAGATGAATGAAATGAAGATTTTAATGACGAGGCGATGTTAACAATACCGTTTACGTTCGCACAACAATCGAATAGTTGCCAGTGATTTAAAACAGATAATGCTGCATTCTTATGCGCATAAAACGATGAGCGGCGATGATGCCTTCACTGACCGTGAACTCTCGGAGGTTTTCACATTTGTGCGAGTCCTCCCCGGGCAGCTGGCCTCCCCTGCACAGCTTGTTGTGGAGCCACACCAGCAGGTAGAGGATGGACTTGGGGCTCGGGATGATGTTGAACGGAGGCGGCAGCGTGCCGCCCTCGTCGAAGTAACTCATCCACAGCTTGGTGCGGGCGAACTTCCACTCGATGTCGGCGTGGTCCTGCGGGACGGAGACGAGACAGCTCGAGGTCATGTGATGTGATGTGATGGTTTTTTTCTTCTCAATGAAATGTGGTGAAGCAAGTTAAAGAGACGGGATGATTAAAACCCGCTGAAACCCAAAACCGGATGGAAAAGCACATTTTCTTTAAACAATCGCCAAAAGGACACATTCATCATCACAGCCATATGCTGTAAACACAGTCATCATCTTAAGATTTTCATCTTTCCGATGATCTCAAACACATCATGTGCGGTGAAGGCAGATCAAAGAAAGCAACACAACTAAGATTAAAATTGTTATATTTCATCAACATTTTATTCTACACGTCTCATGTAAAAATGTTCCCCGAATAAACCGTTTGCTTTAACCAGATTGTGTAAAAAACATAAAATTCTGAGCTCCTCAGAGCAACTAGGAAGCATTGAATGATTTGTCTGAGACAAACAGTCACGTGACAACAATTCTGTGAAACTTCGACTGAACTGCTGCTGAACACCGAGCAGAGAGGAGAGGAGAGGCTGGAAGAGGAGCTTGTTGAAATATTAATAGTTTATTATAAATAGCACATAGAGCCTCCATTTCTTTCCAACATTGGTAACAATTGTGGACACTTGGAGAAATGTTGGATGTATAGATTCCATTGTTTTCCAATTTTTGTAAACTTGCGTTTTTTTCTTTTTATTGATTTTTGTCATCGTAACTGTGTTACTCTGCACTAAAGACATGTTTGAGTTCTCTCTACTTCTAGCCGTGGTTGTGATGTTTCCGTAGAGGAGCAGCACTTTTATACTGTAGAGAAAATCAAAGCCACAGAGAGAGAGAAATGTGACAGGAGTGAAAAACTCCCCCGAACTCTTTGGTGTTCGGGGGGTTAACAGCCGTTGACTGTTGCTCTACAACTTGTTCAGAACGCTGCAGTTCTAACGAAGACCAGACAGAGCTCATGTTACTCCTGCTCTAAAGTCATTGCATCACTTTTACTTTTCTTAACACTCAGATATACTTTTCAGGAAACTTTGTCATTTATTGAATTCGTGTTTAACCCTCTGATCCTCGAGCAGTTTCAGGGCTTCTTATTTTGCTCCCGTCATATTTATAAAGACGATGGAAACATCACAACCACGGCTAGAAGGACCGAGGACTCACACTGGACTGTTTGCAGCACAACACAGTTACAATGCCACAGATGCCATCAAATAAAAAAACAGTTTATTTTTACAAAAATTGGAAAGCAGTGGAATCTATCCAATGTTGGAAAACAAAACTAGAGGCTGCAATTGACCTTTTTACAACGTCTCCTGTGTTATCCTCTCTGCTCTGTGTAAACAGTCTGCAGTCTCCTTAAAGGATTCAGCCTGGACCCTATTTTACAAAATTGGAACCTGCGAACAGTTAGTGACTCACAGCGATCAGCTGGTACGAGTTGTTCATCATGGCGATCAGCATGTTGAGCAGAACCACCAGCGAGATCACGTTGTACGTCCCGAACATGGTCGCCCCGACGAACTCGGTGAACTCGTGCCGGGCCTTCACGTTGGTGACGTAGAGGTTCAGCAGCCCGAATATGGACCAGAACAGAGACTGGAGGGTCTCGAACAACCTGAGGACGCAGAGCCACAGACCACTTTATCTACAGTCCTTTCTTCAGAGGACAGCTACTAAGACAATGAATCACTTCTAAAGGAAGAGACAGACGCTCATCAGAGAACGTTTCTATGAAGAGCTGCACCTCAATCTGAGTTTTGAAACATAACTCTGTCACTTTGTTGTGATTTTGTCAGTTTAAGATCCTCAGAAACATTCATCTGTCCCAAACAAAGCACAATAAACTTCAGCTGATGAAGCGTTTAATTCACAGTGACAGACGACTGCGAGGCTAATTATTCATGTGACGGTCATTAAAAGTACGAGCAGATTCATGTTGGCATCAGACTGCTGTCTGATGCCCATATTTCATATTTAATGTCTTTAACTGAACAACAGAGAAAGTATGTTTCAGAAAACAGAGCTCTTAAGTTACAGATCGGTTACGACAGGTTCTGCCCAGTAAACGAGGGAACGTGCTCACATTCTTCTTGCTGTGAATACGTTTTGGAGCGGCCTTGGAAGATATGAGACGCGTCTTAGTGCCGTGAAACTAAACAGTATAATTCATCTTCAGCTTGATTTGTAGTGAAACGACTCACTACAGGAGTCAGCCAGTACATTTAGAGAGAAGAGCTGGAACCGTTAACGGATCACAGTCAGTGAAATCTGTCTCAATGGAGCTAAACTGAAACAACACGTTCAAGCTGTAGAGAAGAGAATCACAGGAAAAGCTACATCAACGTGTTTTCACATTTAAAATCATGTAAAGTAGAGGAAATACACATTTCTGATCGTTGTGGCGCTCAGTGTGATTGAGGATGTTATTTAATCCTCAAACAAATAATATTAATAATCTCAAACTATGTTTTTCCCTCCGGGCTTTCTTCCAGACAAAAAAAGCCGACAATATATTTAAAAATCAACAACTATATCAAGTCAGTTATCAGTAACGTTGACTGTGAATGTCTCTGTTAAAGGCCATTAAGATGCGTTATTGTGACGAACAAACAGGAAGTTATGAGACAGTATCATCAGCATAGCATCGAACCTTCTGAAGTCAAACTGCATTCAGCAGTCAGAACGTGGACAATAACATTTATAACACTTTTTACAAAAACAGTACAAAATGTAAACCGTACTTGGTGTGTGATTTACACCTCGTTATTTCATTTAACTTGTCTTTTTGCTTTTTAATAACCCCACATGTTTTTAATCTGTTCATATTGTAAACAAATTGTGACGCACTGAACTGTTCTCAATAAAGCAAACCGGCACATTTACAATTTCAATGTGTGCTCTCTGAAGGCTAGGAAAGGAGCCTCCGTATAGGATGCATCCTTGGTAGGATGCATCCTACCAAGGAAGCATCCTTGACTTTGAGAAACAGGAGTTTCATAGTTAAACTGCGTTGAAGGTGGAGCGGCTGAGACGTGATCCACTTAGCAAAGATCAAATCAGAGTTTTTATCATATGAAAACCTCCCTCCATCTTCCTCCCCTCCTCTCCCACCTCCTTCACTCTTACCCTCCCTCCGTCCTCTGTTTGTGTGACAGTCACAGTTACAGCAGCAGCTTATTGCATTTTTGATGAAGCGACAATTGGCGGAGCCAAGACGCTTCGTCTCACAAGAATGAAAGAGAGAGCGAGAGAGAGGGAGAGAGAGACATGCAGAGAGAGAGAGAGGGAGAGAGAGAGAGAGAGGGAGAGAGAGAGAGAGAGAGACAGAGAGGTTTTGTCTGCAGGGTTTTATATTTGTGCTGCATAAAATATTCATAGCAATGTGTGTGTGTTTTGCAGTAAGGTGTGTGAATGGTCACTAAATCAATCAGTATACAGTGTGTGTGTACTCAATGGGAGGGAGGCTGTGATGAGAGAGAGAGAGAGAGAGAGAGAGAGAGAGAGAGAGAGACGATGAATGAAGCAACCAAGTGTGACATCGAGTCGCAGTTATAAAACAGAGAATAAAAGATGGACGCCAAAAGAAACAGAATGAAGGAAACAGGATTTAATGGATCTCTTGTAGCCGTTAACTCATTATTCCTTTGTGTTTCCTCTCCTTCTTCACCTCCTTTTTGTCTCCTCTTATCTCCTCTCTGCCATTTTCTCCCCTCCTTTCCTTGTTTACTCCCTTCCTCTCTTCCTCCTCCCTCCTATCTTTGTCTCCTCTCCCTTAGTGTTTCCTTTCCTTGATTCCTCTGCTCTCCCCTCATTTATAAAAGTATCATCATCAAAATATACTTAAAGTACCAAAAGTAAAAGTACTCATGCTGAATAATATATAATATTAATGTAATATCTTTGATGTTGCAGCTTAATTTCTTAATTTTTATTGTGAACTAAAAAGTAAAGTGTTAGCCTCTGAAAAGTAGCTGAAAATAACAATATGATCGTATATTTGTACTCATGTAGTACTTGAGTAAATCTACACTTTGTTACTTTCCACCACTGCTCTCGTGTCCTTGTCTCCTTGTCTCCTCTGCTTTCCCTGTTTACTCTCTTTCAAAAACAACTTTATCGACAAATCAGAACACAGCTCTGCCGCTCCGGAACCCAATGCTGAGTCAGCGTAAATATAAAAATAATCGATGACATAAATAAAGTGGATCTTTGTCCTCCAGAGGAGCAGCAGCCTGTTGTGGTTTTAAATCTCAGATCATTATGGGATGCATTAAAGTCTGAGGTGATTCATGAATGCGACACTTCATCAGCCGGAAAAAAGTTTTATAAAGTCATCAACTGTTATCGGAGGGAGCAGACTCCTTGTTTTCTCTCCTCTCCTTTCCTTGTTTCCTATCTTTGTTTCTGTTCTCTCTCCTTGCTCCACCTCTTGTATCCACCGCCCAATGATTCATCCCTCCTCTCCTTGTACGCTCCTCCTTTTTCCTCTCTTCTCTTATCTCCTTTCCTTTGTAACATCCTGTCCTTGTTTCCTCTTCTTATCTCATTTACTCATCTCCTCCTCACCTTGTTTTCTCTCATCTCCTTTCCTTTTATCCTCTCCTCCTTTCCTTGTCTCCTCTCCATATCTCTCATCTCCATCCCTATTATCCTCTCCTCCTCTCCTTGTCTCCTCTCCTTATCTCTCATCTCCATCCCTATTATCCTCTCCTTGTCACCTGTCTTCTCCTTATCTCTCATTTTCTCTCTCCTGTCCTTTAGCTGCCCTCCTTGTTTCCTCTCCTCTCTTTTCATTATCTCCCCTCCTTCCCTTTATTTCTCCCCTCGTCTCCTCTCGTCTCTCTCATCTCCCCCTCCACTAAGCCGAGTCATAAACTGCTACAGCTGATCCCCACAGCCACTCAGTCATTTCACTGCTATAGCTCTGCAGTTGTGTGGGAGGCAGGCCGAGAGAGAAGGAGGGGGGAGAGAGAGAGAGGGAGAGAGGGAGAGAGGGGGGAGGGAGGGATAGAGGGATAGAGGGAGAGAGAGGGGGGTGTTGGTGTGTGACACACTGCATACAATGTTTCTGTGTGTGTGTGTGTTTCGACTTGGCAGCCCAACAGCATGCAATTAAATCATTCCTATAGTGCTTGTGTTGAATATGAATATGTTAGATTTACTGTGTGCGTGTGTGTGTGTGTGTGTGTGTGTGTGTGTGTGTGTGTGTTGTCATCACTAGTGTACACTGAAATCTCTGCAGCCGAGTGCAGACACCCTCTGAAGGCCTTTACACACCGGGGGCGTGACGAATAAACAATATGAAACATTCCAGAAGAATATTGAGCATAAAACTATTCAGACCGACAGCGATGCGACTTTGCGACAGTTGCAACACTTTTTCAATAAAAGGTTTGAATAGAAAATGTATGTGGTTGTTTTTTCCCCTCTTTGTAGTCGTTTTGTGCCTCTTTGTAGTCGTTTTGTGTCTCTTTGTAGTTGTTTTGTGTCTCTTTGTAGTTGTTTTGTGTCTAATTTTAGTCGTTTTGTGTCTCTTTGTAGTCATTTTTTGTCTCTTTGTAGTCGTTTTGTGTCTCATTGTAGTCATGTTCAGTTTCTTTGTGATCATTTGAGTCTCTTCCTGGTTGATACCAGGTTGGTTCATTTCTCTTTGAAGGAAATTGTGTAGTTGAAGGCCGGGGGTCCTTATGGTGTTCAGTAATCCATCCATGGCTGTGTTGTCTTCTTGTGTCTCTCTAACTTGTTACTGGCCCAACACTCACATACATGTACTCAAAGAACTTAGAGTTCATGATTTAGATCCCGACTTTATATTTCCAGTGTCTGTTTGGTTGAAAAGGCCTCAGAATGAGAGTAGCAGTGCTGAGGAGGTGAGACACATAGCGAGAGTAGAGAGAGAGAGAGTGTGAAAGACGGTGACGAAGAGTATTTACATCTTTTGTTTGAAGGCAGAAAAAGAGTGAGCGAGGTGGAGACAGTGAGACAAACGTGTAACACATTAACGGTGATAAGTGTGTGTGAAGCACAGATGAGCGAGAACGACACACCTGAGAAACAGGAAACGATGTCACAAACGCTGATGAGTGTGTGCGTGTGTGTGTGTGAATTACAGGAGTGGGATGCAAAGAGGAAACAATTGTAAATTCATGAATGTTGATTTGCTGGCTTCGCCCCGGCTCCCGTTTGCATTATGCATCATCTAGCTTCAGCGTGAGGCTGATTTATTTTGCGTCTGAGTCGATGCGCAGACGAGAAGCTGTGAGAGCAGCTGTGATCACGGCTTTTGTGTCTTTTGTTTGTTCAAGTCAAGGTTCGCTGAGTGCGTTTGTTCTTTCCTCAGCATCTTAGCGAGGAGGTCGGCCTGGATTTAAAAAAGACTTTAACCATCTCATGCCTCGACTCAGCATGTTTAATAATCAAAACGTTCCGTCTCTTGATCTGTAACGCCACAGAGACGACACTCTGTTTATGTATTCATCTAGAACAAAACACCTTTTAACCTTTAATAAACACTCACACAGATAAAAGTTTAAAACCGCTCCCCTCCTATCATTGTCCCGAGCGCTTCGCTGTAATGGAATCGACCATCAATCAATGCGGCTATTATCTAAAGCAAACCACACGCCTCATCAATATTCGGCCCCTGACTCGGCTTGGACCTCAGTCTGCCTCCATCAGCAGAGACACACTGATCTGTGTGTGTGTGTGTGTGTGTGTGTGTGTGTGTGTGTGTGTGTAAGTTTGCATTATGGCCGACGCAGCGGCTCTGGACACCTCGGACAGGGTTTGATCATCAGGGCGATGTGTGTCATGAGATCTACATGGATGTTTGCCTCTCTGCCGGCTGATAGTATCACAGCTGTTATTAGCAAACATCGGGGCTTATTTGCCAACATTTGCCAAAACTGCAGACCTGCTGAGACTCTGCAGGACAGGATTTTACAAATGAATGTTTGAGTAAATAAATATCTAGATCTGGTGGTTTGAGCTAAATGCTAACGTGCTCTTAATGCAAACATGCTGATGTTTAGCATGTTTGCATTCTGGCATTTGCTAGTTTCTATCTCATAAAAACTCACAATTTGTTAGAATAACAACATCAACATTAATGAGCATTTATAAATGACCCTTCCTCCACTTGTAAAAGGCTAAAAACCTTCAAATAGTGCATTGGTCCCCTATCGTATCTCCGATTAAGTCTTCTCAAAGGTCCATTGAACCCAAACAGATCAAAGTGGTGCTGCTCCACCTTCAGCTTCAGTGTTTCTCTCCTCAACACGTCCGTTCAAAGACACACACGGACTCACGGTGAGTGTTCTGGGTGGTACTCACGTGGAGAAGGCGTTGTTCTGCCTCTCACAGCGGATGCCTTTGCAGTTGTTGGGTTCCTCTGAGGCCTTGGTCTCATAGTAGAAGTACAGCTGGTTCAGCCCATTGGCGAACGCCAGCAGGACCTAAACAGGGAACGTGTTCATTAATGTATGTCAGGAGTACGGAGAGATCTCTATCTAAGGAAACACGACTTCATCGGAGCTTTGTTTTTCTGTTTGAAATGAAGCATTCTGTATCTCACATTACGTTGTGTAACTGAGGTCGACCCTCTGCTCCTCCAGGGCGTTCTTCAAACACAGAAGGCCGTGTTTTCTCAATCTGGAGTTGCGTAAAAGCTGCAGCTGAGTGAGCGTGAAGCGATGTGCCTTCGGTGCCGCGGGCTCTCCGAGGTGGACTTTAGGACCACGGGGAGATGGGCGGTTCTCGTGGGGGTTGTGCTGTGCGTTAGGAGTTCCCCTGAGAGCGAGTTAATGAGCTCTGGGTGTAATGAAAGAGGTCCGTGGTCTCCTTCATCAAGGATGCATTGTGTTGTTCAAGTTTTAGAAAGAATGCACTAGATGGAGGGAAATGTTTTCACAGTAATTTGAAGAATTAATTTCTTCTGTTGAGTTTTGCGACTTCCTGATTTTCCATTCGGGTCAAAGATTTTGAATTGTCCAACAGCTCAGGAATGAGTTCATGTCAAACTTTGGGACGAATGCTAACATGTTAGCATCCTGGAATGCTAAACGTTAATATTCAAACACAGTCATTTTCTCATAGACGTCTACACAACCAGAGGAGTCGCCCCCTGGTGGACAGTAGAGAGAATGCAGCTTTAACACATGAAGCATCGACTTCAGTTTTCACTTTTCACAGTAAAGGTAATACTTCATTTATAAACCATCCTACAACTTTGTTTTCTGGTGTGTTATGAGCATTACGGTGGAAAACCGTCGCTAGCGCTGCTAAGTAATCATCTTTGTGTGATATCGGAGGTTGGATGCGGTCGTCTCACCAGACAGTAAATGAAGAGGAACTTGAGGATGTCCAGCAGCATCCTCCCCAGTGAGATCTGCAGCGGCCCGAGGTGGGAGTTGGCGGTGAAGAGGGAGATGAGTCTGAGCGAGCTGAAGATGTTGGCGATGGCGAACAGCGCCTCGGCTATCAGCGTCGGGTGCCACATCTCCCACTCCTCCCTGGGACGAGAGGAGTTGTACTGGAGAGAGAGGAAGACATTAAGGGATGAGGAGGACGAATGCATGAAGCACCGATATGTCTTGGATTGTTGTATTGTATCAAAGTGAACGTTATCTCCTACCAACAGCCAACATTGTCAACACGACCATTATGTTTCCCTCACCTTAACCTCACATAACCCTCACCATAGCTTTAGCAGATTCCTTGTAAGATCATGATGTTTTTGAAAGCATCGCCCCTAATCCTCTGAGTCCCCCTCAAGCTCACTGCTGATCTTCTGAAACTCGACACACTAATCGCCGATCACTCTGAAACACTCTCACTCCTGCATGCTCAACACACCTTCTTCCCTTCGTTTGTTTCTCAAGCTCTCATTTTATTTACCCTCGTCTTTCTGTCAGCGTTCTCTTTGTTTACGGCTTTTAAACTTTGCTTTACATTTATCCGTCTCCCTCCAGCCACCATCTCTCTCTCCCCTCTCGCTTTTCTCATGCTCGGCTTCCCTCCTCATCTCCTCAGACAATGTTTCCTTTGAACACGGAGGTTTATTTTGAAAATACATCACACATGTAACGAGCAGAAACTGTACGTTTCCTGTGAACACAGAAAGTTTCACAGAAGTTCCCGCCTCCAGCTGCTGCTTCAGTCAGTGTGTGTTATTGAACGCGTGTACGGATACAGTTGTGTGTGTGTGTGCACGCTTTGTATCTGTATGTGTGCTGGATGTGTGTACGGGACCTGAGTAGGAGGGCCACCCGCCATCATCAGTGACTCACAGCTGCTGCAGATGGCCCGGCCGTCTGGCGTGTGCGTGTGTGTATGTGTGTGTGTGTGTGTGTATGTGTGTGTATGTGTGTGTGTGTGTGTGTGTGTGTGTGTGATTACACCATTCGCTCTTAATAAACAGATAGATCTTATATGTTTGCAGAGTATCATTAAAGATGAAAGCCGTGCTGCAGAAAGTCCGGACATCATTGCATCTGAGTCCCCTTTTAAAAGGTCAAAGGTCAGTCTTTACCTTAAAGTAAGCCACGATCTTCAGCGATATGGTGGCCAGGTAGAGTGAGTTCATGGCGAAGTCCATCAGGTTCCACCAGTCGTGGATGTACTCTGTGAATCCCCCGTCCCACATCTCCTTAATCTCTGCCCAGATGAACCCTGAGAACACACACACACACACACACACACACACACACACACACACACACACACACACACACACACACACACACAGTCACGAATGCATGAGGACATTAATATCATCCACCAGCGGCTTCTGTTTGCTCGCTTTATTTTGTTGAATATGTTCTGTTGGCAGCAGCCTCGGGCTGGAGAGATGGAGAGATGGAGAGATGGAGAGCCGGCACATTTGTTCTGAACCACTGATTTTGGACAAAAAGTCAGGTTTTATTCTAAATAATTCATCAGTCATTTTTCTATTATTTTCTGTTCTAACATCTGCTCTTCTGAGACACGTGTGATTAACGTTGGTTTCTGAACTTCAAGTGTCCATCAGAACAACAACAGAGTGTACTGCTGCACACACGAGTACTGATCAACTCAGTTCTACTTTACCGTCGTTGTTTTTTACCTTTCTTCATCGGGTACAACGTTTGTCATCATGAGTCAACACATGATTGCACAATGAAATGCAGCTGTGGCTCGGTCAACGCAGCGTTAATTAGGTTAATGAGACGATGACGTCATATGTTTTTCCACGACGAAGACGAGACGATGACGAGGCAGAACCGACGTCAATAAACACAAACAAAATGCAGTTTAAGAAACACAAAACTTCATCTAATCTCTATATGTTTATTTTTATCAAACTTTTCAAATGCAAAAGTGTTTTAAGTGTTTTCTTTATAGTTGAATGAGACGACGAAGAGGAACAGATGGTTTCCTATTTTCTTTTTTTTCAAGTGATCGTGGTTATGATTTGGAAATCATCGGTGTCAGCTCAGAGAGAGAGAATATGGAGATGCAATCACTCATTTTCACACCCACCCACACACACACACACACACACACACACACACACACTCAAGCATCCGACCACACACACCCACACACACGCCAGCATACACTCACACACTCGTACACACTCAGAGTCCTCTTAATAAAAAGCAATCAAAGTAAATCTTTTTTTTTTTTTACCCTCTAGAAGAGACATTTCTTCCTCGTCAAAGTTCGGCGTCTCAAATGTGTCGTGCGTGTAAATGTGACATCAGAGTCATTTATTAAATAGAAGAAGAGAAAGAAACAAAATTAATATTAACAAAAACTGTGATATGATGTCATAGATTATTAAAACTTGACACCTGAAAGTCGGTTTAAAGGTGTTGATGATGACTACTGCACACGGAAAGAAGAAGCAGAAGAAGTACAAAGCCTTTAGTGTCGAGGTCAGTTCAAGACTACAAGTTTGAAAAAGTTAAAAAAAGGTGACTGGAGATAGAAAGAAGGCTAGAGGCGCCATGCTACGTTAGCTGCTAAGTAGCATAACGCACCAGAGTCTCTGTTGGGGCTTGAGCTGCATTGTGGGTAATGTAGATGCCAGGGTTTGATAAGAAAGACCAATGCGTGTAAGAAAAACAACAATATCGTTAGTTCTGCTGCATCGATTTTCATCCTGTTTGTTGTCTCTGTGCGCCATGTTGGTTTTTTCGCAACCAATGAACAGAAGTGACCATATTTGGAATGACGAGGACACAAGGTAGCCCCGCCCTAAAGCATCCCCTGCTTCATGGTCTGTTTGACTCTAAATGGACCATAATGTACTAAATGAACATCATGCTGTATTGAAGAAGACTTGAAACTAGAGATTGAGACCATAAACTCATGTTTACAATGTTTACTGAGGGAATAAATCAAGAGAGAAGTAGAGTCATTTTCTCATAGACTTCTATACAACCAGAGGAGTCGCCCCCTGGTGGACACTAGAGAGAATGCAGCTTTAACACACTTCCTCATTGGCTTCACTCGGCGCCTGGTTTAAACTCTGTCGCCTCGAGGAAAGTTTTTTTGGTTTTCCTGGTCAGAGAACATCTGTCTGATCACAAAAAAACCTCTGAAACTTTCTTTTCTTCGCTTCGTTGGAGCGCCATTAGTTCTAAATGACGACGGCGGCGATACGTACCCACCACCCACGGGAGGATCATCCACTCCACGATGGTGGGCGGGGGTCCCTGCATGTGCAGGTTGGTCCGGGCGATGTGCTGCGAGGCCAGCAGCAGGAGGAAGAGGAAGGTGAGGTAGGACGCCGTGTGACAGATGAACTTGATGAAGGGCTTCTTGATGAAGCGGCCCAGAGCGCTCTTCGGAGCCAGCAGGTAGATCTGAGGAGAGGACGAGGACAGAGGATGAAGAGACAGACATCAGAGAGACAAACAGAAGAGGCAGAGTCCTAACTGAGCCGCTAAAAGGTGTGTTGGTTGGGTTCACGCTCAGCCAGGCGCCACCTCGTCTTGTTGCAAAGCTGTTACTGTTGCTGTTGCTGCTTGTTTACTTGTTCTGCTCGTCTACTCGCTGCTGGCAGCCTCAGCTGTCTCTGAGTCATGCCAGCGAGGCTTTGAATAACAGAGAGACGTTCGTTTACATCATCAAAACGTTAATAACTTAATCACATTAAGGCAATACTCAGATTATTGAATGTGAATTATCTCACGTTAACAATAACATCTAAATAAGTCTTGTCCTCTCTTTAGTCTGCTTTATTTCTGAGTCCTTGAACGCACCACGAGAGAGGCGAAAAGATGCAAACTAACCTTTGATCTTGGACTAAACACAAAAAATGACATTTGCCAACAAACCCAAAGAACTTTAAGATGTGTTAAGATTATTTGCACGTCAATATATTTTTTCAAACTATTGTTTTTGTCATGAGTTCTTCCTCACACAGCTAAATATTACGAAGCGAAAAAGCGAGAGAGGAAGATGTTTCTGAGCTTTTAAATAAAGGCATCAACCAATCACGTTGTGTTGAAACCGATTCAAAACGCACACTGTTAGTACACAACACAGTATGTAGTACGCCAGAAAAAGACTGAGTGTGTCAAAGTGTGCAAAGAATACCAGGATGTTCTACTACATCCACACACTTTTCTGGCTATTCTGACCCACAATCCTTTGCGCTGCAGATATATATTAGCACGGTGCCATGTTATGAGGAAGTAGTCCGTCCCAGTTGAGTGTGTACTGCATGTAGCCGTGTGTATTTGTGAGGGCTGCAGTGTGTACAAGAGGTGAAAAGAAAAAGTAACGCAGATAATGTGTACAACAACACGGAGGCTCCCGTTGTCTGAACCAAGACTTCAAACTTTATTAGTCTTTTTAACTTTTGACAAAAGCAGCGCAGACCAGATCTACTCTGTCTGTTCATACCTTTCACAATAAAAGCCCGAGACATCACTAGCTGTTTACCGGAGGGAACATTTCACTGAAAGAATACATTTTATTAAAAAAGTTCTTTCAGATTTTCGTGTGATTTTCGTCAGGTGTGAAAAGGACTTTAGACTTTAATCTCCGTCTGTTCCTATTCCTCTGAAACTCTAAAGTTCAGCAGTGAGTGTGTTCAGTATCTACTGCAGGTCAAACTGACCGATGTAAGTACTGAATCCCCCGTGATGACGAGTCTGCCTTCTGCTCTTCTCCTCTTTTAAAGTAGAACAACAACGCTGTTTGTTTTTTAGGTCAAGTGTTGTTGTCATGCGGATGTCTCCTAGCGACGGCTCCTCCAGCCAATAAACAAAGAGTTTGTTTTAATTGCTGCCCGGCAACAAATTTACTTTGAGGAGAGAAACAGTTCAGCTGCAGGAGGCTTCCTTCATTGTTCTATTCATTCACTCTTCCAACACTTCTCTTTTGGATCTTTTCTCTTAACTTTTCTTTGTCCTTCCTCTCTCCTCTTCCTCCCTCAACTCCTTTTCTTGCTCCATCCTTTCCTCACTTCCCTTTCTCACAAACTTTCTTAAAGTCTTCTCTTCCCCTCGTTTTTCGCTCCTCATTCCCGTTTCTATTTTCTTCACCTTTACCCAGCTACTCCTCCTTCATCCCTCCATCCCTCCATCCCTCCCTCCCTCCCTCCTCCCTCCTCACCAGTGAGAAGAAGGGAAACAGGAGTCCGATGATGAAGCAGGTGACCAGCTTGACGACCCAGTGTCGTCTCCTCCAGCCCGGGAAGCCGTCGTACCACAGCGTGGCCAGAAGCTGCTGGCAGTTTGGCTGAGACACAAACTGCAGAGAGAGAGAAGAGAGAGAGAGAGAGAGAGAGAGAGAGAGAGAGACTGTTAGGAAACACACTTTGAGTGGATATAAAGAAGGGAACATCGTTGTCAGAGGGGAACAAATGAGCAACTAAAAAGTGACTTTGGGAGTCTTGAACGATTAGCTCTTTGTTTACTTCCTGCCTCGATGAAAGCGTCTGTAAGCGACTCGTACATCATTCAGAGGCAGCAGCGCTGCTGATAGGAGACTGAGCGACCTTCACAACACACACCGTCTTTATTTCATGTTGTTCCGTGCAGCCCGACGGGTCGTCGGTGTTCGTCTGATAGAAGCTGCACACGTCATTAAAAACAGTGAAACTGTGAGTTGAACTCTTCTTTCGTACGCTTCACCTTGTGCAACATGAAATAAACGTTTTGCATCTGAACATGTTTGGTGTGGATGTGAGAGGCCTGGATTCAGAAGCACAAACCTCTTCATGTTGCTGATTTACATAATAAACTAGATAACGCTAATAAGAAGATAAGAAGATCAGGAGGAAAGTGTTTTATTTTATTAGTCTGAGAGGAAACATTCCTGCTCAGACGCCAAAAAACAACAGTGTAAGAAAGGTGAAGATCCGTGTATCTCTGTGATAAACACACAGCTATCAGCCAGAAACAGGTACATCTGGAGTAGATTTCCTCGGTACCAAAAGGTCACAGCACCTCCCGCCCCGAACAGAAGAGGAGCTGCAGGTTTGCCTCCATTTACATCTCATTACAGCTCCTCCTCCGATACTGCTGGCATCACACCAGCGGCTGTTTGTCCCCCGTCAGCCCTCCAGCCGCCCTCTGAGTCACCAACAAGCTGAGTCGTCCTCTCCGTCTCCAGCTCCTCTTCCCATTGTCTTAACTCCCTCTCTGCTGCTGCTCTCGACCACTTCATCTCTCTCCGGCTTTGCTTCCCCTTCCCTCTCTATCCTTCGTCATATCTGAGCGATGGTGGATTGTAGATAAGTCTGATGCTCTAAGAAGGACTTGAGGAGACAGCAGGTTATCTATCACTCTGCGTGAGAGAGAATATGAAAAAGTGTGTTTTCCTATCAAACAAATAGCCTGTTAAATAAATTAATAAATAAAAATCCAGCTCAGTTATGCTTTTTGCACGTCCACACAAGGACGTGAAGATTTGGCTAAAAGCTAAAAGAGACGAGCTGCCAGAAACACTCGGTTCAGCACCTGAAGACGTCAATCAAACGCGGCGCTCGGCTGCTTTTCTGAGACGGGAACATTTGGTGGCGGCTGCACATTTCAACACTTCCTTGTTTTCTTACAAGTGTGGGCTGGTTTCATAAATAATTGATCCTGGCACATTTTTATTTTGTCTCAGCTCTCTGAGTGGGACTGGAACTCTGATTTCTGTTTTTACCATCACGGCTTCTACCTTTGCAGCGTCATGGTGATGAAGCTGGAGTGGCGGCTCAGCGTCTCCTACAAAGGACATAACTTAGTCAGCTTTGAGAAAAGATGGTGAAATACTAATAAAGATTGTTCCACATGAGGAACAGACAGCAGCCTTGTTGTTGGACCAATCCTCTCTAGTGGAATACCTACGAATTACGGTGCATTCTTTTTTGTCGGTATAGCCACGAACGTTGGATGAGATCAGCCGGAATTCTACAAAACATATCTTAAAAGATTGTTTTTTCTCAGACTCTGGTCCAGAAATCTCCACTCCAGCAGCTCTTACATACACCAAGCTTTACAGTCATTCCTCTCTGTGTGCTGAAGGTTTCGGGGTTTGTTTGTTCATGTATCATTCAGAGCCCGGCCTCTCACCCAGGAGACCGTTGTTCGTGCCGAATGTGAAATGAACGCCACCTTCTGTGCTTATTTTGACCCAAACCACGATCTTTTCCTAAATCTAAGTAAAAGGTTTTGTTGTCTAAACCTTACCGAGTTGTTTTCCTGTGAAGACAGAAGTTTATTTTGAAAAGACTGTATGCAGGTAACAAGCATGAATTGACACGTGTTGCTGGAAAACAACCCGATTAGAGGCGGCACAACTCGGAGCGATGAAGCTGGTGATGGGAACGCTACATCCATCTGCCAACGAAAGAACCCAAAGAGCTGTCCATGGTGCTGAAACTATGTGGACGTACAGTGGAAACAGCTTAGAACAGACTCATTCCCATATGAATGAATGCTATTTAAGTCATTTCCTTATGATAATCAACGGTAATCTGCACGATAAATAAGTTAAAAACTAAAATATAAGAATAATTACTGATTAATTTGAGCGGGACAGGAGAGGTTTCATAGAGGTACGGGGCTAAAGGTGGCGACACACTGTGTGGTAACTGTGACGTTGCAGGTTTATTGCATTACACATGTGTGAGATGAGTCTACAAAACTGTGTGTGTGTGTGTGTGTGTGTGTGTGTGTGTGTGTGTGTGTGTGTGTGTGTGTGTGAAACAATAAATGAGATGTAGTGTTTTTATGTTTTTAGCACAGGAGTGTTTCTACTCTCAGTTTAATCATCTTACGTCGCCTTACACCTCCGATAACAACAACCAGAGTGAACTACAACGGAGATTACATAACACACACTCTCACACACACACACACACACACACACACACACACACACACACACACACACACACACACACACACACACACACACACACACACACACACACACACACACACGCCAGCTTCAGAGACAGTTGTTCAACCTCTTATCTGGTTGTGTGTGTGTGTGTGTGTGTGTGTGTGTGTGTGTGTGTGTGTGTGTGTGTGTGTGTGAGAGGATATTGGATAACGAGAGGATTTAATTATATAGATGACACGATTGAAGCAGGAACAAAAGGAGAAAAGAGAAGAAGGAGTTAAAGTGCTGGAAGTCAAACCAAGGTGGCTGCTCCCTCTTCCTGCTCCTTCTCCTCCTCTTCCTCTCGTTCCAGCCTCCAATCCCCCTTTCTTTTTCTACCGCTCTTCATCCTCAGTGCTCCTCCTCTTCTCCTTCCCACTCCATCTCCTCCTCCTCTTTTTTCTCCTCTCCGTTTATTCTCCCCCCTTGCGTCCACTCATCCTCCTCTTCCTTCTCCACCTCCACTCTCTCTCTCTCTTTTCCTCCCTTCCGCCGTCTTCACCTCCTCTCTTCCTTTATCCTAATTTCCCTCTTTCTCCTCCAGTCCTTTCCCTCTCCTCCTCTCTTGACTTTCCCCTCTTTCCTCTCCTCCTTCCTCTCCCTCCATCCCTCTCTCATGCTCCGGTTTGGTTTTCCTGTTGCTATGGCAGCAGTATGCTAATGAGGGAGTTGATCTCTGGGCTCCACTAAAACTACAGCAGTCGGCTCCTTCCTCTCCTTGTCTTCGCTGTCAGTCGGCGAACATCCTCGTCATCCAGACAGGAAAAACAAAAACGCTCGACGTTGACGCAGCGGCTACTCGACCAATCAGAGAGCCGGTCTGAACAGGTCTGAGACGTACCACCAGAGGACAAAGTGAGACGTCCTCGCTGTGACATGAACAGTGTTTAGTGAACATCTCATGTAACACAACGCTGGAGTGGTGGTGTGTGAATGGAGGCTGTTAACGGGACGAACAGAAGACAAACACGAGACATTCAGACTACAACATGGAGCAGTTACAGAGATGTGTGTGAGATCATGATATCTCATGGACAGGTTGGTGCATGAAGTGAAGAGTAGACGATAAGATGTGTGTTTTATTATCACGTTGTGTTGCACCTTTCTTTCCCTCCGGATGAATAAAGCTCTATGTTTTCTTATTGTGTGTCAGCAGAACAGAAAGAACAGCGACACATTTCTTTCACATGTTTGTCCCGTTGCTTCTCGTGTTTATCGTTACATGTTTCCAGCGGGTCATTGATCCACTAACCTGTACCGAGGGTGCAGAAGCATCTAAATTCATTCTGCGTCTGGATTCAGATCTGAATGAAACTACAAACAGACAGAAAGTCGTAGCGTGAGCTCCACATGACGCAAAAGAGTTTTAACACATCGAGCGTTTCATCTTTTAACTTTAAAATGGTGAAATCTACAAATTGTCTACAAAGCATTGTATGTTGTGTTGTTTTATGTTCATTAAGTTGTTTATGTTTTGAAAAACTTGAATGAAAGAAAGATTTTCCTTCAATGAACTCTGGAGAAAGTCTTAATCTCAGTGTGCCCGCAGCACAGAAACCACACTCGTTCATGCTAATCCAATAGCAGCTTTACATAACACACACACACACACACACACACACACACACACACACACACACACACACACACACACTCTCTACTTTTACTGCTGGCAGTCATCTGCTGGTTGGGGAGAGAAAGCCATGAAGAAGAAGGGAAAAAGGGAACAAGGGTGTTACAAGCACACAAGCTCTGATCTGAAGAGCGCCATTTTAAAATGACAAATTCACTGTCTTTATGCTAAGCTAGGCTAACCACAACTTGTCTCTAGCTCTGTACACACATGTTGTCATCAGATCATGCCACGACGCATTAAAGGTGCATGATGCGAGACAGGGAGCATTTCTGTGGCCTCTCAACAGGAGCCGCCAGCTAACAGCGCTAACAGCGCAGAGGAGGGACCTGAGGGCACATGCACTAACATGCAATAAAGAAATGCTGCTCTCAGTACTTTTAAGTCACTGCTGATTAAAACCCAACATTTCCTGATTTTGCAAGAAAACAAGGGACTTTTAAAGGTTGTTTGTCAAGAGTTGAAGTTTGTCATAAAACGGTAAAAGCAGAAACACAAAAACCACCCATGAACTCTGCACAGCTGGCAGCACTATAGTTTAAAAACCAATCACCAAACCAGACTGAGTGAGAGAGAATCACAGCTGAGGACTCATCTTAAAGAAGACAAACAGCCTAAAGAGGTTTAAGTTGCAGCGATGAGGACGCAGACGGAGAAGTGTTTGTGATAAATGCAGCTCATTCTCTGGGGACTTGGCACAGACATGGAAATTAGCTGAGTGGGAAAAGAAAATGTCCCCAAACCTGCGTTTCTTTATTTTCGATTGGAGAGTTCAGATGAGTCATGTTGCTGCGAGATGAAAAGGCTTTTATGTTACAGTCAGGTTACGTGATGGACGGGGAACCAAACCTGACTCCTTTTAGGGGTTGAACACGTGACCAACTACAATGTGGGAATAAGTTCATAATGTTTACTTAATATTAAAAAATAATTTGTTAATGATAACCAAATGATTTGTATGATATTTGTAAAACTTTCTTAATGGTGAGTTTGCAGACTGTTAATACACATTATGTGTATGCTGATTATAACACGTTATTAAGTGAATTATTAAATCCTGCATTCTCTCTAGTGTCCACCAGGGGGCGACTCCTCTGGTTGTATAGAAGTCTATGAGAAAGTGACTCTACTTCTCTCTTGATTTATTACCTCAGTAAACATTGTAAACATGAGTTTATGGTCTCAATCTCCTATACAGCGTATTGTAATGACTCCTGACTGGATCATCCAGGTGTCTCCGCTGCACAAGAGCCCTGCAAACATCAGCGGCTACAAAGGAGGCTGTCCGGCCTCACGTGTCGGGTCACTTGGTTCTGCTCCTCACATTAAACACAACCTGCTGCACAAAGCTTCCTTCCAGCTAACTCAATTTCTGGGCAGTCTGCCTCGGCCACTGAACTCACAAATATGCTAATGAGTTGATTCAATTTCTCTGCGGCCTGATGTGATGCAAACAAAGCAACACGCTTGTGATTTATATGCAAATATGTAAAAGTGTTCTCATATTCACGTTTGATGCGTCTCTCTCCTCTTTATCCTGATGCTCATTCTCGTTAACTCGTTCTCTCTCTCACTGTTATGAGTTCTGTGTTTTCATCATCTCCTTTACCTCCCATCTCCTCTTCCTGCCTCTCTCTCCATCGTCACAACTCACTGGAACAGTTCAGCCTCCATCCAGAGCTCATTCATCAACCAGTGAAGACACAAAGACAAGAAGATATTGTACAATACGGAATACAACTATCTAACTGTGTATAAAGTATAGTTTATGAATACTTTTAAATGTAGCTGCTAATACTTCTGTGCTTTTTATGTGTATATGTTCGTGTACTATATGGAGCAGACAGACAGAGTATCGGAGGAAAGGCGACGAACACAAACAACTTATAACGATGAGACAAAGAGTTACTGAACACTGCATGTGTGTGTGTGTGTGTGAACCCCTCTAATTGAGTACATGTGTTGATAGATTAATTAAAGCAATAATTCATTTGAATGCGTTGAATAAAACATGAACGATGGTCAATATATCATTCAGTTACTGCTGCGAATGATTGAACTACACACACAGACACACACACACACACACACACACACACACACACACACACACACACACACACAGACACACACACACACACACACACTCAAGAAGACACTTGTCAGCACACAAACACACAATCCATTTATTATTGAGACTACTGTTAATGTATAATTCAGCAGGACTGCAGGTATCACAGGCCCGCAGACAGAAAAAGACATTTAAATGATTCAAACACACACACACACACACACACACACACACACACACACTGCTGTCTCTCACACACACACATGAATGTTTCAGGGGTTTTATCGCGGGTTAAACGGAGGTTAAACGGTGAAAACGAGTGAAGGAGTTTTGCTAAACGTCCACTTTAACCTGCGAGTGGTCTGGAGAGAAGAGACGGATCGACAACAACAAGCAGAGTAAGAAGAAGGAAAGAAATGAATCATGGATGTCACTGAGATGTTCTGTCTTTAATGTTTCGAGGCGTGATGATGAAGAGAAAGAGGGCGGGGCCAGAAGGGAAGAACAGGAAAACAAAAGAGAAAAAACTACAGAAATGATGCAACTCTTCTTGTCTGTCAGTGCCGACCCCACCAACACTAAGAGGTTACGATCACTTGTGACGTCAGGTCACCCGAACCAAGAACTTTTCTTTTTCACTGACAAAATGTCCCTTCAGGCAGATCTTCAGGCTGTTAGGAAACCTTTGGCTTCATCTATTCATCAGACGGGATCTCTGCGTTAATCCAAATAAGGAGCTGAAAGGATTTCCACTTGCTGCTCTGAGCATCTGACATTTAATTTGAATTTAAAAAAGACAATGTGGTTCACAAGGTTCCTGTGCAGAACAATGAACCAGTGTGTGAAACAGCTGAAATGAACAGCTCAGTATCAAACCAGCGGAGCCATGAACCACGCTTAAAGAAAAGCACAATGCCCCATTGTTCATGTTTTGAAACCATTGTTTAGGTTTAAGCAACAAAACGACTGTAAAGATGATCGTGGTTTGTGTTAAATCACAACCTCAGAACGTAACTCACGTAAATAATCAACGTTGCAATGTACACATTAGTGGTTTTAACTGCTGACTGGACTGAAACATAGAACGAGTACAAATATCAGTTCTTCTTCATCCAATGGAAACATGTAAAGTCCTCTAACAGTCGTTATTATCTGTAAGGAAATGTGGTTTGGAAATGTAATTGGAGTGTGAAAAGCACACGAGCTCAGTTACAGTTATATATGAAGCTACTGGTACCAGGCTAACTTAGCTTAGCATAAAGACTGACACTTGAACTGGACCTGTGTTTGTACTTGTTTGGAAGGAAACAGATCCTGATGTTGGTAAAAACACTTTCTTTTCATCCTGTTATTTATTTTCGGTCTCTTGCTCTCTTCCCTGGGAGTTGTTTCCCCCCCGTCCCCCCGTCTGCTGCACCTCAGAATAACTCCATCAACTCCCACTGTTTTAATATCACTTTCTTCTCCCTCACCATCTCTCTGATTGCTGTCGTTCATCAACATGTCGCACAAACCTCCTCCCCTCCAACAGCTTGTTGTGTTTCCACTCTGTCGTTCTCTAAATCTCTCCCCGTTCACTTGCAACACCTTTTCTTTCTTTATTTTCACTCTCTCTCTTCCTCTCTACCCTTCTCTCCAAGTGTCTCCATCTTTCTCTCTGCAGGTTTACCTGCCGATAAAGCGAGACACGTTGAGGGACATAAACCAGAGCAAAGCAGAGATGTATTCCTCCGCCCGCTGTTTGTGACTCACTCCTTCTTTCACTCTATTTCTGTACCGGTTCCCTCTGTTCCACCTCTCCACCTCTCGCTCTGCTTTCTTTTCTTTCTTCGAGTCTTCCCTCCACCTGCCATGTCAGCTCACAACCACCAGTCTGTCTCTCGCTCCTTCATCCTCACCTCCTGCTCTCTCTCTACACGCTTCATCATCTGCTCTCCGCCTCCTGTTGCGTTTACATTCAAATGAAACCTGGTGAGCATTAAGAATATCACACACGTGCTTCAGCTGAGGTTCAGACAGCTCGACTGAAGCACAGACGTCCCGTCTGTCACAAACCAACACAGGAAGCATGGATCAGTGTTTGCTCTTTGCTCTACTTTATATTGTATAAAAGACGTTTACTGCACATTTAACCTTCCACTCATTGTGGGGACTCGAACTTGAGAAACACAGACTTCATTCTGTCCATTTCCGGTTCTTTTATGTCGTTATTTGACCGTCGGGCTCCACTCATGTCTGTACGATATGGAAATCATTTAGCAGACTCCTGGAACTTGTCTGAGTTGTGTAATCAGTCTTAAACCTAATCAGTGAGTGCCGGGACCGGGAAACACATCGAATTAATTACAATTCATGCCCTTCGCAGGATGTGAAAAATGTCGACATCGTGAATTTCAAGAATCTTGCAGAAAGAGATTATTTGCGGTCATAAAGCAGCGGATCACAGCGTGATGAGGTTCACTGTGGTGAGTCTGGGTGGCTATCCGGCTCAGGCTCATCTCGTGGTGAATGAAACGATGATCCGAGCTTTAGGTTTGTTCCAGTCTGACCCTGCGGTGCAGCTCGGTCGCTATTTGCTGATGTCAGCAGGAACTGGTGCATTTGAGTGCGGACTGTTCTGCTCCGGCTCTGCTGAAACTGATTAGATCTGCATGCTCTACTTAGTTCTTGCAAGTGGTGCAAGTGTTTTATTATTCCTGCAGATGAAGACCTAAAAATATGGAAGTTAGTCTCGCTGCATCTCAGAGGAAAAGAAAATCAGAAATCGTTCTCAAAAATGTAAAAAGAAATGGAGCACGATGAGTGAGAGTGAAGGAGTGAGAGTGAAGGAGTGAGAGTGAAGGAGTGAGTGCAGAGTGACTTGAACACTACACAAATGCAGACTTGTTCTTTAGCAATAAAACAAATGATTTAGTCCGTCTGATGAAAGTGAATCTCTGTCTAAATGAGTGATTTCTTTATTGAAACATCCTTAAATCTTTCAGGTGAATGATGACGCTGTCATGAGAACCAATACTTCGATACCGGTACTTGGGTACCGGGTCCCTGACAGTAACCCATTGTGCACAACAACCTGCAGGAAGAGAGCTAGTTAACGTTAGCTGTTAGCATCCGCTGAGCAGCACCGCCCTGCAGTCAAAGTGAGTATGAGGCAGAAGTACGTCATAACTTGATCAGTGTAATCTGGTAAGAGGTTGATTTTGGTGAGAAACTTGTGACGGATCATCTGGAAATAATAAGGAAATAGAAAAACCAGCATGCAGACAGTAAAGGAGTGTATGTTGATCACTGGTGTTTTAGCGACTGCTAAGTTTCTGGTACCGTGGATCCTAAATATTGGGGCCGTTTTACCAGATTGCACCTTGTTATGTAACCTTCACTGTATTATAGATGGAGACTCAGCTCTCTCTCTCTCTCTCCCTCTCTCTCTCCCCCTCCTCCCTCTCGTTCCTCTGCAGCAGCAAAAGAGGAAAGTGAATAATTCGGGTTGTTTTGGAGCGTCGCCAAGCTCCCCCCCTCTCTGTCAGCAGTGTTGGACGGATTATCACGCGCTCTCTCACACACAAGCAGCACTTAACGGTGCCAAGAAACACGCTGAGGAAAAATTGATTTCTGGTTTCTCTCTCCATCCATCTCTTCCTGCCTCCTTCCCTTTCTGGATCTGCCTCCATCTCTCCAACTCTTCCCAGTGTCTTCCCTCTCTTCTTCCTCTCCTCGTCTCTTTCTTCTTCATCACATGCTCCTCACTACTTGAAGCCAACAAGTCAAGATGCCATTGATTGGCTCACTGTTCTGTGTAACACAAGGACCAGACGTTTATCATTAGGCTGGGATGATGAGATAGGATACTTTGCTTCAAACTCTAGGTCAATGTAGGATGTATAAACTGGAATGACGTCAGACTATCTCTCCACCCCCTAATCTCCATCTCCTTTTCCACTCCATGCTCTCTCTCAGCCGTCCATCCTTCACTACGCTGCTGTCATTACTTCTCTGTCACCTTTGACCTTTGCTGGTTTCACTACAGCTGATCGTTACACCATCAGACCCTGCAGCATGTTTGTGTGTCTCAGCTTCTCTCAATAACACTGCATTTAGCACGTGAGTGTGTGTTCGTGTATATCTTGGTGGTCATGTGCGTGTCAGTGTGTGTTTATCTTGTCACTGTGCTCTTGCCTCAGCGCTAATAAACACCAATGACCCGTGAAGACAGAGTTCCTATTTAAATGGCAGCCTTAATTATTAAAGGTGTTTGGACGGCAGGGCGTTAAAGGCCCAGTACATATAATCTCTGCATGAATAATACAGTGTGGTCCACACAGGGCTTAAAAGATAGGGATGCACAAACATCCACCTGAGACCTGAACCCAAACCGTGAGATGCGACTTGACTGAACCAAACTCTTAAATCCGAGACCTGAACCACTGGAGAAGAGAAAGAAGTATATTCTTTGGGCACACAAGAAGGCTTTCACTGGAGAAAAATAAATCTGGCATCCATCCAGATTTATATCAGGCAGCACATAAAATAACCCACCAGAAGAAGAAAAACTAGTACATTGCAGCCAACTACCAGCACTATGTCATCTCACAGTAATCTGCCTTCTCTGTTGAGCTCAACTCGTTGTTTTCCTCAAACTCTCGACAACAAGTGCCTGCAAATGTTTACGTTATTGAGAAGTGGACGATGTCTTCGTGACGTCAAACGTTTTTGGACTGCCGTTTTGAAGCCTCAAGTTCGGCGATTTGGCCGTCGCCATCTTGGATTTTTGCAACCAGTGAAAGGAAGTGACCATATCTGTACTGAGGAGGAGTGAGACGGCGTATACGTCTCTGGTAGAGACCTGTCAATCACTGTAAGCCCCGCCCTAAAGCATCCCCTGCTTTATGGTCTGTTTGACTCTAAATGGACCATAATGTACTAAATGAACATCATGCTGTATTGAAGAAGACTTGAAACTAGAGATTGAGACCATAAACTCATGTTTACAATGTTTACTGAGGTAATAAATCAAGAGAGAAGTAGAGTCATTTTCTCATAGACTTCTATACAACCAGAGGAGTCGCCCCCTGGTGGACATTAGAGGTTGGTTCCTGGTTTACGTTCAAGTGACAGTGACAGCGGTAGAGCTACAACGTCTGTGTGGAGGAGGTTGAGGTGGATGGACGGGTCAACAGAACTCCAAACTTTAACACGGAGACTGCAGTTTGTTTCTCATTTTACACTGTAAGTCAACATTGACAATAATGGACCCTAACCTCAACAAAATAGATATTTCTCTAAAGCTAAACAAATAGTTTGGATGCTTAAACCTAACTAAAGAATGTCCACATCCTAAATCACACTGATCTTAACTGAGAACTCTTTCCAAAGCGAAGGAGTCTTCCTCATTGGGCCAAGTGTTTTGCTTTTATTTCTCCATTACTGACTGTCGAGCTGGTAAAATGTCGTCTCTCTCTGTTCACACCTGGAATTAACATGCATCTCCACATGCATCTTGAGTGATCAGATCTCACTTCCCCGCTCCATATGCTAATGAACACGTACATCGTTTGCATTTACAAAGACCGAAATGCAGCAATGAGGAGGGAAGAGCACTGCTGCCTGGAATACAGACCGGCTCTATTCTCTGGTGTGTTCAAGGCAAACCAAATCACCAAGATGTTTGACTCACTTGTAACATCTCGATGGGCTTTTCTAAATTTCCGGACGTCGTGGACGAGGCCAGCTTATGCAATTTGGTAAAATGACTTCGTGGGCATGCAACAAAGTACCATTCAAGAGGCCGTTCCTCTTCTCCTTTACCTGCTTCAGAAGTTAGTCCCAACCTCCTCCTCCATCGTTCCTCTTTTCTTCTCCTCTGCTTTTACTTCCTGTCCTCACCCCCCCTTTATTCAATCGGTGCCTCGTCTGTGTCTCCTCTTCCCTCCGTTCACGCTTATTTATCGGAACGACCCAGAATGCACTGCAGAGGTGTTGTGAAAGGTGCCTGCCACTTTAGCTCTCTGCCAGCCGGCTGGACATAGTTCGTTACTTCCTGTGTGTCAAACAGCCAATCAGAGAGTTTATCTGGGTTTAGAGGAACTCGGCATGATGGGTAACCCGTGGTGTGTGTGTGTGTGCGTGTGCGTGTGTGTGTGTGTGTGTGTGTGTGTGTGCACTTTACCCACTGAGTCGTAACTCAAAGTTACTTTGCCGTTATGTAACTCCTCATCCTTTAAACCCCAACTCGCTCTTCACCCTCTAGTTCCCCCCCCCCCCCCTCTCTCTCTCTCTCTCTCTCTCTCTCTCTCTCTCTCTCTCTCTCTCTCTCAGTTTATCAGAATTAAGGTTGAAAGCCGGATCAATAACCACGACCGCATCTACAGGGAGAGGAGAGGAGAAAGGAAAGGCAAAGAGGAAACAAGAAGGAAATCAGAAGAAGCAAAAATAGAGGAGAGGAAATAGGAGGAGAAGAGATGAGTGGAGGAGAGGAAGAGGAGAAAGAGAGAGGATAGAAAATAAAGGCAATGGGAGAGGAGAGGAGGAAGGATGAAAAGAGAAGAGGAGAGGAGAAGAGACAAATTAGGAAAATCAAAAAAGAGGAGAAGAGAGGAAGAAATTAAAAGGAAACAAACAGAGGAAATAGGAGGAAGCAAAAGGAAATGAGAGGAGAGGAAATAAAGGCAACGAGAGGAAATGAGGAAATGAGGTGAAAAGATGAAGACAAACAAGAGGAGAAGAGGAAACAAAAAAGAGGAGAGGGAACAAGAGAAAAAGAGAGGGGTTTAAATCAAGAGCAGAGGAGACAAGAGGGGAGGAAGTAGGTTCGAAGGACTCAAGGACAAGGAGGAGGAGCAGAAGAAATAATACGGACGGAGGGCGAGTCGAGAGGATGACGAAGGTCGAGACACAAGGTCAGAAAGGCAGGACGGAGAGAGCGAGGAACAGAGTGAGAGGAAGAAGAGGAGGAGGAGGAGGAGCCAGAGGTACCGTATTGATCCCTGAGTGACACACAGAGTGTATATCGGAGATGGGATTTGCATCGATCCCATCTGAGAGTGCTGACGAGGACGCGCTGACTCTCACTATGTAGATCACACACGCGTCGTCTGTCATCAGCAGGAGGTTGTCAGGTAGTTTAAGAGCACCGCCGGGCATGCACACTATTCTCCCACAATGCAATGCACAGCGGGAAAAGGGAGGAGCTGGAAAAAAGTCTGATTAAAATATCTTGCAGGATTTTTATGTTCAGAGTGTTTTTACAGTGTGAGGGTTCAACTTAAAGCTGCGGTTGGAAACATAAATAAAACGTTTTGCTCCGGTCGGTGGGCGGAGCTTTGGTTTCTGCTCGATAACTAAAATATGTTTCTGAAAACTTTGAAGCGACGCAGCAACAAAATCAGCCGCTGCAGAGTTTGACAGTTTGATTGACAGCTGCGTTTGAGACTCCTCGGCTCTGATTGGTTGTTGACTAACGTCAAATAAAAATATATCGATGAGTTTAAGTAAAATATCTTAATCTGACAAAACTCATCAGCATGAAACTAATGAGAACAATTGACTTCACAATGGCTTAATTGTGTGTGTGTGTGTGTGTGTGTGTGTGTGTGTGTGTGTGTGTGTGATTTCCTGGAGGAACAAGCGAGACATAAAGGAAACGCAGCTCTCAGTTTCCCGTCACACACACACACACACACACACGCACACACACACACACACACACACACACACACACACACACATTATATAATTTGCTCTAAAAGCCTGGTGTTGGTAAAACACTGTGGCAGCACTTAGTGTGTGTGTGTCACCTCGACCTCCATCATAACACACACACATACACACACACACACACACACACACATACACACACACACACACACACACACATGCAAAGAGAACAAAAGCAGGGAGCTTAAAGGAAGTTATCCACGCCGACAAACAGACCAAAAGAGAGAGAGATGAGAAAAAAAAGGTTAAAGACACGCCAGCAAGGAAACGACTGAGAGGAGAGGGAGGGGATGAGGAGGGAGGGGATGAGGAGGGAGGGGATGAGGAGAGAGGGAAGATGAAAGGGATGAGGAGGGTGAGGAAAGGAGGGGGGATGTAATATTAAGTAGAGAGAGAGGGTGACGGCGGAGGTAAAGGATGTGACAGTAAAAGAGACGGAGAGAGAGGTTGCAGTGTGTGTTATGTAAGTGTCTTTGGAGACATTTTCATAAACACACACACACACACACACACACACACACACACATCTGCATAGAAACACACACACACACACACACACACACACACACACACACATCTGCATAGAAACACCCACACATCGTGTGGAGGGGCATCTGTTTTGTTCGTCAACATCTATTGCTGTCATGGCGTCCAGGGGCCAGTGTCCTTCATGTCTCTCCGTCTCTTCATGTCGTTGCACTAAATGCAACAAGACACACACCTGAGACACACACCTGAGACACACACCTGAGACACACACTTGAGACACACACCTGAGACACACACCTGAGACACACACTTGAGACACACACCTGAGACACACACCTGAGACACACACTTGAGACACACACCTGAGACACACACCTGAGACACACTCCTGAGACACACACCTGAGACACACTCCTGAGACACACTCCTGAGACACACACCTGAGACACACACCTGAGACACACACTTGAGACACACACCTGAGACACACACCTGAGACACACACCTGAGACACACACCTGAGACACACACCTGAGACACACTCCTGAGACACACACCTGAGACACACACCTGAGACACACACCTGAGACACACACCTGAGACACACTCCTGAGACACACACCTGAGACACACTCCTGAGACACACACCTGAGACACACACCTGCGTCTACGTTAGGTTTCTCATGCACGGAGATAACAGCGCTGTCGGCTGTCTGAGGAGCCTTCAGAGGACCTACAGTAGATCTGAAACCATTAAATACATGGATTCATAAGTGATGTGAACTCGTGGGACACTCGGAGAGCTCAGACCTCCAGCAAGGCCGCTTCAATGAGGGAGAAGTAATGCGTGTCTACGTCCCCGAGATTATGATCCGCTCCGACATTTAACGGCTTCTTCGTTGGCCGATGCTTCAACTTTCCACCAAGTTGCATAAAAAAATCTGAAATCCTGCCGACAAACAGATCTTCAAACTAAAACACAGAAACACAACCTCTCAGCGGAGGTAAATAAAAGACAGACAGATCCAAAATACGTCTGACTTTCCCTGCTGCACAAAACAACAATAAAAACATTCTGTAAGCAACTTGTGACAACTTTTCCAACCAAATCTATGTCTGTTTATCAAATACAAAAAAGTAAGAGTCATTTAACAGCATGAATCTTTTTTTGAAGTGTTTTCTCCTGCAGCGATCATGATGTACTAATAAGAATGAACAATACTTAATTTAATTACCACTTCTGTCTGAACAATGTTGTTCTTGTTACTAATATCAGAATGTGACTTGATGTTTAAAAGGAAATAAAATGTAAGTTCTGGGGACTTTTAAGTGTCGACTTTCCGGGAACTCATAATAAATAAGCAATTAAGCTTAATTAAAAAAACATACTTTTTAATCTTTAGTCTGGGTTTGGTGGGGGGGGGGGGGGGGGGGGGGGAGTCGAGTCTGAAATCAGCAGATTTGTGACTTTGACTCGAGTCCACACCTCAAATATCAAATACCAGCTTTTTTAATTTCACAGTTTAAATATCTAAATATTGATGTAAAAGTTCAGCCTTGTTTTCAAGAAATATTTCAAAATCATTTCTTACTTTTCAAACGTGTGGAGATGAAACAGTGACAGAGTTATTTATTGCGGAAGCGTCAGAGTGCACTGAGTCTGTTCCTACATGTCGTCTGTCTCTCTCTTCCTCTCTCCATTACCTCCCACTCTCCTCTTCCTCTCTCCTCCTCCGTCTCTCTCTCTCTTTAACAGACGTGTGTTGATCCGTCTGATTTCTGCTGACTGCTCTGTGTGTGTGTGTCTGTGCGTCCTCCTCCGTTCTCTGCTCATCTTTCACTTTTCATCTGCGCGTCTGTCTGTGTCGCCTCGCTGACTTTTTATTTGGCACGAGCGCTTTCGTGAGACGACGCTGACGAACGAGATTGTCGGGGCGTCTGTAGTCGGCACACGTTGAGACTGTGTTTATTAATGCAACCAAGATTTGGAAATGTGTGCAAACATGTAAAACAGACAGTTTGGTGAATGGAAGTTGCTTTTTTTGAGCTGAATCAATTCTAAGAATTAATTTTGAAGCCAAATGACGAAACACTGCACGACATGCAGACAGAATGATCAACTCAGTGTGTCTCCTGTCAACAACAACAAGAGGATATCTTGCTTGAATACACAGTTTATAGTAAAAACTATCTTTTCTAAGTACAGAAAAGGACTGTAACAATTCTGAAGACCTTTTCACACTGACTCTGTATTTCTCGTCAACATTTTTTTGCTGAAAGATGAACTTTCAGAACAAGTTACAAATTCTGTGTTTTTTCCGAAGCCGTCAAAAGAGTTTTTGACCTCTCAGAGCCACCGTACGTGCAAACATCATCACCTACAATGTCCCCTGAAAAGCTGATTGCACTTTACGACAAAGTCCAGAATGCAGAACAGCAGAATGTAAAGATTGATTTCTCATCGTCAGAAACTGAAACAAGAACTTTTAAAAGTTGAAGAATTGATGAACTTTGGCGCCTTTTCTGCGTTTTCCAATTTTTGTAAAATATTAAGCAAATTGAACTTTTGGTTTTAGTTTTTTAAATGATTCATGGCGTTATAACTGCGTTATACTGCACTAAATACATGTTTCAGTTCTCTCTGCTGCTAGCCGTGGTTGTGTTGTTTCCATAGCGGTGCAGGACTTTGATTTACTGCAGTGAAAAACGAGGCCACGCAGATTAAAATGTGACAGAAACAACGTCAAACGATGATCAGCGCTGGAGGTTTGCCTTATTTTGCGTGAAGGAGGTTGTTTGAACACCGTATTTACACAGTAACATACTGTAGAAGGTTGGTATCGGTATCATGTTGCCTGCAGCTCTAATTATGAACAACTAAATGATGAAAAATGTCCGTTTCCAGCATAAAGAACATTTCGTGTCTCAGCCGCCGCTGCCTGATTCTCCCGCTCATCAACCGTCTGCTTTACTGGCAGATATTTGGCGACATACATATTTTCCTGTAACGGCTCTTCATCATTCTCTCTCCAGCTAACTCTCCATCTCCTCTCAACAGTCTAAATTTGAGAATATGTCTCGAGAACGCAACGGGATGTTGTGCAAAAATTAGAGTTTTTCTGCGCGAGTCTCGCTCAAAGGACGACTCTGGCAGAGCTGCAGCCAATTACACCTCCCAGTGAGGTGGAGGAGACGGCAGCACACGTCAGTGCAGGTAGAAACATGCCGTGTCTCTGAGTCGCATCGACGGTGAGGAAAACATACCGTTACTTTACAGAACATTGATTGTTTGGTTTGTAAAAACAGTGAAAGCAGTGAGAAATGGTGGCGCAGTTACCCAAACCTCCACATTGTTACTATTATATTAACATCACTGACATGATTGCGAATATATTTGAGTTATTTAACATTATTAAAAAGGGAAAAGCTGCAGATCTGGAACCATTAAATGATAAAATGGCTAAAGGATTATTAACAAATTTTCATTTTCTATCAAATTGATTCATCGCTTCGGCTGCTCATTTTGATTTGCTCTGTCGGTAAAAATCTGTAAATTTGTAAAGTTAATTAAAGCTGTCAGAAATAAAAAGTAGAATATAGTGGAGCAGTAGAAGTAGAAAGTTGTATGACTTCTAATATTACTTCTAATGTGCAGTACTTGAGTAACTGTACTGCTCCTGGGCAGTAATAAAAATGTTCTGGTTAATCATTTCTGCAAATCTATTCATGTATTTAAAGCTTTTTCCTTAAAAAAGATGACAAAATGTAAATGCTAATGCCTTCTCCTACTGTGCTTCATTATGTTTTATATGATCAGCTCTGTCCCTCATCACTGACCGGCCATCAGCAGCACCGGGAGGAATCCACCAGAGCGCTGTGAGCAGCAAGTGAAGTGAAGTTGTGGTTATGAATATTGTTCAGTAATCTAAATAAAGTGTGCCGTGGGTTTTGGTTTGGCCAGTCACAGTTAAAAAGCCCATTTTTTCATTCCCAGTGAAGGTGAAGAGAGCAGTTCTCATCAGTCTCTTCATCTCGTTTACCTCGATGTTAACTGCTCAGGAGAGAAGCTTTTTACTGCTCCATCCATCTTTCGCTTTCCCTCCTTCCTTCTCCTCCGTCCACCACACCAGGGACATAAAGTTCCCCCTAAATCTTCTCCTACGTCACCTCTCCTGCCTGGAGAAAGAAGCTTCCCTCCTAAATCCTTTGGCCTGGAACAGCAGCTTCCCGACATCCTCCCTTTAATCCATCCTTCCATCACCCTTAATGTTTTGCCGCACCAAAGCGCCTTCAAGGGGGAAAAGTCATTCTCTTATCCCGCTCTCTGTGTTCGTAGAAGCCCCAATCCGTCCCTTTATCGTGAGCCTTTGAACACGTACGTTATGCAAAATATGTCCTGATGTTTGGCAAGTTTACACACCAAACAAAGTCTTTTACTTTTGCAAATAAAGTATCGAAAGTCGTCAAAGATCTGACTCATATTAATGCTTTACTTTGACAGTCCCTCATATGGCTGCTTAGCATGAACACAGTTAGCATGAATATACAACCAGCATGCTAACTTGTGTGTGCATGCAACATTCTGAATGAACACAAGTAGAGTTAGCATTGTGTTTTCGTTACCTTAGAATCGACATACAGAGAGGGTCCTCTTCACAGAGTCGGCCATCTTTCTACTGGAGCCCAGAACGGACAAACCAAACACTGGCTCAAGTGTTCGTGTTTTCTGCTCGTGTGTCTATTGCATTTTGTAATTCTTGTTTGCATTTACCGGAACAAAGTTTGTGTGTCATGAAAACAATCAAATAAAATGCCTAAAATCTTTGATCTTCAATGTCACCAGCGCGTCAAGCCTCTTTACCTTTGTCACCTCTCACTTCCTGCTCTTATGCCTCCCTGTCTCCCTCAATCTATCCACCCATCATCCCGTGGCTGCTGTCCCCCCCCCTCTCCCCGCCTCCCCCTCGCTCCGTCCTTCCACTCAAGCTTTCATCCGTCTGGCAGCACCGCTCCATCGCAGAGAGCTGGAGACAGCAGGGGACGGACAGTCGGACGGACGGAGAGAGACGGGAGATCGCCTTGGGGTTTTCCAACTCTGTTTCTTTCTCTGAGTCTATCTCATCAAATCTCCATCTCTTTCTTCACTCACCATCCCTCCAGATATCTATTCGTCTGTCTCGCTGTCCCTTTAAATCTCTCTCTCTCTCTCATTGTCTCACTTTATATAAACTGACAACGTCCCTCAATTCCTCAAAGACAATTAAACGTTGTACTGCAGGAGTGTTTAACAGATAGGGCAGAAGGTTGTAGTTCGTTATCCTCAAACGGGCCATACAGAAATGAATATTATAGTCACATATAGATACTTCTAAATGCATTATATATAAATGCTACAAGCATAAAAGTACCATAATAAACACTTAGCACGTGAACGATATATGATACAACAATGACATGTCAGCATGTCAGCACATCAATGTGCCATCAACAAGTATGCCAATAGAATGTACTGTAATTAGAATATATGAACATAAAATGGATATTTACCATTTACATGCAAAGTCAGGGCATCACTAAAGTCTAAAAGTATTCATGCTTAATGCTAGAAACGTCAATATGGAAAGTTGTCTCAATATTTCACTCTGTTGTACATTTCAACAATTCCATCCCAAGAGCCGGACTGCAAGTGTGGCAATAAATAAATGCAACGGTTCAGTTTCTGCTGGTATTTAATAACCAACTTTGACACCAGTGACGGTGCACATACATAATATAAACTAACGTACATATACATACACACATAGCCTACTCAGCTTGTTACTTCAAAAAGGTCTCTTCAGTCACCAATGAAAACGCATCTAAAGAGACTTTTAAGAGCCCAACGTACTCCTCTCTAGTCACTATATCCGGGTCGAGTCCCTACCTCTTTTTGGTGGTATTTGATGGCCAGTTTGAGCTTGGCCAGGTCGTGGCACTGCCTCGGGTCCAGCTCCTCGCTCAGGTCGTTGTCTCTGTGGTTCAAGATGGTCTCCAGCTCTCTAGAACTCCTGGCCTGGTCCAGAAGGTCTTTGGCGAACCGTTTGCACTGCTGCGACAGCTCCTCGTACTCCTGACGGAACTCGTTCTCCACCTGAGAGGAAGAAGTGGTAGAAAACCTTGTTACCGTTTATGATGTGTCTATAGAGGTCGATAACTCTGACTTCCGTCGCTCAATCAAACTGCCCCAAGCTCTCAAGAGCTAGCATTGCTGCAACATGTGCTTCTTAGAAAACTCAGAAGTAAAAGGTATTGTTACCGAAGACAAAACGTATTCTCAGCCAGATGAATGAAGCCTTCTCTGCTAAGAGTGGTCGAACTTATCGCAGAAACAAACGAGTAACAAACAATATTGGATGTTTTTTTATAGCTCATCAAGTTCAGGATGTGGCGTCCCTCCAGTAGAGTTCTTGGATTAAGGCCAAAGAGGACGGTAGCTGCTCCTAAAGGCTCCTGATGGACCAGCACTTTATGTGGACACTTTAAGTTGCCGTCTCATTTATTTTGACAGCAAGCCGTATATTGTGGAAATAAAGATACACAAGGGCTTTACTGGTCCAAATACATCACTGACGAGTCCCTGAGACTAAACCTTTTCTCCACTCCCGCAAGACCTCTCAGGAAAGTCCTTCGTCAGCGTCCATACCTTGCTGAGCTCTTTGAGTTCCCAGCCCAGTCTGAAGGCAGTGAGGATGGGATCTTCACTGGACAGCGCGATGAGGGAGGGCGAGGCCAGAGCCTTGTAGATGTTGAGGCGAGACCTTGAATGCCGAAGACTGTCGACCTGCAGAAGGTGACACGGAGAGACGAACAAGAGAAAGATTTAGACTTTTAAGGTTTAGAACCAACCCGCACCATATCGTACAATGATCGCCCTTTGTATACTTTGAAGAATAACAATAAAGAAATAGACAATTTTCTCCCCGATTGCCTCATTAACTTTGTTGGTCGTACAGAAGCATCAGGATTTAAATGAGACTGTTTCATAATCAGCTAAAAGTTGCTCACAGCAACTTTGATGTTAAAATACTTCATTACAAATGAAAGTCCTGCTATATTTATGTAAAATCTTTCAAAGTTAAAGTACTTGTTTTGCAGAAAATTGTCAGTTTTTGAGTGATATAATAAATTATAAATGTGTTTTAGTGTCTGCAAACTCCTTCGCTTCAAACTTCCCTTTGAGGAACGAATTAATTAAAATGTTTAAGTATTCTATTTCTATCTCTTAGGAGTGTTCTTTACAGCGTTTTATTATAATATTTGTTCTCTATGTTACTGTTCATTTTGTGCTTAAGAAAATTGTACAATAAAGTTGTAACTTCTGTATTCATGTGCAACCGAAATACTCAAGTGTTTAACCTCAAACGGTCCAAAGTACCAGAAGATTTCGAGCCTTTTTTTGTTTACAAAACATAAAGATTGTGTTTTCTCTTCATTATTTCTTTCGTGTGACGACATAATCAAAGTATGTTAAACAAGATTGATTAGTGACAAAACGGAAGAGATGTTTTTCGTTCACGGCAGAGGAAAGGATGCGTATCTAATTGTTTTAGAATAGAGAACAAATGTCAGTGCTGGAGGTGCAAATTGGGAATTGCTGTAAATTCCAATATTGATTTTCAGCAGAACAAACTGTGCATTAAGGAGAAATGATCACTTACCTCTGAACTGGACACGCACTCGACACAGTCACATCGTATCTGGTGTGGTCTGGGAATGGTGACCTACACAGAACAACAACACAATTAACGGTGAATCATCACAGCTACCTTCCACGTCCTGATTCAATATTAAAGTAAACACTCTTCTTAAAAGCCTGCTTTTATTACATCACTTTTACATTCGCATTGAGAGTAATCACCTTCCGCTGGACGAGGAGCTTGATGATCTCGTAGTTGTTGGTGTGAGCAGCGAGCATGATGGGAGTTATGTCCGGGGTGAACTCTGAAAACTGACTGTCCATCATCAGCGAGGGAACCTAAAGAAAAACACGTCTTTTTTATGACATTAGACGTATCATATGACAAGTGGACCACAATGAAAGACTGATATCTATGTTACATAACTTGTATTGTGCAGTGTAAAAAGCCATGATTTCAGTTCTACATGTGCCGCTGTTACGTAACAAGGGCAAAAGACAAATGAGCCAAATGATGAATCAAATTAAACTCACTTGAATCTGATTAAAACAAATTAAATGTGTGTAATGCATTGGACAAAAGAAGTCTCCTGCTGCAGAGGTACATGTATTTAAAGCCACATCCTCTCCAGAGCTCATTATATTCCTCAGTGAAGCGACTCTGAACACCTGCTGTCGTCTGAGAGCAACTGAGTGAAAGAGTGTTTCATTACCGAGTGACAACCAGGTGGTCTAGAGGCGTATGGTCAGGTATGAATAAGAGACTTAATAAAAGGTGGTTTTGCTGGTTTGAGTCCAGAAGACCTGAACATTCTGAAAACCATGTTGCTGTATTCTAGATATGTGGATCCAGAAGGAAACAGGTAGCCTGGTTCTGTCCACACAGTCCACCAACCAGCACCTCTGATTAACATGTCGTCTCTCGTTTGTTTGATCCGGACAAACAACGTGTTAAAAGGACAATTTGTGCAGCAACATCCTGGAGTCTCTGCCGGTTGCCGGGCAACCTAACCATGACGACGAGACTGCCAGATGAATCCTGGACGAATGTTTTTGGAGGACGAGACGATTTCTGTCTCGAGTGTCGACATTCTGCAAGTTATCGGTGGATGAACTCCAAACCAAATACAAGGGATTGTAAAAGCAACATGAACAGCTGCTGTTGAATACAATACAATTCAACCATCGTAATAATATTAATGATTTACTTTCACAAGCACAATGTACACATTAACTCAGTAGTTTTGTTGCCTAAACCTAACGAAGTTGTTTCCTGTGGAGACAGAAGTTTATTTTGAAAAGACCGAATGCATGTTAGGAGGGGAAATCGACACGAGTTGCTGGACCTTTCATATTCATTAAAAATGTGGAGTAACTTTTTCGTAAGATAGAACCTTTGTATGAGGATACATTTTATGTTTCGTCAAGTTTCAAAAAATGGTCTCACCACAGTGACATGTCTACGGGGACTAACGTGAATACAATTGGGCTCATTGGATCCACAAGAGTCTGGACCTTCCAGTCAAACCCAATTTATGCAAATCCAAGACCGTTTAGGGATCCCAATATGCAGACATATTTAAAATACAATATTTTTTTAAATAACTAATTTATACTGCTTGGTTTTTGCCCAAAATTGCATGGCATTATCTTAAAGTCACATGTCTGTAAAGGGGGGAGTCTTTTCATTCATACATCTTGAAGTGAGAGGTCAAGGGACCCGTCCGAAAAAAACGTTTTTCGTTCTCCAAAATTGAGTTTTTAACTTCCTCAACCCGACCTGAAGCGAGCATGACGTGGACTCATTAGGTCGTCTATTCTCATATGTGCCTTCACTCTTCAGCTTGTGCTCGGTTTAACATCTGAAGTAGGTTTATTTATGTCAACAAGAGCTCGAGGACAACAAATACATGTTTATATATTCGGCTTATGAAAGCTCGACACGGGGACTTTAAAGCAGCGTGTTTCCAAATTGAGAATAAAGATGAAATTGTGTGTGCAAGTCGCAGAAACACCAGGCGTCTGAATCCTGTGAAACACACACACACACACACACACACACACGCACACACACACACACACACACATTACACTCAAAGACATCAGAAGAAGGAGTGAGAGGAGCAGACTTGAGGAGGAGGAACACATGTGGACTCTTTCATCTCTCAGAGGGAGAACCAAGCAGAGTGCTTCTCTTCGTCCTCCTTTAATCTCCTCCTCGGCTTTCGCTCCTTCTCTCCTTCCTTCTCTCCTTCCTTCTCCTCATCTCACCTCCTGCTATCTTTGTTTTTATTTCTCCCTCATCCTCTCATCCCTCCCTCCTCTTCTGCTCCTCCCTCTCTCTCACTTCTCTGCCAAAATCTCTTTTTTTTTCCTTTTTTATTTTTTATTTTTCCTGCCGTGATAAGGAGTGTGAGAGCAGCTGCCACGGGATTAAAGACACACACACACACACACACACACACACACACACACACACACACACACACACACACACACACACACACACACACACAGGTAAACTACCTCTGTAGTTTGGGTGTGTTTTATAGATTTTTCATCTGAAAAGGAGAAGATGTTTCGACTGATTTTCATGCATCGAGATATTTCCGTCTCCTGCTGCTGGTGATGAGGACCGATCAGGATTCACTCCCACTAGCACTGACCCACATAAGAAATAAAAACACTGCAATATTTTCTGTTTTCTGTTTTCTGTTTTTTGTTGCGCAGTGCTTCCAGAGGTCTTCCTGAACATACATGTCTGCTCGGTCAGGACCAACTTTGTAACGTACAGCGTAGCCGAGCACATCGAACTGTGACGCTCTGCTGCGGTTGCAGGAAACACGGGGTTAATGTCGTCGATTCAAACAAAATAACTTGCTCAGGTTTAGGCAACAGAACCACGTATGTGGATGAAGAAAAACATCCCGGTTGGGTTTAAAATATCTACATAAACTAAGTTGGTGTGTTTTTGTAAGCAGAAGAACAATAAATCGATGAACAGTGAAACTACACAGGGTCTGTGCCGCGAATGTTGTTCTTGTTATTTCATTTTCAACTGACTTCTGTGTTATTATTGATGTTTTGTTGAGTAGAAATCCAGAAAATCCAGATTAATATAATAATAAACTGCATGTAAACACACATGTTTAACACATCCACTGATAAAAGCACACGCAGATAAAAAAGAAAGAAAGATCCTCGACTCCAGCATCTCACACACACACACACACACACACACACACACACACACACAGTTAAATCTTTCACACATCAAAGGAAAGTGTCCTCATCGGCACCGCTGTCTCTCTCTGTGCAACTCTCACTCCCTTCTTTCCTTATTCCTTCCCTCCACGTCCTGCACTCTTTTCCTACTTTCATTTGGCCTCGCTTCAGTGTCGACATCTCTCTTTCTCTCTGTTTTCTCCCTCCATCCTTCATGCAACTCTCCCTCTCTTTTGATTTTTGTACGCTCTTCCTTCCTTCCTCCCTCCCTCCCTCCCTCCCTCCCTCCCTCCATTCCTTGTGTTGCTGCCTCATCCCTTTCATATCTAGTGCGCTGGTGATGTAGAGTGCTGCGGTAGTTATTTGGTGGAGAAGGAGAGCGACGAATAGAGAGGGGGGAGAAGGGAGCGAGGAGAGATGAAAAAGGGGGAGCGAGGGAGGAGGATGCAGAGGGAGAAAGAGAGAGAGAGCGAGAGAGAGAGAGAGAGAGAGAGAGGGGGAGTCAGATTGAGTCAGATGGAGAGGGAGACGGCAGGAAAGGTCAACAGTTTGTGATCACCAGGAGAAGATAAAAGGAGTCGACTCTACCTGTCGGCCAAGAATGAGGAGAAAACACACACACACACACACACACACACACACACACACACACTTCTTAATATAGACATCTACATGCAAATAAACACACACTTGAACCCTGAGACCAACAGTCACGTGACAACAAATCGGTGAAACTGAACTGCTGCTGAACACGGAGCAGAGAGGAGAGGCTGTAAACGTGAATAGCTTGATACACACAGAACAGAGAAGCTTTCTTCCAGCATCGGTAACACTGATGACAACTTTGTAACGTGTTTATTAGTTACTGACTGTTTTGTCTTCTTGTCTTCTGCTTCGTAACTTTAGAGTTCAGAGCAAACTTCTTTCCCCTGATTATAGTGTGAATTAATCTAATCTCCTGCTGCTCAGCTGTCAATCTCTCCAATCTTCAAATGCACTCACATTCAACCCTTAACATCTGTAGTTCATTGTTAAACAGCAGCTGCTCCGTCATGCAAGAGATCTACACAACCAGGCTACTCGTCTGTAGTTGATTTTGGCGTCTGAAACACATCAACAACAGAAACACATTTGTTCCCGTCTTCGTCCAACTGAGAGGCGACCAAAAAAATTAAATAAAAACTTCCCACAATCCTCTGCGTTCAGCCAAGGGTTGGTTGCCACAGCGACGCGGAACCTTGCAGCATCAGACCGTCCAGAAATTAATGCAGAAGAATAAATCTGATTCTCTTCAATTTAAAATGTTCCTCTTTTACTCTCTCTCTCTGCTTTGATCTTTCTTGCTCTCCAGTGTCTCTCCCCCTCTTTGACCCCCCCCCTTTACACCTACACATTATCTGAACTGTGCAACATGTTCTTTTACTCTCTCTCTCTCTCACACACACACACACACACACACACACACACACACACACACACACACACACACACACACACACACACACACACACACACACGCTGCAGTGAGGCAGACAAACACAAGTCTGTCTCTGAATCCTATTTCACAGTGTGTCTATAAAACCAGCTGTTTAATTTGCATCCTCTCAGCAGAATGTGGAACGGAGCGTAACAATGAACGGATGCTCTTCATCACGCGCCGCACACACCAATTGAAAAAACAACCCACGCAGACGCACATTTACAGACGAGTAAATGCAGACGCGTTTATGCGTGACTGTGTCTGGAGGAGACGGATCGACACACGTGCGCTCGTCCACGCACCTGTTTCTCGCCGCTGGGCCTCCTGTGCGACAGCAGCAGCTCCACGGCGCCCACCACCTCCTTCCTGATGGCGTACAGCAGGGCGTCGCCGGTGTGGATGCCGTGGTCGAGCAGGAGCTCCATGATCTCCAGGTTCTCGTTCTCGATGGCGATGAGGAGCGCGCTGCGGCCCAGCGGGTCCAGACAGTTCACGTCCATGTTGTAGTAGACCTCCGCCTCGCGGAGGGCGTGTTTGACCCCCGCATAGTCACCTGGAGGGGAGGGAGGAGCACACAGGTAGTGCTTCAGTTTCCCACAGACTTATACCTTGAATACATTCTACAGCGTTACAACGTGTTCCAATAGCAAAAAATACTAAAATACTTCATGTTGGATCATCTTGGCAACGCTTTGTATTAAGGTCCTTGTAATAAGCAATAATTAAAAGTTTGAAATATCAAGATACAGTTGTGATACTTTGCAGCACTGCTGCAGCGAGGACACCTGTGAACTGTTGGCTGCAGTCCGGCTGACCAGCTGCTGTTCAGATATCACACGGTGTCGACTCAGCATCATTTGGGAGGTGAGTGGAGCAGCAGAACGAAGGCGTGGGGGGGAACTGTTATGTCGCTAACAGAGATGAATATGTACCTTTCTCCACAGCGGTGAGGTAGGCCCTCTCCTCTGCAGACAGCTCCACTTCCGCCCGCACGATCTGAAGCGGGATGCGGTCGCGGTACGGCGAGTACGTCGCCTAAACAAACACAAACAACGACAACACAAAAAACTTTAAAAAAGAGAGAATCACATCTGTAGAAATCCCAAAACGCTTCTAACTAAATCCTTTCTGGGGGACCCTTCTAAACAGTTATAGAGCCATAAAAAGGTAGCTTCTCTTTTTCAGTTATTTATTAAATGCTCATGTTTGAATGTACAAATGAGGCGTTCTTCTATGACTGTGATCAGAGAGAGAATTGTTTTCAAGCCACAGATTGCCGTCCCCAGAGACAAAACTGTCTTTGGGCTTAAACAGGCTTATAAGTCAAATATCATCAGCTGTTTGTTTGTTTGCAAAATTTAATTCTTTGTCATATTATATACTTTAATGCTGTGGTGGATACTTTACTTCATAAGTGGAGTCATCATCATCCATCATCGCGTTACAACGGGACGAGACACAAGACTGTTGTTGAAAATATGAATTTGGTGTAACGATTAAGTAACGATTAAGTCACCGTGAATAACATCAGAGGTGAGATGTGATACACTCATGGATGATTTTATTTATGTTTACTCCACACGGTGAAAACAGAAAGACGATAGAAAGACTTTTTGTCCTATGTGCGTGTGTGTTTTTCTTGCAGATCTATCTTTGTGGGTACCATTCCATCTTTTACTGCTAAGTGAGGACATCTGGTCCTTACATTGTCAAAGGGCTGTTAAAGCGTTAACACTTGGCTTTAAGGTTTTGGATCTGCCTGAAGGGATGTAATGGAGTGTGACTGTGTCTGTGTTTGACTCACCTTCTTGTAGTACAACTGTGTCATGGGATTCATCGGGCCGGTCTGGAACAAAGACAAGAAGAAGTGAGAGTTACTAAGGAACACCAGGGCGAGGAATATCAACAGCAGTCCAATAAGTAGAAGTGAATGAAAACTGTAAACTGTTGACACTGTGTTCTGTGGATTATGCAGAGTAACTTGTACATTGTTCCTGGAGTGCACAAACAAACAAACAAACTCCAGCTGGTAGAAATCCCAGCAGCAGATATCCCAAATCACAGCAGATGAAAGCTCAAGAGTCCGCCTGGCATTGAACAGTCAACTAGAAAGTGAGCTGTCAACCTCTTTGTCTCAGCATGATTACATAGAAATAACATAAACAACAATGCATTCTCACCCAAACGTGAGTGTGCAGGTTAAAATAACTATTCCAGACAACTTAAACTAAGTTAAAGACCTAAAACTGAATATTTTACCCGGCTACAGATCGGTGAAAACACCCAGCTTCATTTAATTATTTTTGACATTTGAAGACTTTGCAGAGAACCAGCAGCCAGCAGAGATAAAACCGTCCAACCTGAGACTCAACCGACACACTGAGAGACAGTGATGGACGTGCCGGCAGTTGAAGCAGTGCAGATTAGTGCCTCGACATACATTTAGCTCAATAACCAGCATACAGACCATTAATAAGCCTCGTCCCACCGTATTAGCGGCTCCAGTCTTCTAAATACATGTAATCCCCATGAACCACTGCCTCCCGGAGAACGTGTAGAAGCTCTGCTTGTTTGCACATTGTTTGTTTATTTGTGTAGGTTTTCATCACGTTGACTTATTGCACCGTAATTGCCCCACATTTGTTTACTTTAGGAGCGAGCGTTGTTCGACAGCTGATGCATTTTGATTGCTTCACATTTTCCTAAGTAGTGTGGGATTAATTTCCAAGCAGTGGGGGAGCTGTCAAAATAAACGCAGAGGCAAAATAATATAATACGTGTGTGCACGCGTGTGTCGGTGAGAAAGAGCTAATTACTGCAACTGTTGGTTTGAATACCGAATACTTAAAAACACTTCGCACCGAGGTTACCAACACCTTCAAGAAGCTAAAGAAGTAAATAAAGCAGAACCAAAACAAACCCCACTCTTATGAAGACTGATGATTCAAATATTAAAGTCATCGATATAGAATATGAAACAGTTTATAAATTGTCACAACAATATTTGCATCGATAGAAAGGTTCCTGAGACGCCAAAGGGTTTGAATTCTCTCACTCGTTGCTGCAACCTACCTGCAACATTGTAAAGCAGAGGCGACCGGCCAACGCTGAAATGAGGAGCGGCATTTAATAATATCACTTTGTTATGAAGTGGTTAAACTAATGATGAGAGGAGCTGCATCAGGATCTGTCCATCTCAGCACAAGATTATGAACCCTGACAAACCTGGGATCCTATCGCTGTCCGTCACAAATGTGTCCGTGGATCTAACTGTTCTGAGTCGTCTGGCAGGAATATATCACAAATCACACCGCTGTTCTTACGAGAGCGAGCCGGGTCTCCTGCTGCTCTTTTGCAGTCAAAGGTTCTTTATTGAAGCTGAAGAGAAAAAGAAGTCCTCAGTGCTGACTCACTGCCCCGAGCTCAAGTGTTTAAAAGCAAAGTCCTAGTCAGGAACTCTAAACCTTTAAAACACTCAGAAGGCCACAAACACACTGCGGCTAAACACACTTGTGGCTCCTCATCCTGTGAAGTTCAAACACAGTTCGCTGGTGAAGAAGAAGAAGGACAGATAGATACGGCTCCCGAGTCCTGAATCTGAGTCTGCTGCGTGACAGAAATCCTCTGAATCCGGTTATCAGTGCTGGCAGCAGAGAGCGGAGGGCCGCCGTGGTCAGGAACGGACGATTTACAGGTCTGAGAGTGATGCACATGCTTTTGCTCCGCTGACATCGTCGAACGCCTCCGAGTGTTGTGTTTGTGAGGAGGAAAAGAAAGACGCTCCGCTGTCAGCCGACCCTTTTATCAACAGCTGACAGATAAATGAATGCCTCCAGTTACCAGCTCTGTCAAGAGGACAGAAAATACAGACTCGCCCGGCAGTTTCCAAGCTGCTTCATGAAGAGTAGATGTTACAGCGGGATATTTAAAGTCACGGCGGGACTGACAGTCATTCCCAGAACACAGAGTGTGTGTATGTTCTCTCTATGTGATGCTTTCATTTATTTCAGCAATAACGAGGCTGATTAAACTCTATTAGCCGCAGAGGAAGAGGAGGCGGGAGGAGACGCCGTGACCTCAGCATTTTGTATGTGTCTGACCTTCTTGTAATGAGCTGCAGTTTGCCTTTTTAATTCAGATGATGAGCTGAGCTGAGCTGAGCTGGGTTTAACTGAACCAGACAAGATTAGACTGAACAATACAAACTGGAAATGACTTAAATGTATTATTTAATCTAAGAAAGTAGGACCGGAGAGGTGGTGTCATGAGATCACTATGCTGTTTTACTCTGTTGTCTTTTGATTTTAAAAGTGCTCTATGAATACATTTGATCGGAGGACAAAGAGAAGACTGACTTGATGCCAAAACTGCTTATTTCAGAGGAAGATTTCGTATTCTGGAAGATTTAAAACATCAGAATTAAAACAGAGAAAACTAAGAAAGAAACACTGAATAATACACTTCTTCACTTTATGTGTGTGTTTGTTTGTTTGGCAAAAGCCGAGAGGAGTTCCAGATTCTACCGCCTTTCACATTGTCGCTTTGATTTTGAAAATAATATTGATTACATCTGATTAGTCTTTGCCTAAATCAGCATGAAGTCACAAGACGAGCTGATTTAAATCTACATTTCATCATCTGTCATTACATCTTCTAACAAAAGGAAAAACATGTAAATAATTCTTCAAACATGTTTTATATTTATTTGCCACATGATTTGTATGCTATTTATGCATGTTATCCGTTAGAGACTGCAGCCAAACAGAGCAGCTGAACATTAGCATGCATCTCTGCATCGACCTTTAGCTCCAGGAGGTCACAGCGTGCTGGCAGGTTGATCCAGATCTCACCAAAACCTTCTGTTTTACCACCGCGGAGCGAGTCCCTGCTGAGAGGACTCCTCGGTTACACCAGATGCAGACCTCAACGCTGCGGTGAGCCTTCTGCTAATTGAGGTTTTTTGAAAGAACGCAGTGAGAAACTCACACCGACCCGCTGAGTGTGCTGCAGATACAACAGCACGATGATGTAGTGCTTCCTGTTTCCTAAAGTAAGATCCAGCGGTGCTTTGGCTCAGGCCGACCTCGGGGTTCTGCATTCTTTCCTCAAACCCTCCACATGATGACTTTCCTTATTTACTCAAGCTGTGAAACGTGAACACATGCTGCCGCTGCACAGAAGTGATCGGGATCTGCTAACGCCTGCAGGTTACGCTGCCGCCAGTCCTTCGACGCCTAAATTATGTGGACGAGATTAAATTATGTGCGGGAGATTAATCCCGGGGAGCCGGCATGCAGATGCGTCTGAGATCTGCACGGCGAGGGAGAATTAATGCTGACGGCTTCACAACGCTCCACTGACTGTGTTTCGTACAGCAATGCAGATAAACTCGGCTCCTGTCTCGCTCCCTCTCGCCTTTCTTCCACAAGTTTTTCACAATCCCACATCCATCAGAAGTGCTGGTCCCTCCAGCTGTGTCTCTCCAGCCTGAACCCTTTATCTGTCTCTACCTCTCCTGATCTCCCCTCATCTCTCTGTTACACCTGCAGTTTGTGTACGCAGCGATTTGTTTCCCCTCATCTTATCTTTCCTCTTCAGAAGTCCCTCATCCTTCACTCTCTGCAGCTTTCACATGTTCTGCTCTCTTTCCGTCTCATTGCCTCCTCCTCGGCTCCGACTCCCCTCGTCTGCGCCTCGTCTCTCCGGCTCCGGCATCTTTTAAACACTGGTGTTTGTTTACAGTCAGTATCCCAACCTAGCATCGTTTTCCATCATGTGATGAGTCATCTAAGGCTCATGTTGTAGCACACATGTTGAGTTACAGTCGCCATGAAGTTGCTGATGATAATATGCTGACTATTACTGCTTTGTTGGGAGTCAGAGCTTGGAGACCGGGCAGTGACGAACGCTGACGCAGCGCGCCATAACTCTGTAACGATGCTGCTCGTTGCCAGCAGCGCGGCACACAAACAGACGAACAATAGTGGCACGACAGGCCGTTCGCTGTGAACTCCAGAGAGCGGCCTGCTGCCACCCGCCAGCCATTGTTATCGCTAAACAGAGCCTCCGGAGAGGCTGACAAACGGTCCACTTCCTGCCTGACGTGTGGGAGCGACGACCTTCAGACACGCTTCAGACAAATGTGGGAGAAGCTGAGCACCGTGGTGGACAGCTGTCATGTGACGTTAGCAAGGTGCCGGGATTCTAAACTGTCCTGGAAATGAGCCTCACTGTGCAGCAGCACGGCCGCAATGGAAGAAAATAACTGTCCATGACAACAATCCCTCAATCTTCCCAGCTGGAACATACTTACAGGCAAACATGCGTGTACTGATAACGATTTTAAGTATAATGCATAATTATAAAAGTCCTGTTTTCAGCTCCAAGGCCTGAGGCACTGTCCACACTGACTACAGGCAGGCAGAGCTTTAGGTTACTAACAGAGATGTTAGAAAACACCTTCTAAACTGCAGATTGGTTAAGACTTACTTTGTATAGTTTAAATGGATGGATTACTGAAAGGGCCTTTTGGATATAGGCCCAGAGGAAAACGACCAAAAGCAGACGTAAAAAGACTACAAACAGATGTACAAAGACTACAAACAGATGTACAAAGACTACAAACAGATGTACAAAGACCAAAGAGATACGCAAAAACACTACAGAGAGAAGCAAAACGACCAAAAAGAGACACAAAACCAACACAAAGAGATTCAAAACCACTTTAAAGAGTTGTAAAGCCAAAAGATTACCAAAAAGAGACGCAAAGTGACCATTAAAGAGATGCAAAACCACTACAAAGAGGGAAGCAAATCCACCAAAGAGATGTAACACAACCAAATGTATGTCCCTTCTAATCTGTGGCTCTTATTCTGATGTCGGAGGGGGGGGGTGAGAGATTTTTAAGTATTAAAATGTGAGTTTGAAGAACTCTCTCTGTTTTTATTATCATTATCATTTACAAACTATTACATCCAAAGGGCAGCGACAGAAGTGATCGGTTGGTCGACAGCAGCAGCTCCTGGAGCGGTGTTCATTAAAATGCTGCTCAAATGTCAGATTCCACGTCGTTAGGGCGATCCAATGAGAAACCAAAGGATGCCTCGTGCAGCTGCAGGCAGAGAAGACTCGCTGCTGCAGGAGGAGGTTGTGTGATACTCGTTCCACACTTTGATGGACTCGTCCCCGAGTGACTCGATGAAGCCTCCTGCTGCTCTGACTTCCTGCCAAACTCCCCTCAGATCCTCCGACTCTGTTCTTTAAGCCCGACCTGAATCCAGGAATCACAGCGACGATCCTCATCCTCAGAGGGAAGACTTTCTCCTTTTCTTATTCCTGTTTTGTTCATTTGTATGAAAGTATATCACTTGTGTTAAAGTACTTAAATCAAGCTTGGGTATCAGCAGCAGACATTGTATATATATATATATATATATATATATCTGAGGGCCAAACAGCAGCAGGAAACAGAGGAATAAGCAGAAAGTGTCCCTTCGTCTTCAGCCACTCAGCAATAAAGCTGCAGATCTAATGAGAGAAAGTGCAGCGAGCGGAACTTAAGAGCCAAGTTTACTGCCTGTTATTATATGTGGGTGGTTCTCTCTCTCTTCCTCTGTTAACACGTCCTCTTCTCAACTCTCTACCGTCTTTCTCTTCTTCTACTGTTTCTTTCTTCTCACCTCTCTGGCCACTTTGACCTTTCTCTCTCTCTGCTCTCAGTCTGAACACGCTTCATCTCTTTCCGTCCGCGTTGTGCGTCTTCTGCGATAATGAAGCTGAAACGTGTTCATAAATGCACACGTGACTCTTTGGACAGATGTTTTCCCCCCCGAGTCCACAACCGAATACATCCTTCAGTTCCTTCCATTCAGAACGACGCTGAAACGTTCCCGTCTTTCAAAATCAAACATTAAATTGAGTTGAAAAGATGAAACTCAAGAGCTGAAATAATCCGGTCGTACATGTCGTCTCTCAACTCCATCTCAAATCTCTCAACCGAAGATCTCCATCCGACTGTGAACAGCGAGCAGCGCACTGAGACCGGAACCCCAGAAATATGTCCTCTCGTCTCAAGAGGCTTCTCATCGTACCATCGATGGGTTCAGAGGTCGTCCTGCAGCGGGCTGGGTAGAGATTATGTGTGAAATAAGGAGCCGTACTTCGTAGGTATCCCATGACATCTCTTCGTGTGTCAGCCACGTAATCGTGAACCAGGAAGTACAAAGACGGTAAAACTAAGCATTTCATAATCTTTCTAAATGAACGCTGCCGACACTTCTCTCCTCTTATTTTTCTGACTCTCTTCAGTCCGTTTAGCTCAGCTGCCAGTAGATGTTTCAGATAACAAATCAGTGGACGAAGGACAGGAGTGAGTGTTATTTTTGCGCTGAAGTGAAAGTCTTCTTCTGCTTCTGTGTTTAGAGAGAAACGGGCTTTAAAAAGACTTGACTTCTCTTCTCCACCCTCCATCCTTCTGCTTCTCGTCTCCTCATTTACTTCCCTCTCCCTCTCCCTCTCTCTATCTCCCTCTCCCTCTCCCTCGGGAACATCAGCTATCAGCCACCTCATCTTCATTCCATCTTTCCCCCTAAACATCTCTCTTCCTCGTCCTCCGCTACACTTCCATCCATCCCTTCATCCATCCCTGCGATGTTGCTTCAGCCATCCATCTCTCCCTCTTTACCTCCACTCCATCACTCCCGGTGCCCTCTGGTGGTTTTTCTCCAGCTGTCTCGCTCCATCGCTCCTGCACTCCATCAACCTTCACCTCTCTCCGTCTTTTACTCCCACTCTCTCTCTCTCTCTCATGCTGAAGTCTGATACGTTCCCCTGTTACAGTTGCTAAATCCATCTGTCTTGCTTTTTTCTCTCTAGCTCATTTATTGCCGTTTTCTCTTTATCTCCATCCTTATCTTGCATTCTTCTCACCACCTCAACCGTCTCCCCATTCCTCTCTTTCTCCCCCTCTCTTCTCCCTCAGAAACACCTGTCTTCCTCACCTCCATCTCGCCCTTTTCATCCCGTCCATAAAGAGATGTTTACATAAAAGAGAGAGACGCAATCAAAGCAAAATCTACTGACTTATCTTCTCATCAGGGGATCGTAAAGAACTTTTATGAAATCTTCTTCTCTCCATAAAGTTACTAAATGTGGTTGAATGCCGTTTATTAAGTATTAACGCGCTCCAAAGGGGAAATCACAGTTTAATATATGGAGGCAAGCAGACTAACTGGAGTATGAAGATAATTAACCCTGTTGGAACGCAAAAACATCTCATTTTAAATGTTTTGTGAATGAATTGGGGAGTTTTCACACCAAAAAGCACCTCCTCGTTCATTTCAATGAGATAATGAGGCATCGACGATAAATAAATGATCACAAATTAATCAAAAATGATCAAAAATCGAAGATTTTAAGGTCAATTTCTGAATTTTTGAAAAAAAACGCTGCAAGAAACCGTCTGATATGAAGTCGTGGTGTCTTTAGCTGCGACACACTTCCAGGTGAAACAGAATGTTTAGTCGGGGTGTTGTTGCGAGGCGCTGGGTTCCTGAACACAGAGGAACACAGAGCTCTAGACGGTTAAATGAGGACGAGGACGTGAGAAGAATGAATACATCAGACCTCAGCCGCGCTCTTTTGTGAGTATGAATAAACACTCTCTCTCTACCGGGGATCAACAATGAGGACGGCCTGATTACCACGTCAGAAACCTGTGTTTCCTCTGAGGCTCATGATGGAAGTGGCCCCCTTGAGAAGCGACCGGGCCCTCGGGAGAAAATGGTCGGCGGGTAAAGACGTTTCCATCGTGCAGGACACAGAGGAGTCTGGCTGGGTGGCGTTTGATGACGCAATCTGCTGCAAGTTTTGAGAGCGAGGCGAGTAGAACGTTCTGTCTGTTCTTCAGAAGAGTGGATTGTCTTTTGTCTGATTCACCTCCATAAAGATTAACTCCAGTCTTTGTTTGTATTTAATAACCAATGATGAATGAAACAACGTGTAGAGCGGCAAGTAAAAACCCTGCGATGATGCCACGACTGCAACAGTCAGTTTGAGATCTTTTTAATGATGAAGAGTGTTTACGTCACGAGACAAGATGGCCGCATGTCTGACCTATCGGCAGCACGGACCAGAACAAGGACAGTTTATTGTTCATTCAACTTTAGAGGCATCTAACCAGACGTGGGCACGTTCCAGCGGGTAACACGACCTTATAACCGTTAAGGTCATCTTTCATTCTCCAGCTCCTATAATGTGAGTCGTTTCTGCAAAAGTACTGAAGCATTTTGACAACAAGCCGACGGGGAAGTAAAGGTGTGGCTGCACTACGCTGCTAGAATAATTCAATTTGCTGCTCATCTCGTGAACATTTTACTGAAACTGTGACAAACGTCTCAGAGCTCCAGAGTCAGGATGAAGCTCCCACGTATTGATCCTCAGCAGGTCCGATCGCCCGACAGGGAGAGCAGATCCTCTCTCTAACGGGAGGAACTGGAAGAAGGAGGGAATTCTAAAATGATGGCAGATTAGAGGAGGACATATTGAAGGAGAGGAGGATGCAGAGGGAACATGAGAGAGGGAGAACGCTGGTGCAAAGAGAATGCTAGTTTGTTTCTGGTCTGGAAAAGAGATTTAAAAAGGAGGAGGAGAAATGTAAAAGGGAGGATGAATGAAAATAAAGAGGAGTAAAGAGGAAGGGGAGGATTGGGATAGATAACTCTGCTCTGTTGTGTTCGAGGACCGTAGTGCTGCAGCTTTCATGAAAACGGGCCACAAAGAAAAAGGGCAAAGAGGATCTTAATTGGAATCTTAATTAGTGCCCCGAACAACCTCAACCCTGAGACGCAACCTCTCCGGCTCTGGAGGAGGATGGAGGAGGGCGGGGCTTCCCTGCGGCTGATGGAGGAGGTTTAAGGTGTCGCTGCGTCTCGAGCCGGGAGCTTTGGGGAAGGATTCAACATGCAAACAGGAAATCAGATCGTTACCGCTCTGCTGAGTGAGAATGTGCTCAGCGGAGCGTCCATGAGAGGCAGAAGACACACGAGGCTGTTGTCTCCCCGTGATGATGATCAGTGTTCCCGTCTCACATTCAGGCATGTTTTGGAGGATCTTATTCGTGGCGACGCGCAGTAGAGTCAGGCGGCAACATCTGACTCAATACGTGCACTTCTTCTGGCTCCTCATCACGTTCCCGCACAACTCAACTAAACGTGTTTAAAGTTGTGAATTTAAACAAAACAAAAGTACCTTGTTAGCTTCAGTTAAAAACATCAACATTTTAGTCTATTATTATTTTAATTTGTTGTGTTTGTGCTGCGACAACATTCCAAGAAAATCTTTGTTGTTTAATTTGAACGTGTGTTTATGTTGATTTCCTGATTTGTTTAAAAATAAAAAATAAAGCAAGAAGAAGAACTCCATCTTGGTTTGGCTTAAAGTGAACATGTTCAGGCAACAATATGTTTTGTTTGACGCCGGTCACCAGCAGCATGACAGCCCCGTGTGCATTTTGAATCATTCAACACAGCTGACTCATTAGAAACTCATTTGTGATTCTTCAAAAGCAAACGTACTCCACGACCAAATACGTTCCCCTCCAAACATAATGCATTGTGCCGTCTGAACGTGACTTCTAGGAGACATTGAGAATAAAACAGCTTGCTTTGCAGATATCATCTCTCTAATCTCGTCATCTAAACAAATGCAACGTCAGCGACATGAAGAGCTTCTGTGTTTCCATCAGGTGCTCTTCCAGATATCAATGTGGGAGGAAACAGCTGAACGTCAGCTGAACGTCTTGACGAACGTTTGGTTGATTTGCAGGTCAAAGTATCAAGGTTTAAAACCGACAAAGCGGATCCTCCCACACCGAAACAGCTGAGGCTGATCGGAGGGTTGGTGGTTCGAAACCCGGCTCCCTCCGGTCTAGAACGGACTTGACTGAACTGAAAGCTTTTGATTCAGGTTACACACACACACACACAGAGCAGCAACAACGTGGCGGACCACAGAGCAGAAGAAGAAGAAGGACACACGTGCGATATCATCACAGACTAACTTCTACATTCACGACCTTGGCCTGGCTGGAGCCGCAGAAGAAGAAAACGAGGCGACCGAGAGAATTCTGGCAGATGAAGCTCGGTTGGCTGATGATGATGCAACTCTTCTGTTGCGTAACGCTCTAAATATAGAACCCAAAAAGGCACCCGGCGTTCAGGGGAGAGGAGACCGCCGGCTGAACTGAAAATATCTCAACCCCCGGTGCTGCCTACAGTCCTGGGGGAGCCTCTGCCCCCCCCCCCCCCACCACCACCCCTCTATTCCTCTTTGATCCTTCCCTCCTTTCCTCCTTTGGTTTCCTTTCACCGTGACTTATTTCATCCCTTTCTCTTCTAATCCCACTTTCTCTTCTTTGGTTAATTCTTCTGCGTCCCATCCCTGTTTTTTCCGTCCTCCCTGTCAGCCTCTCCGTCCATCCCATAATCCCTCTGGTGGCCCCTCCACCAATCCCTCCATCCAAACTCTCCAGACTTTTTCTATTCCACCTCTCTGTCTTCTCATTCATCTCCACTGTCATCACCTCCCTCCATCCATCCATCCTTCATCGTGTCTCTCCTCTTCCTCTCCCTCCTCCATAAATCATTCTTTCCTCCACCTTTCCTCCTTCATCCCTTCCTCAATAACGTTTTATGATTCATCCCCCAAATCCTCAGCTCATCCTCTTTCTGGCTCAGATTTTTCTATTCATCCCGTCTCCTCCTTTCAGCCTGTGTTTAATGAGCATCCCTCTGCTCTCCCTCTCCCTCCATTGTTCTCTCTCCTCCTCTTTTCTCTTTTACACATTTAGCTGAGGGTCACGGCCCTCGCAGCGATGTCAGCGTTTTAATAAAACACCTCCGACTCAACAACAAACAACCAACGACAGAAGCTTGCCTCTGACACACGGTCCGAGCGCCTCCTCATCCGAGCGCCTCCTCATCGTCTAATCGACTTTAAATCCTGTCGACTGAAAGTACCAAGTGGGGAAGAAACTGCTCCGGTCAATCGATACCCGATATCGATCGGTTTTGTCCCCAGATCCATAAAAACAAAGACTATGTGTATGTTGAGTGTTCTGCTGAGTGGCTCACTACAGCGGCAGCTACAGACCATACAGTCTGTGGTGTGGTGAAGTCCAGCGTGGTGTATTTGATGATTCGAGTTGGTAGTTAAGAATACAGAGATTCCACCAGAAATGTGGAAAAAATAAATAAATACAAATAAATGGAGAAACCCAGAGAAGCAGCAGCAGACGGATCCGTCTACACAGCAGACAGCCAAGTACTACAAAATAAATAAACTTTACAGTATACACAATAACAGAGAATCACACAATGATATTTATGTAGAAGTTAAGAGCTTCCACTCCTCCTTCCTTCCTTTAATTTAGTCATACGTAATTATACAACAAGCTATAATTGAATTTGTTGCGCTACATCAATCTTCTTAATTGGCCTGGCCTTCGTGTTTCAGCCTGTGTGTGTGTGTGTGTGTGTGTGTGTCTGTGTGCAGGTTTACGTGGCTCTGCATTCAAATGTGAGCTTGAAAGAGTAGGATATGTACCGACACACACACACACACACACACACAGGGATTTTTCTTAAACAGTGATAAATTGTCTATTATCACATCTACGTGAGGCGGCAGGGTGACTCGTTTCTGTGTGTTAGAAGAGGTGAGGACGCTTGGGATGCAGTAGCACCTTTGGATTCTTAGCACGTTTAAGTGTGTGTGTGTGTGTGTGTGTGTGTGTGCGTGTGTGTGTGTGTGTGTGAGAGAGAGAAAAAATGAATTGTAGCGATGCTGCTGTTTTCTCTGCATTTTCAAACTCTCTCTCTCTCTCTCTCTCTCTCTCTCTCACACACACACACACACACACACACACACACACACGTCTCTTGCGGTGCTTAGTCATGACGCAGCGAGGCAGCGGTATCGCCATGGAAACACTGGTCGGAGTGGACCAGTGAGACGGCAGCGGTGGTTAAAGGAGATATTAGCAGCATTTGTCGGTTACGGTTTGCAAACAACATTCAGAGTTTCCCCGGAGTCGCTCCCGTTTGCCCGCTTGTCGCTTCGCTATATTTTTGTGTTTTTTTTCGGGCGTTGTGGCCACCATCTCCGTAGCTTCCTCTTGAGTGTATACTCACTATGTGGCACTTGGTCGCTACGGTGTTATAGAGAAACGTCCTCAGCACAGCAAAATAAGAAAACACTTATTTTTGTACGAGTCTAGAGGTTGTTGTTTTTTTGTAGAAAAGTATTTACGTTCATTATAAATTCTCTATTAATCGCTTCATTGTTTACTTTAGAATAAGCACTAAATGTCCCAAAGCTTAAGTTTATGTCTTTAAGTTGAGTGTTCAGCGCAACAAACATTCAGTTAGAAATCAAATTTGACAGAGAAGTAAAAAGCTGGAACCAGAAGAAAAACGACCTAATATCCGACTGATCCGTTGAGCTCTAATTATGAATATTTGTATTATGATGTTAATATATTTTAAATGGTTGTAAAGCAGGTAAAAAAGCCTTGTTCCAAATCAAAGATGAGCGACTCATCAACACTGAATTCTATCAATAATTCAAAGCAAACACAGACGGAGTATGAACATTAATAACAGATCAATACAGATCTCAGGGACTGAAAGAAAGCAGCATTAATCATTTGTTGTGTGAAACGTCCTGTTCTGAATCTCCAGTCTGCAAATAATCACCGCCCTGTCCAGAAATATGACAAATATGTTTACCTTCAAAGTCAGAAGTTAAAGTAGGTTAAAGTCCTCACAGGGCAGTACGACTCGAACAGAGCTAATTCAGCACCACGGACAGCTCCTTTCCTCTTTTTCAACACCAGGGGGCGACTCCTCTGGTTGTATAGAAGTCTATGAGAAAATGACTCTACTTCTCTCTTGATTTATTACCTCAGTAAACATTGTAAACATGAGTTTATGGTCTCAATCTCTAGTTTCAAGTCTTCTTCAATACAGCATGATGTTCATTTAGTACATTATGGTCCATTTAGAGTCAAACAGACCATAAAGCAGGGGATGCTTTAGGGCGGGGCTACACAATGATTGACAGGTCTCTACCAGAGACGTATACGGCGTCTCTACGTCACTCCTCCTCAGTCCAAATATGGTAACCTCCGTTCATCGGTTGCGGAAAAAGACAACAAGGCAACGGCCGTAATCCAAGATGGCGACCGCGAAATCGCCGAACTCGAGTCTTCAAAACATCCACAAACCAACGAGTGACATCACGATGACTACGTCCACTTCTTATAAACAGTCTGTGAACTCAACCACACAAAATGACGTGGACAGATGTGCAAAATAAAAAAGTGTAGCTGTCCATGGTGCTGAACTGAAGGCCAGTTCTTACGATCTCTTACAAAAAGTTATGTTTTTCTACAAATCTCAAGCAAGTCTTCAACAGAAGATCAATTATTGTTTAGTTTAGTTTGGTGAATGAGATCAGTGTCGATGTCAGGAATGAACATGTGAGTAACAAGGTCGCATATGTCAGTCACCTTGTTTACCCAGCGATGCTATGACTACTGTGAAAACACACACACACACACACACACAGAGTATTGAGCCTGAGGCCTGTTTTGATGGATGCTTGCCTACGTGTGTTTGTTTGTGTGCGTGTGCATGTGTGTGTGTGTGTGTGTGTGTGTGTTGGGTTAATTAGCCAGGAAGACAGCAGGCAGACATCAAGACTGCTCCCTTTGATCTGATGCAGCTAAGTACTTCCCGGAGACACACACACACACACACACACACAAGCTTTCTCAACAGGGATGACAATTGCAGGTTTTATTGTGACATCCACACACACACACACACACACACACACACACACACACACACACACACACACACACACACACACACTCTCTACATTCTGTTTCTGTTGCTCAGACAGCAGAAGAAGAACAGGCTTTGTAATTATGAACCATCAGCTTCAAACTCACTTCCGTTACACAACCGTGTTAACCTGAGTGTGCATGTGTGTGTGTGTGTGTGTGTGTGTGTGCGTGCGTGTAGATTTACTATGGCTGCGATTATTTTGACTGATATTAGAATTGCGATATTATTTGTGATATTAGAGTGACTGATTGTTTGATGATTCTGTGACGATGTGAAGACCAGAACCTCAACATTTACTTTTAAATAGTATTTTGACACAATTCGACCTCGATTTGATTATAGCAGAAGGACTTTGATCAAATTCAGATTAATGGAGCCGCCATCATATTTAGCTCAACGTGAAGGTCAGTAAAACATTTTGCACTGAAGATTTGAAGCAAGAAAAATAAGAAGCAATGGGCTCAGATATCAGGGTCAGAGAAGGAATAGAGGAAGAAGATGAAGAGAGTGAGAGCGATGAAGAAGAAGGTGCAGAAGGAGAATGAGATGACAAAAGAAGGAGAAGAAGAAGAAGAAAAAGAAGAAGAACAAGAGGAAAATAAATGGACATTTCAGAAGATAGAGCTCCAGAAGGAGAACGTGACATCTATACTGAGATGTTTAACATTTGAGCTGCAGCTGATCGTCTCTCACACTCACAGAGATCCATACCATGAATAATAATCATCTCCATGCATGGTGAACGTGTCATGAGAGTGTGAGCGGTTAGTTGTTCGTACCTCGATGCGTTTCAGCTTAAATAACTTTAATGAAGTGGGTTTGGATCTGTCGTACTAAACCGAAGTGCCTCGGCCCTCTCTGTCCATTAAGGAGCTCATCGCTCTGTGGAACTCATTACGGACGGAAACACCGACTCCTCATCGTAAAGAAAGAGAGTCCTCGAGGAAGACGAGGGACAGGAAGACAGATGTCCCGAGTCAGCTGTCCTCTCATAGTCCGTCTAAAGACCCGTCAGCCTGCGGATGTCAAGATGTCAAAGTGAAATTGCCCTTCTGAGACGGGAAAAGAGCATCAAGAAATGAGGGAGAGATCGAAAGATATCAACGTGGAAAACGAGAGATCGACAGCTTAGAATGATATGAAACTGTATTCTAACAGCAGGTTAATGCAAGAAGAAATAATGACGTCGAACGCTGGTGGAGGAAAATAAACGAGCTCTGAATGTAAATGAGATGCTGTAGACGGGGAACGAGATTTCAAAAACACGGGAAGAGGCCGAGACAGAAGCAGACAGATGGAGATTCACTTCCTCCTCCGACGTGAACAGCAGCCCTGAAGAAGAGCTGAAGACATCAGCCTGTCCTGTCATGGCGGAGGAGCAAACCGCCGCCTGAGGACCAGACGGAGTCATTTATCTGATCACTCACTGAATCCACCCGTCTTTAAAAACAGTGGCTGCTAATGAAGCGAGTGTGACGAACGCTTTGAGGCTGAACGCAGAGAGGAACGGAGACAGGAAGTAAACCGTCAAAGTAAAGTGTAATAAACAGGAAGAGAAGAAGAGAAGGAAAGGAGATCCGGTTTGATGGATGTCACTGTTTTCCTGATGCACAAACAAACAGCAGCGTTGTGTGACGTGAGAGCTGATGGTGGATGATCGTGAGACATGGAGGGAAACACTTCACCCAGTTCACAATACTGTTTAAAATAGAACTTTAACTGAAGTGAAGAAAGCTGCTTCAATGTGACGACCAGCGCTGACGTATTACGTGCTATTTGATGCATGTTTGGTGCCCGAGATGCACGGTGTGAGACGTGACAGCGATTCCTGTCCCGAGGTGCATCGGTCCTCGCCCCCCCCCCGCCTCCCCCCAGCGACCGAGGCTGTCATGGTTTCCAGCACGGTTGTCCTGACAATAAGCGTGGCGTGTCTTACAGCACGGGGCCCGTCGGGAGACAATCTGTCCGGGTACGAAGAATCTCAGACACACACGACGAGGGACAAGAGACGGGGGGGAGGGGGGCATATAGACACACGGTATTAGCACACACACACACACACACACACACACACACACACAGCCATGATGTACAGCTGGCACGCGTTGAGGAAAAAATCTCAAGACTCTCACACATGTACATTTTTCATCTTACAAACATTAAGCAAGCATTTTAAAATGCACACACACACACACATACACATGCTCAGCTGGATGCCTCTTCTGCAGTGTGTGTGTGTGTGTGTGTGTGTGTGTGTGCGTGTGTGCGTGTGTGTGTGTGTGTGTGAGTAGATGTAAATACACAAAAGCATTAATATTGAAACATGCAGTAAGGATGACAAACACTCCGTCTCTCTGTGGTCATGTGATCTAATCAGAGCTAATGTGTTTCCATAGCGGCCTCAGAGGGCTGTCCATCAGTCAGACAGGGCCGGGGGGGGGGGGGGGGGCATACACACAAAAACACACATTACGCTCGAGATATTCACTCATTCATACATTCTCCTGCAAAATAACACAAATAATGAATGACTGGTCCTGAGTCTGAGACAAAGGTTTGTATCACCAGAGTCACACAAGGACTCGGCATTTTCTGTCCCCACAAATATAAAAGTTATTGTTTTCTGCTCGAACAAAACGTTTACAGGCTTACAGTCAGAGAGCAGCACACTCTGCCCCGCCGAGGTTGCAAAATGTATAAATATATGTCTGATGTGTCTTTGTATTGGACATCGGCCTTGTGTTTGGAGTGGAATGTTCAGCTCACACTGATACAAGTTTTGGATTATTTGTTATTCATCAAAACAAACATACCTGGTCCCTAGTTTGGGATTTGTTGGTTTAATAAAGACTGAATTATTCAACAGCAGCGATGAGCGCACTGAAACAGAGAGCAGCAGCTCACTTGCAGCTTGTTGTCTTCTTCTCCTTTAATCAATTGTGTGAGACACTGAACACATTTTTCTGAAAGAGGATAAAGAGAGATTGCTTGACCTGTAGTTCCACTTTAACTGTCCCCCTGAGGCGTGAATAAATACCATCCGTCACGGGCACAGAGCTCATCTCCTCCTTGCACTCATGCGCACCCTGCAGCTGGAAGGTTAATATGCGACGCGTCGTCGTTCGCTGGGAGACGCCGGAGTTCACCACCGGAGACAGAAGTGGAGGGGCAGCAGAAGAGCTTCTTACAACGATGTGAGAGTGAGATTAAAGGAAGCAAAGAGTTTAAATGCAGATAACTTTGTCTCGACTGACATCTGAGTACAAGCAAACACCTTAATAGTTATGTAAAGAAGCTGCAGGAGCCTGGTGACCTAAGACAAAGCATGCTGTCTCAAAGGAAACAGCCGGTCCATGATGTCCCATCTCTTCTGTAATGTAGACAAGAAGCATATCAATAATTCCAGCCACGGTAGTTTAAATATAGCCGTGGGGAACGCAGCGCGTTGCTGGTCTGAATTATGCATCGGACCCTCGTGGAGATCAGATTTGTCTTGGAGGGATTTGTGGAAGTACAGAGACGTTTCGGGATTACACGGTGCAGGAGGGCTGATGGACAGCAGACAACACGCACAGCATGCCTCCATGTGAGGCACGAGGACCTGCTGGCAGCAGCTTGCTCGATGGTTTCCACACAGAACCTGGAAACACTGGACGCTCAACACGACAATCTACCCTCATGTGTCCACGATGGAAGAACGTTATTAAATGATGCAACGCTCACGTGAAGAATTATGCTACATTCAGTCTGTGCTTCACCACATTGTTAGCGTTGCGTTATTGTAGTAATAAATGTAATTCATGGTGCTGTTAGATTGCTGCTCGACCGCACTGTTACGCACACAAATACAGATTGAAGCAGAATACTCCGTGAGATAAAAACATGTCGTGGGTTTTGGAAACTATTACACTTAATTTTGTTTAAAAAAAATCTTGACTTTTGGACTGAAATAACATTATAACGAGGACACAGAGCCGCATCTTTGGCTGTGTGTGTGTGTGTGTGTGTGTGTGTCTTTGAGAGACAGAGGAAGAGACGGTGGAAGGCGTTGGACAGACGATGTTTCTGTAAGTTATCCACTCTCTTCATCCTTCTTGAATTCTTCAGAATACAGCCTGGCAATGGGTTGGTCTCAAATCAGTTCATTGTGTGTGTGTGTGTGTGTGTGTGTGTGTGTGTGTGTGTGTGTGTGTGAACTCAGATCAATGTTTGGATTGATCCTCAACTGAACCTCATCAGTTTGGGGCATTGGCTGAGCAGTAATAAGCCGACAGAGACATGTTTATGGGAGGAGCAGTGATGAACAGAGCTGAATATCAATACGCTGCAGTGGGGGGGGGGGGGGGGGGGAACAGCAGCTTACACAACATGTTTGTATCTGCCGGTGGTTTGCAACAATGGTATTACACTAATAGAATGCGCAGCAGCACTACTTTAAGCTCACTGGTCTCTACACATGTTTCAGTGAGTTACTGTTCAAGTGGAAGACAACAAGATTATGTTTTTGTAATGTTTGCTATTCATTGTGTTTAAAGTATTTCTGCACAGTTGCAGATAAATACACTGTTTATAGAGTTAGATTCTAGTGGTCAGATTGTTTCCAACTCGTGTGATCCAAACAATTCTAACAACTTCACTTCACTTCCTGCCTTTGTGATTGTCGCTGTATTTAAACCCTTTCTCTGTGTTGTGTCATTGCATACCGAGACATCTGTGTTGCAAACATATTTTAAAACAATGAATCTGTAGATGAGTGTTTCTACCAACCGTGACGTCCTTAGTCAAGAAGATATTAATGAGAAGGCCGCACACTTACTTCACATCTCACAGTCTGATGAGAGACCGTTGACTTGCGTCCTAACAAACGATGTCCTTGGAAATTGAAAGACGTTCCGAGAGCTCATTAAGAAGAGTAGCTGATCTGTGGCTTTTTAATCATAGCCGCCATTGATCTCAACATTTTACTACCAAAAGGATTTCATTTTTTTTATTGCGGTCAAATGATGGAACTATAATTCATATAATTGATGACGGCTGCTGAACGAGAGCAGGCGCTGGTCTGAGATGTGGAGGCAGGTTCAGGCTGAGCTTTGAGTTGTTATGTCCAAATGTGTTTTAAACATAATTGTTACTATAAGTACAAAATGCGATCTGTTCCTATGCTGGTTTGTGTGTGGACAGAGTTTCATTAGGAGAATCACACTCAGTCAGTGACGGGAATAGTTGGATATTTTGGGAAATATGTGTATTTGCTTTCTTGTTTAGTAAAGATGAGAACATTGATACCATCCCCATGTCCCACACCATGAGGTGGTGAGTGCAGATGTACTCACTAGTTTGCTACGAAGCCAAAGACCAACAGGAAGCAGCTGGAGAGCAGATCAACTGCAGAGATCGTGTTATCGGTCCATAAGACTTTGAGCCGTTCACTCCACAGAGCAGTGGCTTGTTTTTAATAGAAAGGTTGTGAAAACTTGTGTTTTTATGTATATTTTTGGAGGGAGTCTGAGATCCAAGGTGTTTTATTTCCAACAGCTTCTCAAACTTCCTTTTAGTTCTTCAGAAATGTATTTAGGGTGTTTTCAGACATTGAGAGTTTACATTTGGCGGTCGGGAGGAGTGATTGTGATTGTCTGGCTTGGCCTTTTATTGACCGGCCTCTTAACGGCACATCACTTTCTGTTTCTTTGGAGTTGACGTCTCGTTCTCTTCCCTCAAACATGAAGACCGTCCTTCGTAAAACAGGAGGGCACTCTTTGTTTGACGTAGACATCAAAGGGGGAACCAGAGTTCAGATTATGATGAGAACCTTCTCTCTAACGATACACTTCCCTCCTAATATGTGCATGAAGATATAATCATGGGCGTTAATGCATTCAACAGTAAAAGGAGTTGCAGAGGCCTTTTTATGTGGTATTGATTTTCCAGACGCTTAAATTAAATGTCAAAGCTGTTCGCTATGATAGACTGCATGAGCAGCAGCTTACTAAAGAAGTCCTTAAAGGGCGCGATCTCATCAACATCGACGCGAGCGTGTGATCAGAACCGTGTGCAGCTTCAAAGAGGACCGGGTGCCGTCGATCTCCACATATTAACGCTTTGTCGTCCCTTCGTGTCTTCCATTAAGTGATGACATCGAGTGAGTACACATGCAGACTGTAAGGCCTGCTGGTGCTCACACTGGGACTGATCAGAGGGAGTTCACCGTCGGATGATTATAAGCAATAAGAGGAAGTGTTGCAATGACAAACTCTCCTGGATTAAAGGAAGAGAACATGAAGTGCGTTTAAAAGAACCGACGGTGGAGCGGAGCCCAAACATTTCTATGAGCTGCTAGTTATCTCTTGCGGCGCTCCTCATCTTCAAAATGATGAGGAGCGCCGTGCTCCGTGTTGGTTTTGATGCTCCGGTGTTTTTCTAATCCTGTCCAGATCGACATCTGGTGTTTACCTCGACTGCTGAGCTGTGAAACCTGGTGTCTTTGCTCACATAAGACGCTGCATAACCAGGGCAACGTCTCTCTTTAGATTAAATTAGATGAAACTCTATTGATCCCTGAAGAATAACCGGGCTGTTGTGGGAGCAGCAATAGGATTCAGGAAGAAAAAAACAAAACAGCATAAAGCACTCAAACAGAATATAATATAATCAATAAAGAAGAGAGAGTCATTTTGGCACAGTCTAGTGCCAAGAAGTACAGAAACAAATACACAGGAGCTGCTTCATCTGACCAGCATGTTTAAGATGTTCTACTGTCCAGAGTGGCTCAAATGATGGATGTGCATCAGCAGATCTAATCATTGTCCTCCCCAGTGGATCCTCACTGTCCTCACTGCTCGCTTTGGACGAAGAGTTTGCTTAATTGCCATGGAATCGACCCTTCTCTCTAAGTCCCGCCCCTCGAACGGAGACTGGCCAATCATAGCGCAGCATCAGCCAGCTCTGTTGTAAGTTATGGTCTGTTTAGAGTCAAACAGACCATAAAGCAGGGTGTGATTTAGGGCGGGGCTAGCTTGTGATTGACAGGTCGCTACCAGAGACGTATGACATCACGGTGACCACGTCCACTTCTTATAAGCAGTGTGGGGGGCTGACCCGGAGAAGACGTTGGAAACCAGCTTCAGTATCGAGGAGTTGAAGCATTTATTCACCGACATGAACCTCACTGCTTCCTTCACGTTCATGAAGTTACTTCTGCTACCAGCGGCTCCTTTAGCGTGTTGATGAACAAACATTAAAATAATGTTTAGACACGTTTTCATGTTGCTTATTATGAATGTAACTCAAGCTGGATTTAGTGCCGTGACTCCTCCGCCACAGGTTGCTGATGTTGGCTTCATGTCATGATGACAAATGCCGGTTCAGCCTCTTTGAATATAATCAGCTGGTACACCAGGCCGGACCAGAGATACCTAGAAACTGAATTTGGCGGCTACCATTCTTCCCTTGGACCCAGTTTATTACCACAAGAAGGTTTAGATCCCAGATCAACAGCTCACGTTCCCGTTTCCTCGACCAACGCTCGCTGACTGCATGCTGCATGTTTGTCAATGAGTCTGTCAGCTAAATGACTCAAATGTAGAGCGAGGCCTCTCGGGTACAGCGGCTGTGTTAACACCCCGTCTGTCTGCCAGGATCCCTGCTGCGCCCATGTTCCCTCTGAAGCCGAGGAGGAACCCGGCGGCAGCGTGAAATCGCTCCTCTTTCACGCTCCGTCATGGCCGACGGGGGTCTGGCGCTAAATACCTCCACCACGGGGTTCTTGTTCTTGGGAGACATTTTAAAAGGATCTCTGGTTCGACTGGAAGTGCAACTGTGATGTGTGATCCTGTTGGAGGACTTAAAGACAATGTGTGTGTGTGTGTGTGTGTGTGGGGATAGAGGACGTTGACTGACAGCTACACGACTAAAGCCGTCTTTAATTCATGGAAGGTATAGAACTATGTGCATGTTAGTCAGGTGAGATGAGCATTTGATGTGTGTGATGGAATAGGCATGCATGTAAAGGGTTATGACATTTCATAGTCTTCAATCGGGGATAGAGATGATGTCACGCAACCATTTCTGCAGTTCTGCAACCTCAATTTTAATGCTCATGATTTCACAAACACAGTTCTAGTTTTTAAAGACAAGCAGAGCAGCTGTGCAGCTGATGACCTTAAAGTGACGGCAGACATCTTGTAGGAACAGTTCACATCCCTTCATCCAGCGTCTCTCTGTTCTGTTCTAATCCACGTCTCTAACGCGCTAAAGGTCGCACTGTTGTAAAAGTGTGCAACACGTTTGTTCCTCTTTTCATACAGTTTAAGAGTGGTTGAAAATATGAATGGTATGGATTACAGTATAAAAACATATGGCAGATAAAAACCAACATCACAATGTGCTTCACATGAAACAGACGACAAGATATGCACTATAGGGATAAAACCAGGAGACAAAGAAGACGTAATAAAAAGATGAATATATGAAACACGATGACTGATCAGAGATGGGGCTGCAGGTAATCTGCCAATTATATTTTATTAATCCACAAAGTGTTCGTCCGTTTTGCTGGAGGGAAGGGAGGCACAGGAGAACCAGGACCAGGACTGAGAGGGGCAGACTGTCAGACCCTGCTGCAGTAAGATGAGAGGTTTTCTAAAGGGACTCTGGTGCTCAGACACACTACCACTTTAGTCCACAGGGGGCGCCAACATCAACACTACATGAAAGTTCCTCTTAGTAGCTTTAAAATGTGCTGAATACGATCGGGTGTTAAGTATTAATTTCAGCTCTAATCAGACAGAAAACACTAGAAACAGTCGTGATTTAAATGTTTATATGCAATAAAAATGTCATTTCCAGAGTGTATTTCGCTGCTACGGATCCCCATAGAGGCCAAAATGTGAGGAGCCGCATTCATTAGAGAAGATGGAAAAAAAGGTGAAATGTCGCTGTAGTGCCACCGCAGCCAGGTGATAAAACAGTGAATGTGGTAAACAACAATGACTTCAGCAGCTCATCCTCCCTCTGTCTCTCTCTCTCTCACACACACACACACACACACACACACACACACACACACACACTGTTAATTTTTAATCCCATTTGCAGGCTGCCGACGACGGCCAGGAGGAGAGGGTGAGCTGTGAAGACAGCTGAGAGGAGGGAGGGGGAGATATATAGCGAGGGAGATGGGAAGTGATGAGACAGGCCATATTGGGACACACACACACACACACAGACACACACACACACACACACACACTCAGCAGAGGTGAGAAGTAGAAGAGACAATGCGACAGGCGAGGAGACGAAAGTGTCGATGTTATTATTCACAAACTATGTCATAGTTTTATTTACGTGTCTGTGAGTTCTGTCTCTCGGCTCACAGCTGTGGGTTCATATTTACTCGGCTAACAGAGACTCACTCTCAGGACGACGCCGTGTGGAGGTTTCAGCAAGATGTAAGAGATATAACGTCCCCGTGCTTATTCACAGTGGAAGGGAAAGAACTTCTCTATCTAAATGAGTCGCCTACAATTACACAAACAGAAGGATTGTTGAAGTCTTTTATAGAATATTCACCGTCTTCAGCTTCACGACAAATCAAGACTTTATTTTCAGACACTTTATAGACCGAACAACAGATGAATGAGTAGAACAGAAGGTTACTACAGGAGACAACACTCAGTTTAGTTCAGAGTGTTATATATTCCATTAGTCCATCGATTAATCAGTGCTGTTTTGATCATCAATTAAATGAATGAGCTGAGGACGGGTTAGCAGAGAGTCATCTCCCATGCTCACAGTGACGTCGCTGTCCATGGTGCTGAACGTGTTATTCAGGAGATTTACAGTGAAGATGCTGAGAAACGCTGAGCGTGGAGATACTCACGGGGGTCCTTTGACCTTTGACTTCAGGATGTGCGGATGAGAATTGGTCCTGTGTACAGACGGGTCTCTGCTGTCTGATAATCCTCAATCTAACGGAAAACAGGGACGACGTGCTGCAGCTGGATTCTTTCATTAATCGAGGATTCTACCGATTATTCCATCGATTTAACTTTAGATTTATTAAGCAGCAATAGTTAGTATACAAAAGAGAAAACAAGTATGAACTAGTTACATTTTTATTGTTTGGATTTCATATTATGATAATAATAATAATAATAGCATAAAAACATTTCGTTTGTATATTTGCTATACCTGGTTTTCAAAGAAATGATTTGATTACTGTGAAATATAATATTACAATTCAAAGGGAAACAAATGAGTGAAGCAGATAAATCACATCGATAGTGATGACAGGGCTGCAAATCATGATTCATTTCATTTATTCATTCATCTACTGGATGTTTTCTCCAGTCAATCGATGAAGGTTTTTGCTCTACAAAGCTTGAGTGAAAAAAACGCATAATAATCACCTAAAAAGCCCAAAGTGACGTCTTCAAATGTCTAGTTTTGTCCAACAAAAAGTCCACAAGTGCAGTCTCATCACCCGTCATGATTACGTTAAAGGCACGCTGACAAACAACGATCACACCGAAGCAGAGGATGACATCGGTGCAGCAGCACGGAGACACAGAACCAGAATTCTCCTTTTTTTAGAAACACGTCCGACATCTCTGTTGTAGTGTAACTCAACCTCATCCTCGAGATATAAACAACATGTTTACAGCGCATGTTTGAATCCCCGACAGGAGAAGAGATTGAGTGACGGCTGCCAGGAAGCTGAGCGTCGCTCTGAACGCAGCGTGAATGTGAAGCGGGGCCGAGGCCGAGGATCAGAGGAACAAACGCCGGCTCCTCGCCGGTCTAAAGCTCCCGTCCCGGTGAGAAGCCGGCTCTGTGCTCCGATTCCCGGTGTGTGAGCCTCTTTAAGAGATTTAGATGGTTTCTGTGATGAATCCCTCGGCGGACCTGAAGACTGTAAGCTGGACTTAGTGCTGTTTTTCCAGTCGCTCTGCGCTATTGATCTTCGGCGGAGCTACTAAGCGTGATGGAGATACTGCTGCCATATTCATCCCTGGTGTCACTACCGAGGCCCTGACTTTCAGAGGCTTCACAGTCACGGAGCCGCACACACATAAGTGACTTTACTTAAGGTACGACAAGGACATTTAAGAGGAAAACAAACCACGATCACAGATGTGGAATTCAGGAGGCTGGAGTCTCGACTGATACAGTAGAAGTTAGGATGTAACGGATCGATCGGCACGCATGTGAACGTTAACCGTCACAGTGTGAAATAAAGTTTTACTGACGATCAATCAAAAAGATGCCAAATATTCTCTGGTTCCAGCATCTCATATCTGTTTCATGTCACTTCATATCGAGTAGTTTGACAACAAAGAGACATTTGAAGACATCACACTGTGTTCTGGGAGCTTGTGAGGGGCATATATTTGTAATTCATAGTAAAATCATAAAGTAATCACTTAGTTTGAATCTGGAAATTGGCAGTTTTCTCGCCACTCTGTGTTTCTGTAAGCAGCATGAAGGAGGTTTGCTTCATGGAAGTTCAGGAGGAGTTTAAGCTGCTTCTCTAAAGATCTTATCGACCACAAAGACCTCGTCTCGAGCCACGTGAGGCGAGGGACAAAACAGCAGCATGAATAAGAGTCGGAGCTGTTTGGGGTTAAATATCTCAAAAGGTCAAAGAGGGTTGTATCTCATCTCCACTCCATGTTTGGCCTCATTCGTATTTCGTCCTCTCTAACTCTCTCTCTCTCTCTCACCCTAAATCCCCTCGAGCTATATCCTTTAATTTTAATTTCCAACCTGTCTATGTATTAATGAGTCACCTCTTTCTTTCTTTCCCTCTCCTCCACCTAAACCTATTAAACTGAATGTCTCTCTGTCTCTCTCTCTCTGTTTGATGGCACGTTAATGTCAGACAAGACGATCATTATTCTATTGTTGTCGCCATTTGAGAGCCAGAATAGCTGCACACTGGTGCTGCAATTACACACACACACACACACACACGCACACACACACACACACACACACACACACACACACACACACACACACACACACACACACACACACACACACACACACACACACACAGGTAAAGAACAGGTATTCTGCTGCTCTCCTCCACACATAGAAATACAATCCAGCCCGTTATCTCTGAAGGTAATTGCTGTGTTTTTGTTCATCACATCACAGATGACTGCGCATTAAGACGGCAAAAATAAATAGCTTTATTGTGACGAGGAGCCGCTCATTGTGCTGCTGCTGGTTGGTGTTCGCCTGGGCTGAGGTTGTGCGTCAGGTTTAAACATGTGAGGCTGCAGTTGATAGAGCTTTGCGGTTATTATTAGGTCGGACTGCAGGAGGCTTTTCTTTCTCCTCAAAAGGTAAAAGGTGTTCGTGTGTGTCTATTTGCATCTTCCAGTTAGCAACAGATTCTACAGCGGCCCTGTGAGCTATTTATTAAACATTATTCTTCAACATTGGTAACACTTGGTCCACTTTGTATGAAGCGTCTGTGGTCACAAGTTACAAACGTGTTGTCTTCAAATGTCTTATTTTGTCCAAATCACAAACAAATGTGACGTATTATCAAAGAGGACGAAGAAAAGCAGCAGATATCGAACTTTAGGATCAGAAAAAAGCTCCAAGTCTTTATTGAAAACGGACTTAAATGTTTAATCGGTTAACAGAATTCTTGCGGATTCATTTTCTGTCGAACGTCTAATAAGTTATTTGTTTTAGCTCCAGGATGATTCAATGTTGAATCATGTCATTTGTATGTTTTATTTCTTGATCATGGTCTCTCTAGAGCACTTTCTTTTTGACTTTGTTTCTATCTGTGTCTTTCTCACACACACACACGCACGCACGCACACACACACACACACACACACACACACACACACACACACACACACACACACACACACACACACACACACACACACACACACACACACACACACACACACACACACACACACACACACACACACACACACCGTCCTCCAAAGCCTAGATGACTAAGCTGTGGAGGTCAAAGGCTGCACATCAGATGTCTAGACAGCACTCTCCAGACAATTAGACATTACACCCCGTCATGATGTTACTGCAGGTGTGTGTGTGTGTGTGTGTGTGTGTGTGTGTGTGTGTGTGTGTGTGTGTGTGTGTGTGGGTGGGTGACGACTAGCGTGAGAAAGTAAAGTGTTATAAAGCTGTGACACAAGAACCTGCAGACATTAACCTGCTTGACTCGTTCTTTTATAAATAGAGATGTTATGCAGCCTTGCTCAGGCCGGGGTGCAGGTTAGATTCCCGTCATGTCTACGTACACGAGCAGCACGTGAGCTGCTGCTTCTCAGCCGCGTGTCACCGTCAACATGTTGGGGACAGTTTGAACGCTGCTGAGAGGAATCACTCCGTCACACCGCGTGTCGTGAAACATGGATCGGGGTGTTGAGTCAGCTTGATCACGTGTGTGCTGGTGTTAATACGAAGCATACATGAGGAGGTGAACATTTCATATTCATATTATCCCAATAATCATCAAAATATGATTAAAACTCTTGAAATGACTTAAATGTACAGGAATCGCTTCACCTCACGTGTTGTTACGAGGTTACTGCATCACAGACAGGACGCTTCATCTCTTTAGTGAAAGACTATCTTATATAAGCTGACCATGCATAATAACAGGATATATATTAAAAATAGCTCAATTGTAAGACTGTTCTTTATTATATGATAATTTAATAATAAGTCATTCAAGTGATGCTATTTAGGATTTTAGTGATATGAAGTTTTTGAAGATAATCTAAATACCAACGTAGACACGTTTACTTGTTTGGTGGAGAACCTCAGAAGTACTTTTATAAAGCGTCATTCTAAACCCCGAGGTGTCTGACAAACACACCAAATGCACTTTAATATAAAACAGCAGATTTTGAGATTTCAAGGCTGGAACAACAACGATCCATCGTGGTGCAGCTTTCTTACGTCTTGAGGATAAAATGTGTTTGTTGTGAGACTCAGAAGGCTTCACCAGCACATGCACTAACAAGTGGGATTTCTTTAATGGTTTCCTCACCACTAGCAAAGAGCGCTGCTCGATTACAAAAGTCCATTAACTTCATTTGCTGGAACGAAAACCACCGCGGCATCCACAGAGCCATAAAAGACAAGCAGTCATAACAACCCTCCATCGAAGGACCAATTCTTCCTCATCAATATTGGCCAGAATTCTACTTATTGTGTTGGATTGTGGGGAAACGTTAGCTGAACAGGAAGTGCCCTCCCCCGAGGTCACCCCGCGGTGCCGCTCGTCCTACAGTACTGCCTGCAGCTGGCTGACGGACGCCGCGCTTTGAATTGCGAGCACCTCGTGCGTTTCTAGAATAAGCGCTTTAGTTTCGGGGCCACAAGGAGAGAGCGGAGGAAGGAAATGGCAGATTGCTTTTCCCTCTGCTAATTTGCAGCACGCCATCTCTCATGTCAACAGACACAACAGCAGTAAACCCTTCCCCGCCGGAGAGCTGGGAGGCGCCCCGTCGACCCTCCCGCTTCCTGATAAAATGTTTAATTAGCTAATGTATCCAGGCAACGGCCACAGAGGAGACTGTGGTGTGAACCGGGGCGAGGCGGTGCGATGGAGGCAAGAGGAAAACATTCATCAAACCCAGTGAGCTCACATTTAACATCGTGTTTGAGCTGGAGATACATTTCTGGTTTAAAATCCAATTCAAATCCCAAAGTACACGAGAAGGCCTGTGCTTGTGTACTACCCTGATCCATGTACTATCTGCTCCACTGAAGGTTTGTTGTCACACTCTGATTTGTTCCTCAAGTCTCTTTCAGAATCCAGTAGATTAGAATCAACTTTATAGTCAAAGTACTGAGTAAACGAGATGCAGCTGCCAGAAGTAGTGCAGATAGATGTAGAATAAACGGTGAGGTTTATCAATACAAATACAGTGCGAGTAGCTTTCACAGGATTAAGAGTGTGCATGAAGTAACGCCGTCCTGAAGGCTTCCACCGTCGGCCATCGGTCGGTTATCGACGTGCAAATCACAAATGCATCAGTGTTTTTAAATATGCATCACCCCCAAAAATCCCAAACATCCCATGAAATACGGGAAAGTATTTTTACATTCTTTATCATGCATCAACATCATTATTATGACTTATTGTCAGACGGAGAGCTGTTTGTTGTGTGTGTTGTTTGCGGCGCTGTCCGTGGTGCTGAAACCACAGACAGGTCTTTTATATGTTGGCATGAGATGAAGTCTATTTGTTTATAGGCCGACAGATTTTTTACGGGCTTTTGCTGTAATTTATTTGATGCGATCGTTTTCGTCTCAATAAAGTCAAAGTTCTATCTTCATCTCTCATTAGACGGTAATAGCAAAGTAAAGTACGATAGAAGCAGTTAATGACCGCAAGTTTGAGGACGACTTTGACAGCTTGTGTGTGTGTGACTGTGAAGGGTGAGAGGCGACAACGAGGTCCAACGAGACGAAGACGACGAGGTCCAGAGACGAGACTGTTCTTGCGTGCACCCAAACCAGCGACGACGAGGCGCCAACCGGGTACGAATAACTTACCGAAAATAAAGCACGATATCTCGATATAGAACATAAAGCCTCACAGTGGAGGAGGAGGAGAGTCTGAGAGGAGCAGGTCTGCAGGTTTTCCAGGATGGGTTAAAATATGCATTGTACGCCTGTCTCTGTGACCACCAGTGTGTGTGTGTGTGTGTGTGTGTGTGAGTGTGTGAGTGTGTGTGTGTGTGTGTGAGTGAGTGTGTGTGAGAGAGTGTGTGTGTGTGTGCCCTCCAGCTTATTAGCAGACGCCAGAGGGATGATGTCAATGCTGCTGTTTGGAAGGTCATGATGTCATTCTACTCACGGATTAATACAACTACCTGTGTGTGTGTGTGTGTGTGTGTGTGTGTGTGCTGCAGCACATGTTGAACGTGCAGTTCTCGTCTCAAATGAACACATTACTCAGTCGTGTGAGTGCAAATGCTTGTTTGCGCTTGCATGTGTGCTCGCATATATGAATGTATAGTATCTGTGTGTGTGTGTGTGTGTGTGTGTGTGTGTGTGTGTGTGTGTGTGTGTGTGTGTGTGTGTGTGTGTGAGAGAAGTAATCTATCATGGTATAGGTTGCAATCATTAGCCTCCTGAGAGGGTCATCATGGATGTTATAGTCGCAGAGGAGGAGAGAGGGGAGGAGACAAGGACACGGGAGAAGGTGAGGGAAATTTAGGAGAGAAAACAAGAAAGAAGAAGGGAAGGAGAGAGGATAAGAGAGAGGAGAGGAAAAGACAAGGGTGGGGAAAGGAGGGGAGGAGGCACTGAGGAGATGAGGTGAAGGAAAAAGGAGTGGAGGAGACATGGGGATGGGAGCAGAAGAAACAAAAGAGAAGAGTTAAGAAAGAAGGAGGAGAGGACAGGAGAAGAGACATGGCCAAGATAGGAAATGAGGAATCAAAGAAAGGGAAGACAGGAGAAGAGGAGACAAGAAAAGAAGAGGAGAAGAATACAGGTGGCAAGGAGATGAGACAAAATGAGAAAAGAAACGAGGAGATGAGCGACAAAAGAGACGATGAGAGGATAGGAGATGAGGACAGCAAACAAGGAGAGAAAACAAGGAGATGAAATGGGACAAGAGGAGAGAAGAGGGGAGGAGAGGAGGAGTGAATCTGCCATATGAATGAGAAGTATTTAGGGATGTGTGGTGAAAAAGGGGAGGTCAGAAGGGGTGAGGAGAGGATGATGAAAAGGGAAGCAAGAGAGAAGAGGAGAAGAGAGAAATGAGTGGGGAGGTATTGCTCCATCAGGAGGAGAGAAGGATGAGAGGAGAGGTAGAAGAGGAAGGAGGGAGGAGATCTTACAAGAGAATGAACTGAGAAAATAAAGCCGAGAGGGAGAGAGAGGGAGAACAGGGAGGAAAAGGGAGGCTGTGTGAGACGGACGAGACACTCGACGTCGAGTGGAGCGATGAGAGGAGAACAAGGAGGAAGGGAAGGAGGGGAGGGAGACAGGGAGAAGACGTGAGAAAAGGAGGAGGAAAGGAGAAAGGAAGGCAGCGAAAAGGGAAACAAGACGGTGGGGAGGTGAAGATGGAGACATGAGGGGGAAAGGGACTAATGATGGAGGGATGGAGGAAGATGCAAAAACAATCATCAGTGAGCAATGGCAAAGAAAAAGAGGGGAGGGGGGGAAATAAAGAGAAGAGCAGCGACAGTTGGATGAAGTGTATTTCACTCTGCACAAAACAATCACAAGCCGGCCACATCTCCGTCTCTCCTGCTATATCTCTACTGGAGAGTAGAAAGTGGAGGAGGGAGGGAGGGAGGGAGGGAGGGGGAGAGAGAGAGAGAGAGAGAGAGAGAGAGAGAGACAGAGAGAGAGAGAGAGAGAGAGAGAGAGAGAGAGAGAGAGCGAGAGAGAGAGAGAGAGAGAGAGAGAGACAGAGAGACAGAGAGAGAGAGAGAGAGAGAGAGAGAGAGAGACAGAGAGAGAGACAGAGAGAGAGAGAGAGAGAGAGAGAGAGAGAGAGAGAGAGAGAGCTTGTGATAGTCACCCACACAGGTCAGAGCTGAGAGAAACCGAAAACCAAAGAGAGGATTTGAAACGTTCTGTCAGACCTGGTCCTGATGGTAAACATGGACACATGATGATAGTCAGAGTCGTGTTGAAGCTGAAACAGGAAGTGAACAATATAAACTTATTGTTCTAATAATCCGTTGATTGTTTAGTTTACATGACTCACTGTTATTTTTATCTGACGGATGTTTGTCACGAATCTCTGGTTCGCTTTAACAACTGCAGGTGAACGAAACAAACCGTCCTCCGGTTCAGAACGTACAGATTGCTGCTGCATGTTGTGTCAGATCATATTTAAAAAATGCTGAAGTAGCTTCAGATGTTTTCTGTTTACAATGACCAGAGAAAAGCAGAATATCTCCTCTGAGCAGCTGGAACAGGTTTACCTCTGAACTGATCGGCGTTGACTGATCCATGATTAACAAGACATTTTGAGAATTTTCCAAAACAGACATTAAATGAAGAAGACACTTTAAAAACTATAAATAAATAAAATCTGTGAACATGAATGACTGAATTCCATAAGCTCCATTCCCATCGAGACGTGTCGGCAGTTTCACGCTCTTCCACTGATCGACAGTCGGTAACGGAAACACCAAAAGTATCGTAACAATGTGCCGACGAAGCAAAACGGGACGACAAACTGAAGAAACACGGCAGTTAAACAAATGCACCATTTAAAACCGGTTTTGCACGTTTTATGAGTAAAGAAAATACATTTAATAGAATGTTTTTAATGTAAACATAGCTATGAGAATATGAATAAAGGTCTGCACATCAAGCTACTTTGCACGCCGTGTATTTGCACATCTACAAGTGACGTTTCCAGCAAAATGCTTCACTTCAGGCTTCACAATAGCAACAGATATGCATGTACCACTATATATGTGTCTAATAGATGCGTGTTGATATCACTCAGTCCGAAGCAGGCGGCAACCTCCGGTTCTTTAAAGTGAAGTCAAAGCTTCATGTGTTGAAGCTGCATTCTCTCTAGTGTCCATCAGGGGGCGACTCCTCTGGTTGTATAGAAGTCTATGAGAAAATGACTCTACTTCTCTCTTGATTTATTACCTCAGTAAACATTGTAAACATGAGTTTATGGTCTCAATCTCTAGTTTCAAGTCTTCTTCAATACAGCATGATGTTCATTTAGTACATTATGGTCCATTTAGAGCTTATTATGTCCAGACTGTGAATCTGAAGAAGCACGTTTGGCTCCAAACGTCACTTGTTGATGTGCTGATAACCTGCAGGTGAAAAGGTGCTGCAATGTGCAGACCAACACCTGCCTGCACTCCACATTGCTTGCATGTACACATTAACATATTGTCTGTTTACAATCAGAACTCTGCAGGGCACCTCTACCCAGATGTTACCCAGATGTCGTACCATAGGGGATGGATGAGGATCTCCTTCTGGAGGTCACTGACAGATGACCGACTTGTTTCTTCGTGCACGAGGACTCGTTGTTCTAGGACTCTCTACAGGTCACCATGAACACGCTGGGCTCAGGTGCTCTCAGCTCAGTCCTCCATGTTTCAGACCAGCCATCTGCTGTGACCGTTCACCGGAGCAGAGATGAAGCTCATTCTCTCCCCGTCCTGATGACAATGAGCCGATACTGGAGAACGGGGTCTTACATCTATTATTGCGCGGCAGAGCTGGGATAGGATGCGTGTTTCTCTTTGTGTCTGACAGCTGAAGCTCGTGTTCCTCTCTGCTCTTCTGTTAAACTCTTTCTCTCTGAACAAACATTCCATCACCTTCACCTCTTTGGTCTGTCTCTGCATCTCCTGCACTCCCAAGCATGCGCTTAACGACCGCTGTGCCGTTGTTTTGCGAGATGAGAATGAACTGTTTACTGCACGTGCACACAGCTGCTTTATGCGTGGTGAACCAGAACTGGAGCTATAGCTGCAGACTTTGTGTGCCGAGGTAACGTTTGAGTTTACCTCGGAGGAAGAGGGACGGATCACTGAAGCGTTAGCTGTTACGCAACCAGCACCAGCAAGAAAAAAGGAGGATGTGACGTCTCGGGAGATTTTCCGCGGCCCAAAAAAATATAGAGTTGACTCCCAGTCTGTATGTGTGTGTGTGTGTGTGTGTGTGTGTGTTCTCATTAGTCAGTGCTTTGAGCTCTTGTCAAAGAAAGCTGCTGTGTTTTGTTGATTATTATTTCCATTATCAACATCTATCGGCCATTTTTTAATCAGTTGTTTAGTGTAAGAAGATACACGGAGCCCAGAGCTCACAGAGAAGCTCCTCACATTTAAAACGCTGGATTTTCTTTTGTTTGCTTGAAAAACGACTAAAATTTTAAATTTGTCAAATGATCCACAAGAGGCCTGCACTAGAGTCAGAGATTAACGGTCTGCCACCGTTATTATTGTAATCACTTGTGATAATTAGGAGAATCCACCTATTTTTATTTATTGTGCTTTTGCTTTCTCCAATTAACGCTGGAAGAACTGCTGACAAGCTGATGTTTTTATAATTAATAAAATACAAAGAAACAATTATTATGCATGTAAGCTGCTGGATGCTCCTTTTGTAGATTTGCTGTTTGCCATCTGTGCTGAAGCTCGGTGTGTGTGTGTGTGTGTGTGTGTGTGTGTGTGTGTGTGTGTGTGTGTGTGTGTGTGTGTGTGTGTGTGTGTGTGTGTGTGTGTGTGTGTGTGTGCGCACGTGTGTTGCAGCAGTGGAAACTTAATGTTTAGCCTGACATTTAACAGGAGGCTGTGCTTTCCTGCAGGTGGACGGAGAGAACACTTAAGAGGGCTGACGAAGGGGTTTAATATACACCCTTTGGGCCGGCGTGCACGCGCTGACGTGCGTGCACGCATGCACGTACGTAAAACCACCGAGTACACACACACACACACACATTCTGCGGTTCCATCCATCCATCTCTCTCTCTCGCTCTTTTTGTTTCTTCCTCTCTTGTGCGCGCGCATACGCACGCGTCTGTATGTAAACACAGAGAACTGCTCCTCTCACACACACACACACACACACGCATAAGAAGAACCCCTGCACAACGTCCATCTCGTGCGCACGCTAAACGCGCGAACGCGCAAAGAACAGAGCCTACAGAGACCCACACAAACTCCGCAGCCCGCCTCGCTCTCTCTCTCTCTCACACACACACACACACACACACACAAGCTCGCACGCGCTCTCTCTGCACCCCTTCTCTTCCCAGCATTAGTCAATAGAGTGAGGATACATAAACCACCCACCAGTCATCTCTCTATACACACAGCCTGCAGCAGTCAACACACATGATCCACAATCACATGAAACATCTGGAATTTGATAAATCAAACAGGATTGTGGGTAAATAACATCTCCAGATAGCTCGTTTAAAAAGCAGGGATGTGATACAGTCAGGACACGTGGGAGGGATGGAGGGAACATTTCTTACAGGAACTAAATCTTTTTTCTTTTTTTTTTTAATGTTGAATAACACCTGAGAAGCGGAAATGAGCCCAAAAACACTTGAGACTGATTTAACTGAACAACAAAAAACGCAGCTAAGCGTCAAACATCGGATTTGGCCACAAACGCAGCTTCATTACGCATCATTCTCTTATGGCCGACGTCTATTTATTTCATTTGATTTCATTTGTTGGGGGAATAACGGGTTCACATGATTACAGAGCCGACAGCTTGCGCCGCTCAACCGGCGTCTCATTCACATTTCAGCGGTCACAGCTGGAGTTAATTAATCAATTATAGATGCTTACAGGTGTTAATTAGCGCCGTTTGCGCCTTTGATCCGGATTCGATGTCTAGAAAGCAGAACACAGTCGCTCGTTGGTGTTTCTTACCTTTTCTCCGGAGACTCTCTCTCCGTCTGCGTAGAAGAAAAAACAAAAAATAACCGTCGCTCCTCCAAATTAACGATTAGTCCCCTCTCTCCGGGGGTCTCCCGCGCCTCACGTGCGGCGGTTTTCTCTCTCTCTCTCTCTTGTTCTCTGCGTCTGTCCGTCTCTTCTTGTCTCGCGGGATCTCCACCTCCTCCTCCTGCTCCTTCTTCTTTTTCTGCTCCGCGGGATCAGCTCGTCCTCCTCGCGCCACCTGCACGGAGACGGAGCGGCTCGCGACGCTTCTGCTTGCGGTGCTGATGCTGCTGCTTCTTCTCCTCCGCGCGACCCATCCTGATGTCAGCGGCTTCTGCTGCGGCGAGGAAGAGGAGAGGAAGGACACGAGCTCTCTCTCTCTCTCTCTCTCTCTCTCTCTCTCTCTCTCTCTCTCTCTCTCTCTCTCCACATGTGATCAAAACAATACTGTTGAATACTATAAAAAGATATGTTAAAATATATACGTTTGATTCTGCGTTTCAGATGGATACTTTTTTACTCTACATATATTTATTTGTTATATTTATGAGAAGTATTTTCCATAATCAACGAAACAAGTTCTACACTTAAAGGGAGACATGACAGGTGTGAAAATGAAAACATCTCCAGTTGATTACTTGCATTAAGACAATTGTTTGGTTTCTTTGTATTACAAGTGTTTGGAAATGTTATGTTTTAAATATGCAAATGAGGCATCATCTCATTAACTATGTGCTCATACATTTACGGAACAGATATCTGAACAATGGATGAAGCAGGTTCAGAGTTCTTGTTTCATTTAAGGTTTTTAGCGGAGTGAAGTCAACACTGAAGTGTCTTAAAGCTGCATTCTCTCTAGTGTCCACCAGGGGGCGACTCCTCTGGTTGTATAGAAGTCTATGAGAAAATGACTCTACTTCTCTCTTGATTTATTACCTCAGTAAACATTGTAAACATGAGTTTATGGTCTCAATCTCTAGTTTCAAGTCTTCTTCAATACAGCATGATGTTCATTTAGTACATTATGGTCCATTTAGAGTTTATTATGTCCAGACTGTGAATCTGAAGAAGCACGTTTTGCTCCAAACATCACTTGTGGATTTGTTGATAACCTGCACGTGAAAAAGTGCTGCAATGTGCAGACCAACACCTGCCTGCACTCCGCATTGCTTGTATGTACATTAACATATTGTCTGTTTACAATCAGAACTCTGCAGGGCACCTCTACCCAGATGTTACCCAGATGTTACCCAGATGTTACCCAGATGTTACCCAGATGTTGTACCATAGGGGATGGATGATTATCTCCAGACCGACTTGTTTCTTTGGGTACGAGGACTCGTTGTTTTAGGGCCATTTACAGTTCACCATGAACACGCTGGGCTCAGGTGCTTATGCAGGGTTTGTACTTGTAACTGAGGATTACTATGTGTGATTATTAGTATTACATGTTACTGTCATGCTTTTGTTATGTGAAGCATTTAGAATTACATCTGGGTTTGAACTCTTCAATGTAAATAAAACCTAAAACGTTGGTGAGCTAAGTGGAATAAACTTTTTAACTTGTGTGTGTGTGTGTGTGTGTGTAGGAGTGTGTGTGGATGGGGACACGTATAATCCATCATAACGCAGACACCCGGTGCCTCTTCCATTACTCCTGTCGTGGTCTGGAAACTGTGTGTGTGTGTGTGTGTGTGTGTGTGTGTGTGTGTGTGTGTGAGAGAGAGAGAGTCGGTATCCATGGGACACACTGATTCAATTACTGGATCATCATTGCGAGATGAATGGAGAGGCAGAAAGGGGGAGAGAGACATGGGAGGGGCTAAGAAAGGAGAGGACCAGTGAGAGGACGGAGACGGAGACAAGAGCAGATAAAAAGAGAGAGAGAGAGAGTTGTTCATCTGTTTGAGTGTGCGACATTTTCCAGAGCAGACGCTCAGTGAAGTGGAAGCATAGCGACGAGTGTTTGTTCCTGCGTGTGTGTGTGTGTGTGTGTGTGTGTGTGTGTGTGTGTGTGTGTGTCCTGGTCCCGTGTGCTACGCTGCCATATAAGCAGAAGCCAAGAGGACAACCTGTGTTTTCATCATGAAAGAGGGTTCAGTAAAATATTAAAGATGATTTAAGGAGTTGAACTGAGATTTAAGGTGAGCACAGAGAAACATTCTGCATCGTGACTCAAACATTCACACCAAGTAATAATATGCAAAACATATTTTGAGTGGAGAGTGGTGTCTATCGATCTACCCATCTACCCATCTATCTACCTATCTATCTATCTATCTATCTATCCTTCACCCCCCCTGCTGGTTCATTTGTGTACTACACCCCAGAAACATTCTCTCCCTCTTCTTACTGTCTCTACAATGTTTCTATTCACTTCCCTCTTTTAACTTCTTCTAAACATATCATGACTTAATTGAAATTTAATTGAAATATTCATAATCAATTCCCGTTAAATTACAACTTTATTATCGTAATATTATAACATTTTGTCTTGAAATATTCTTCATAATCGTAATATTACACAAACACACCAGCTAGTAAAGCCCAGGGGGTTAATCATTTATTCAAATGTATTGATTAGTCATTCAGGTGGCACAAGAGTTTAATATATATTATAAGTTGCATATTGCAGTTAGATACCAGCCCGATCTGTACCGCTGTTGTGTTTACCCATAGTCTGCTGACTGAGTGGCCTCTGGGGTCCACTCCGGGGTCGTTAGATCTTCAGCAGAGGGCAGAGGTTGAAGGAAAGGGCTGTTAGCTCCATGACGTCTTTACGTAACACCATCGAGCTGGTCTCTGGAGAATAAAAGACTTTGCAGGACAAATTCAGATCAGCCGCGGCTGGAAGGATTAGAAGAGAAGCTGTCAGATCTTTTCTCTCCCCCGTGCTCCCTCCTCCTCTTCCTCCTCCTTCGTCCCCTTTTCCAAATTGCTGGATTACGCCCAAAGTCACCTCGCCCTCGCACTTCAGCTCTTAGACGAGACGCACACACACACACACTCACACACACTCTTTCATCGAAGCGCACATGTGCTTCGTGCTTCATGGTGTCCGTAATTCTTCGAGTGTGGTGTCCTTCTTCGTGGGCCTGGAGAGACTCGTAGATAGATGTAGTAGAGTTTAATCTCTGTAAAGCGTTTTACTGTAAAGTGACAGTATTATCTGGTGCGTCGGTATCAGACGCCACGGGGCACTGAGCTCGTGTCGGTATTTGACTGGTTGCACTGGCAGCTGGCAAAAGTGTCACCACGGCACCTCGCCAACGGCAGAGGCAGATGTCACAAACATTGACATGAATATGAATATGAGTATGAATGCCTTTGCCCCTCCGTGATAAAGTTTTACACTTTAAGACAGTCGTCGTTTGTTTGTATTTGATCCCACAAAAAAGTGACAGAAGTAGAAGAAGAATGGATAAAAAAAGAGATTGAGAGAGAAGTTCCTGTATTTATATTCATTTCCGCACACCTGGTAAATCTCTGCGTAAAGAAAGAGTGGCGGTCAGATTGTCCATTTTGGAAAGTTCTCTCCTCAAAGCCTTTCGTTCAGATGTTTAGTAGGCAAAGACAAGTTTCACATGCATTCAATGATCTCACAAGCACTTTAGAACAGAAAGATTTCTGCAAGAAAACGTTGATTGTTTTGTGTGCATACGTTTACTTTACGCTTGTTAAGTAACGTTACGTAAGACAGCCGGCTAAGAGCGGACGTTATTTATTCACACTGGTACGTTGTTACGTTATTATATGAACACAAAACATGAGCTTTTTTTCTCACCGTAAGAAGATTTGTTGCCTAAACCGAAACAATCGTTACGCAACTTTGAACACGCGTCAATGTGCGTTTCGGTTCGTGTGATACGAGGCTGATATGAAATGTATGTTTGGTTCAGAAAACGCATCCCGTGGTTTGCAGAAGAGCACAATGGCAATATTGTTTTTCTGTCGACTGGATAGAATTACAGTCAATGAAGTAACATTTATGTGGTAGAGTTACTGTGAGCTTTCCTCTAAATGTTTAGGTCTGTTTCCGCCATCTGTTATTTGCAGCTATACAAAGTTTCACCGGCACATAAATGATGATAACTTCAATACCACTTTGTTTTCATTGAGTTAAGTTTGGCGAGAAGTCAAGTCGCACCAATCGAGAGTAAAAGATGGGGTTTGGGGTCAAAGCCTGAGATACCTGACTGACACAAAATCCACAGACAGCCTCTGCTCTACATGGATATTAATACATCTGTACGTGTTTACTGTGAGCAGGACTCTGGGAGTTTTTGCATGCAAATGCAATAAAGATGTGGTACATCATACATTATACGATGAATGACATTAGGCAAATTTTCTTGTCACCATTGTTTTAGAGCACCGGGCCAGTTGCACAACAAGTAATCACTCTTACAAATCCAGTGCCTTGCTCAAAGGCTCTTGAACCACAGAAAAATAAAACTTCCTCCTGCGAAAGTTCATTCTCATAATTAGTGTTCACTCACAAAGTACTATTCCACATTCAGAGTGAACAGTGAAGGTTTGAATACAACACACATGCACAAAGTAGTCACAGAATACTGCTTTTTAAAGTATAACCGAGTTTATTAAATTCCAATATTATCAAATAATATCTAAAACTAACAACAACTACTATACAATTATGAGCATATTATCTCAAATCAGCAAACAATCTGTGGTGAGAGACAGAAAGAGAGAGAGTGTGTGTGTGTGTGTGTGTGCGTGTGTGTGTGTGGGGAGTTAGTAAAAGGAGAGAAAAAAGGGAACACTCAAAACAAGTGTTACAACCCGGCTCCAAGGCTGTAACAAAAGGGAGACAAGACGAGTGGAAAAAATAATAAATATACATTAATTTAAGAACAAATCATCAAACTAAACTAAACAACACATCAATCAATCAAAACAAATAAGCAACCGTGTCAGCCAAGGAAGTCACAGCCAAAGAGAGGAGTCAAAGAAGAGGGAGGGGGGCCTTTATACCTGGCACTCCCACCAGGCTCAGGTGTGTCCCGGCAGCTGACGAGCAACAACCTGAAAGACAGAAAGACAAACAGGACATAGACCCCTAGTGGAGAGGAGGGGTCGTCACACAAGGCAGATCCTCACCGGCGCAGTAAAATACGGAAACTGTTACTTTATCACACAGAAACCCGTCTGGGGAACTTAGATCAGCTCACACTGGTCTTTTAACTGATAAAGTAATAGAACCAACCTCACTCGCGCCCCGACCCCCAGAGAACCAGTCAGCCAGGCCGTCCTCATTCCCGTCCCCCGGATCAGCACCGTCAGCCTGGTCGTCCTCCTGTTCGTCCACCGGAGGGGTTCTGCCTGTGCGACTTGCCCCCAGGCCATGAGTCTGGGGTTCCCTGCGTCGTCCTTTTCCAGTCCACCTCATTCACCAGTTCCGCGGCTGGTTTGTTGCAAATATCCCCTGTTGTCTTTTTAACGCCCCTGTGACATTTTCTCAGTAAATGGATATTATTAAAGGCTCTACATGTATATATATATTATACTGTTTATGGTATATAAGTAAAGTAGATGATTTGGTATTATAGAGCTATTGCAAAGGAATTGTTGTCACATAAGATGTCACATGTCTGGTTCAGATGTTTCTGAGTGCGTTGCTTCCTGTGGAGACGTTCAACTGACAGCAAACATAATATATGAACAGGAATCAAAGAGGCATTTGAAAAAAGTTGTATTAAAATAACACGATGATGCAAAACAGTTAATGACTATTTGATTTAAATACAAAGCAGGCTTTGTCTTCCCATTATTTAAATTCTATCAACTTTTCATTCAAATAAGAGGGAGGAGGAAGAAAAGGAGTGTGTTTGTGATATACAGCCAGTACAGAATATTTGGAGCAGATACTCAGACACACGAGTCCACAGAGCGAGAAACACCAGAAACTACTACTGAGGTTGGTCTTCATATTACTTTTTAATATCGTCATCTTCTTAAATCCACATTATTGTGAACGACTGAAGGATTTAGCATTAACTAATTGAATCATGATTGTTAAATTGAAAACAGTAAAACACGGCTACATGTCAGAGTAACGTAGACCAAGCCCAGCAGTTCAATTGATGCTTTCTTTGTTATGCAACTCTAGCATGAAATGCTGGTGTAATTAACAAGCTAACTAGTCAACTAACCAGCCGTTAATTTTAATTAATTGGCATTGAATTGAAACGCATACGATCAAAAATGTACCTTTATGGGTTCTAGAGGCATTTTTTTGAATTCCCAAGGTAAAGACAATTCAGCCAAAACTCTAGGGTTTAGTTACTCGTTAAAACAAATATTAAAAATGTCCATCAATCCAGTAATCAATTCATTCTTGCCATTTGATTGTCTTTTTCTCCTCCAGATATGGCACTAAACTCCTCCTCCAATGACTCCCTTCTTCATGCCAGCATCCCATTGAGCATATATTGCTTCTTCACCAGACCAAGCTCCTTCATCTTCACTGCAGTCAGCATCACAATCCTCCTCTTCCTCCCCCTCTTCATCTTCGTCCTCTACCTGGGTCTCCAACGATGGCGGCAGCAGCGCTCCACCTCTTCAGCAGCAGTGACGAGTCACTCAGACACCTTCACCTACCACATCACCTCCATCGAGCTGATTGGTGTTTTAGGGTGCAGCCTCTGCTGCTGTGGTATCTACCGGAATCAGGTTCATATATTTTATGTGGGGTACTTTCTTCGGTCTTTAACCTGGTATGGACAGACGTTCTTTCACATGCTGACCTGTGTGGAGCACTACCTGGCTGTCGTTCATCCCGTCACCTACCTGAGCCTGAGAAGAGAGCGAGGGGTCAGAATCAGAAACATCACCATTGGGTGTGTTTGGCTGCTTTGCTTTGGAGTGTCAACTCTGCAGAGTTTAGTAGACTTCGTATACTTGAGTCTCTGCGTCTTCATCTTCTCACTGGTCGTCATCTCTTTCTGCAGCATTTCTGTTCTCTGCGTTCTGATTGGTCCAGGGCCGGGAGAACAGGGCGGGCACAGGGAAAGGGTTGACCAATCAAAGCGGAGGGCTTTCTACACCATCATGGCCATACTGGGAGTGCTGTTGTTGAGGTGTGCTGCAGGTGTGGTTTGGGTAGTTCTTCATATATTGAGGGAAAGTCATTGTGTGTTGTTAACAGTTGCAGACTGGTGTAATGTCCCCAGCAGTCTGGTGTTACCTCTGCTGTTCCTACACAGAGCAGGAACATTAACGTGTTGTAAGAACAACACCTAATCAGGATAGAGGTGTGTTCACACCAAAGGCAAAGTGTAGTTTTAGAGCGGTACGATTACATACAAAGTCAAAGTAAAGACCCGAATATGCAAAATTTGCATCGCTGCCATACTCTACCATACTGAAATATTTCAACTCCAGAGATAGATTTGATTCTTTGTCGTTAAAAGCAAATCAGCATTGAGATTATTTCCCTGTCGTCCTGACGTTTTTGAATCAGAAATAGTGGAGAGAAAGCTGCTGTGGGGACCGGTGCACCCAGAGCTCCACGATACCTTCACATGTTTTGCACCGAATTAAACTGTATTTCCATACATATATGTATTTTAATGAACCATAGACTGTCCATTGTAAAAAAAAAAAAGATAGGCTGTACATGCATGTATATTACGCTGTTTATGATATATGTAAAGTAGATGATTTGGTGCTATTGCACAGGAATTGTTTAAAGTTAAGGTAAGAGTTGGAGGTTAGGCATGCAGGTGTGATGATTGGTAGGTCAAGTTGGGTAAAGCAAGAGATCGCCGCCACAGACTGGTTTTTGCATCCATGATGGCAGCTGTGTCGTCTCGATCAATATTATTATTGATCAAATAATATCTAAAACTAACAACAACTACTATACAATTACGAGCATAATATCTCAAATCAGCAAACAATCTGTGGTGAGAGAGAGAGAGAGAGAGTGTGTGTGTGTGTGGGTGTGTGTGTGTGTGTGTGTAGGGGGAGAAGTAAGAAAACGACCCAAAATGGCGGATGTAGTCTCGTATGTGACCACACCACACAAGACTCCTAGATTATGCCCCTTTTAACTGGCAAAAGTGGAGATGGACACGCACTAAATGCACTCGCACCGTGCACATTAGACCACGCTCTATGCATGGTTTAACAGGACCCAAGCAAACAACTGCATATTTAAACATCCTCTGGTTTGTTCTTCACCTTCTCTTGAGAAAACAAGTTGAGTGTGTTTGTTATGTCCTTCTGATAACTCAACATGTTGTTTTCTCTTTAATTAATTCAAATTGCTGTATATCATGGTTTTCCTTAAAAAGAGAAATATGAAATCTGTTATGTTGCTTCTACTTAACTTAAATATGGGTTGAATGTGTTTAGGAGTAAAATGAATAGAAATAGTATGGCTAATGTAATATGTTGTGTTATGTAGAGCACATGCTGTATACATATATGCATGCATATGTACAGTATATACAGCTGTGATTTATGGATGTATATTACACTGTTTATGGGATAGAAGTATTGCACAGGAATTGTTTTAAGACATCACATGTCTGATTCAGCTGTTCCGAATGTGTGATGGTTAGTGTTTAATAAATAACACGACCATGCAAATCAGCTGTGTCTCTGATTTGAATACACAGCAGGCTTTCTCTTCCCATCATTTGAATTCTGTCAACTGTCCGTCTAATTTGCTGATAAAAAAACTACAGCTGGATCTGTAATTAGTGTTTTGAGAGGCCTCAGAGTCCGTCCACACTGTGCAGAATCTTGGGACCATATAAAGTGTAAGAAGATACAGTTTTTGGTATGACCGTATCATAGATCTTCTCTGACGTCAGTTGTGTTAGTGTAATAAACATATATTCAAGAACGGACAACTGAGGCTCGTCAAGTTTGTTCTATTATTCAGCCCACTATTCATCAAAATGTAGATTAACCAGTAGACATGTTCTACATCACATATGTTCTGACTCCGATGTCCGTTCAAATCTTAGAACTACAACTTTTACAAGACGTAAAAAAAGCTGGACACAAATAGTGTGTAGTGGTGTGTGTGTGCAGTTATCCCCGGGCGCCTGTCATTGGCAGCCCACTGCTCCCTATATATGCAGGGATGGGTCAAATGCAGAGAATAATTTCCCCACTGTGGGACTAATAAAGGAATGTTTCTTTCTTTCTTTCTTCTTTCTTTGATCAGTAATGCAACCTTTTAAAGAGAGAGAGAGAGGAAGAGGAGGGGGAGCAGAAGTAGGAGGAGTATGGCTGCAATAAACAGCCAGTACAGTATATTTAGAGCAAACACCCCGTAGTCCACAGAGTGAGGAACACCTGCAACTACTACTGAGAAGGTTGGTCTTCTTTTTACTTTTTAATATCATCATATTCTTGAATCCACATTAGTATGAACGACTGAAACGGACAGAAAACAAACTTTGTCTTAATGTTTGGACATTTACACAGTTGATCCTTTATTGTAACAACTAGGTGGTTTCCTCAGAGACGCTCTTCAGCATTGTTTAAAGGGACACTATACTGTTTTTACAATATCAATATACTTAAAAAGAAAGTAAACCCCAAAACAGCTGCATGTATAGACCATGTTTATGTGTATTTAGTAGTGTTGTTGATGGATTCGGGTCAAAACCTTGACATTTTTGTGCAAAGTATTTGAATTGTACATATTGCGTTATACATGATTCATTTCAAGTCCAGAGTAGAGACATAAAAGACGTTTGCTGTGCTGTGATTGAAATGCTTCATGGGTTACTTATAATGAACCAACTATACATGCGACAGCTCGTCTCGTAGCTCACCGCGCAGATGTTGATACGTGTTGCATGTTCAAGAGGCACTTCAGCCAAAACTCTGGGGTTTAGTTCCAATAATAACTCTATGAATACAAGCAATCAATAATACATTTCCTATATTTGATTGTCTTTTTATTCTCCAGATATGGCACTAAACTCTTCCTCCTCCTCCAATGACTCCCTTCTTCATTCCAACCTCCATTTGGTAATACGTTGCCTCTCCACCAGACCAAACACCTTCATCTTCACCGCATACTTCATCACAAGCCTCATCCTCTTCCTCCCCGTCTTCATCTTCGTCCTCTACCTGGGTCTCCAACGATGGCGGCAGCAGCGCTCCACCTCTTCAGCAGCAGTGACGAGTCACTCAGACACCTTCACCTACCACATCACCTCCATCGAGCTGATTGGTGTTTTAGGGTGCAGCCTCTACTGCTGTGGTATCTACAGGGTTCAAGTCTATATTTTTTATGTGGGGTTCTTTCTTCGGTCTTTAACCTGGTATGGAGTGACATTCTTTCACATGCTGACCTGTGTGGAGCGCTACCTGGCTGTCGTTCATCCCGTCACCTACCTGAGCCTGAGAAGAGAGCGAGGGGTCAGAATCAGAAACATCACCATTGGGTGTGTTTGGCTGCTTTGCTTTGGAGCGTCGACTCTGCAGAGTTTAGTAGACTTCGTATACTTGAGTCTCTGCATCTTGATCTTCTCACTGGTCGTCATCTCTTTCTGCAGCATTTCTGTTCTCTGCGTTCTGATTCGTCCAGGGCCGGGAGAACAGGGCGGGGACAGGGAAAGGGTTGACCAATCAAAGCGGAGGGCTTTCTACACCATCATGGCCATACTGGGAGTGCTGTTGTTGAGGTGTGCTGCAGGTGTGGTTTGGGTAGTTCTTCATATATTGAGGGAAAGTCATTGTGTGTTGTTAACAGTTACAAACTGGTTTCACATCCCCAGCAGTCTGGTGTTACCTCTGCTGTTCCTACACAGAGCAGGAACATTAACGTGTTGTAAGAACAACACCTAATCAGGATAGAGGTGTGTTCACACCAAACGCAAAGTGTAGTTTTAGAGCGGTACGATTACATACAGGGTCAAAGTAAAGAAGCAAATATGCAAAATTGTCATCGCTTCCATACTCATTGACATATTTCAACTAGAGAGAGAAATTTGATTCTTTGTCGTTAAAAGTAAATCAGCATTGAGATTATTTCCCTGTCGTCCTGACGTTTTTGAATCAGAAACAGTGGAGAGAAAGCTGCTGTGGGGACCGGTGCACCCAGAGCTCCACGATACCTTCACATGTTTTAGACCAAATTAAACTATATTTATAGACAGTGTGTATATATATATATTAGTGCTGGGCAACGATTACAATTTTTAATCGCGATTAATCGCATTGTTATGGCAAAGTTCAATAATGAATTCAAAAGTAGTGTATTGCGCTCTTTTATTTTAAAAGTACTGCTATATGAACAAAAGGTCAATAACATTTGGTTTGTAAACACTTTAAACACATCAGGTTGTTGTTAGCAGCAGTGTTCCCTTTACACAGCAGCAGTTCTATCTCTTCACTATCTGTGCTCAGTGTGTGACTGTGTGTGAAACGTTCCACTGCTGTGCAACAGGAATAAAATGTTTCAGCACATTTCAACAAAAATGTGTCTTCAGACAGTCAGAGCATGTGAATGCAGCTCTACTGTTCATCAATATAATGCTGTAACTCAGAGGTGATGATGGTGACCCAGCGATCAAAGAATAAAGACACTTTACCCACAATTTAGGTGTATTTTCCCTTTAACTCATGAGATGCAGCATGTTTTATACTTAATAATGCGAATATAATTCATACTTTGTTGGCATCTTATTCTGAAAACCGGATGTTGTCTCACGTTAATCTTTCCGCTAACTTTCAAAGTCCTTCGCTCGCTCCCGATCTGTGCTGTTAAATGCGTTTACCGTGAATGTCAGCATATAGGTGCACTAACATGTAAGTGTCTGCTGAGTTGACCGCAGCGATGTCCAGTAGTCTCCATTCCTCCACCGCTGCCAGTGAGCAACGGACTTTCAAAATAAAAAAAATGCGTTAACGCGCTATAAAATAATTCTCGGCGTTAATTAATTAATGCGTTAACGCGATAATAACGCGTTAACTTGCCCAGCACTAATATATATATATGTTAATGAAAATTAAAAAAAGATGCTCTGAGACGGTATTCATGCCTTTAAGACGTTATTGTGAGTGTTGATGGAGCAGATACAATGTTAGCAAAGCCCTGATCGTTCTGAGCTCCATTCAGAAAACAAGCGTTTGAAAAGTTCTTTGCTTGTGGTCTTGCTGTTGGACCTAACAAAGCAGGGATTTAGACTTTTTATTCAAATCTGCATCAATATGTAACCTTTTCTGCATCCTTTTGTATGTTTATTGCAATTCAATTACAGCACAATCAGTTCATTTTATGCTCAAACAGCTGTAGTGAACCAGCTGACGTGGCTTGCTAGAAACAGTGACTATGACTGATCTGAATGGTTATTGGAGTAAAGAGAATGCTGGAATAAATATAGTATGGGTTTTATAAGTAGTTACTTTGTGTAGAGCACATATACACATATGAATAGAAATGTATATATATACAATATACATAGTATATACAGAACTGATTTACTTTTCTCAGTAAAATGATATTATTAAAGGCTGTACATGCATGCATATTAAACAGTATATGGTGTAGAAGTATAGTAGATGATTTAAAGGGTTATTGCACAGGAATTGTTTAAAGACGTCACGTCTGATTCAGCTGTTTCTGAGTGCGTTGCTTCTAGTTGAGAGGTTCAACTGACAGCAAACATATTATATAAACATGAATCAAAGAGGTGTTTGAAAGAGTTGTGATTAAGATAACACGACAATGCAAAACAGTTAATGACTGCTTGATTTGAATCCACAGCAGGCTTTGTCTTCCCCTCATTTGAATTCTGTCAACTGTCCATCTACTGGACTGATGAACGACAGCTGGATTGAGATGTTGTGGTATGAATTCATTAGGCATGAAGGAATGTTTGATTTGTGCATCGTCATGATTTGGTCATTTGAAGGCCTCAGAGACCTTCACACCGTGCAGCATCTAGTGACCACATGAAGCTGAGTGAAATGTAAAGAGTCTATATGTTCTGGTTTGATTGTGTCCATACATGCTGTAACAAACCTCTCACATCACATTTGTTTTATAATAAACATATATTCAAACAAGAACAACTGATGCTCACCGAGTTTGATCTATTTTTCATAAACATGAACATTAAGTACAAGTTTTCTACATTAAATGTGTTGTTGAAACATCTGAAAGTGTCTGTTCCAAACGTAAAACTGCTACTTTTACAAGACGTCTGTTTGAAATATGTTGAGATGTTAGAGCTGGACACAAATGGTCTGTAGTGGTGTGTGTGTGCATTAATCACAACAAGTTACGTAATGCTCAGGCTCTGTGAATGTGCTTATAGATTGTATATGAGTTGGTCCACGTTAACTTATATACATTCATGCTTATTTCACTTAGCGATATATTGTCCACTTGATCTATTGTTTATTCATCAGTAGGTTATTCATCTGTCAGACAGTTTGTCAATGCCACTTTGTTTTTTATTCAAATGAAGCATTTGACTTTGGAAGAGAGAGAGAGAGAGAGAGAGAGAGAGAGAGAGAGAGAGACAGAGGAGGAGTGTTTCTGTGATATACAGGCAGTACAGTACAGTATAGTACAGTACAGTATATATTTGGAGCAGATACTCAGACACATGAGTCCACAGAGCGAGGAACACCAGAAACTACTACTGATGAGGTTGGTCTTCTTATTACTTTTTAATATCATCTTCTTCTTTTATCTACATTATTGTGAACGACTGAAACGGACAGAAAACAAACTTTATCTCACTGTTTGGACATTTACACAGTTGATCCTTTATTATAACAAATACGTGGTTTTCTCAGAGACTCTCTTCAGCATTGATTAAAGAGACACTCACTGATTTTACAACACCAATATACTTAAAAAGAAGGTAAAGTAACAGATTTGCCGTTGAGGGCTTTACATCCTGTCCAGTATACATCATCCTCTGCCCTGGAGACTCGCATCGGAAAAGGAAAAAGTCTCCCCCACAAAAAGAAATGTAATCAGGGAAAAAAGAAGCGAGAAGCAGAGGAGGGATCTGTCTTTGCTAAATGAGTCAATCCTAACAACTTTATTGGCCTTTCACATAGAACCTGGCAACTTCACCACTGCGCTCTGAGAACCTTTTTCCAATGTCTCGTGCAGATCCACGGCGGCTTTTTCACTGTGCCAAGAAAAGCATGGACGCAAATTGTCTCACGTTCTAGAGGCATTTTCTGATTCTCCCGGGTAGAGGCGTCCGTTAAAACAAATAGTAAAGATGTCCATCAATACAGTAATTATGTCATTCTTGCCATTTGATTGTTTTTTTCTAATCCAGATATGGCAGAAAACTCTTCCTCCTCCAATAACTCCCTTCTTCATCCTAACCGCCCCTTGAGCATGGATTGCCTCTTCATCAGACCAAACACCTTCATCTTCACCGCATACTTCATCACAAGCCTCATCCTCTTCCTCCCCCTCTTCATCTTCGTCCTCTACCTGGGTCTCCAACGATGGCGGCAGCAGCGCTCCACCTCTTCAGCAGCAGTGACGAGTCACTCAGACACCTTCACCTACCACATCACCTCCATCGAGCTGATTGGTGTTTTAGGGTGCAGCCTCTGCTGCTGTGGTATCTACAGGGTTCAAGTCTATATATTTTATGTGGGGTACTTCCTTCGGTCTTTAACCTGGTATGGAGTGACATTCTTTCACTTGCTGACCTGTGTGGAGCGCTACCTGGCTGTTGTTCATCCCGTCACCTACCTGAGCCTGAGAAGAGAGCGAGGGGTCAGAATCAGAAACATCACCATTGGGTGTGTTTGGCTGCTTTGCTTTGGAGCGTCGACTGTGGAGAGTTTAGTAGACTTCGTATACTTGGGTCTCTGCCTCTTGATCTTCTCACTGGTCGTCATCTCTTTCTGCAGCCTTTCTGTTCTCCGCGTTCTGATTGGTCCAGGGCCGGGGGAACAGAGCGGGGACAGGGAAAGGGTTGACCAATCAAAGCGGAGGGCTTTCTACACCATCATGGCCATACTGGGAGTGCTGTTGTTGAGGTGTGCTGCAGGTGTGGTTTGGTCTGTTCTTCATGTGTTGGAAAGTGGTGAGTGTGCGTTCGCAACAGTTGAAGACTGGTTGAATATCCCGTGCAGTCTGGTGTTACCTCTGCTGTTCCTACACAGAGCAGGAGCATTAGCGTGTTGTAAGAACAACACCTAACGAGGATAACGATGTGTTCACTTGGTTTCACACAGGACACAGACAGCGTTCCCCTGGGTGAAGGTTCTGTGTTCGTTTGACCCATCCACCCTCCCAACGTCCCTACTCAGATTTCCCCACTGCTTAAAGTGTGTAAGTTGCTCTGACCATCTAATAACGATGCGGGTGAGCTTATATTGGAGTAAGAAACGTTGACCAGGTTGAATGAGGATAAGGATCAGATATCATTCGACAAAAACACTTCAGATACAAGAAAACATTTGTAGATTTAAACACCCTCTGGTGTTGTTGTTGTATTCTGATAACTAAACACATGGTTTTGACTTTAATAATTGAAGTTGCAGTATATCTTTGGTTTCCTTGTTATGTTGTATATGCACAATAGATTTACTTTTCTCATTAAATGGATATTATTCGAAGGCTGTCCATGCGTGTATATTACACTGTATATGGTGTAGTAGATTATTTTGTATTGGAACAAAATTTGAATAAAATATCAAGACCATGCAAGAGAGGTGATGACTTTGTCTTCCCCTCATTTGAATTCTGTCAACTGTCCATCTACTGGACTGATGAACGACAGCTGGATTGAGATGTTGTGGTATGAATTCATTAGGCATGAAGGAATGTTTGATTTGTGCATCGTCATGATTTGGTCATTTGAAGGCCTCAGAGACCTTCACACCGTGCAGCATCTAGTGACCACATGAAGCTGAGTGAAATGTAAAGAGTCTATATGTTCTGGTTTGATTGTGTCCATACATGCTGTAACAAACCTCTCACATCACATTTGTTTTATAATAAACATATATTCAAACAAGAACAACTGATGCTCACCGAGTTTGATCTATTTTTCATAAACATGAACATTAAGTACAAGTTTTCTACATTAAATGTGTTGTTGAAACATCTGAAAGTGTCTGTTCCAAACTTAAAACTACTACTTTTACAAGACGTCTGTTAATAATGTGTTGAGATGTTAGAGCTGGACACAAATGGTCTGTAGTGGTGTGTGTGTGCATTAATCACAATAAGTTACGTAATGCTCAGGCTCTGTGAATGTGCTTATAGATTGTATATGAGTTGGTCCACGTTAACTTATATACATTCATGCTTATTTCACTTATCGATATATTGTCCACTTGATCTATTGTTTATTCATCAGTAGGTTATTCATCTGTCAGACAGTTTGTCAATGCCACTTTGTTTTTTATTCAAATGAAGCATTTGACTTTGGAAGAGACAGAGAGAGAGAGAGAGAGAGAGAGAGAGAGAGAGAGAGACAGAGGAGGAGTGTTTCTGTGATATACAGGCAGTACAGTACAGTATAGTACAGTACAGTATATATTTGGAGCAGATACTCAGACACATGAGTCCACAGAGCGAGGAACACCAGAAACTACTACTGATGAGGTTGGTCTTCTTATTACTTTTTAATATCATCTTCTTCTTTTATCTACATTATTGTGAACGACTGAAACGGACAGAAAACAAACTTTATCTCACTGTTTGGACATTTACACAGTTGATCCTTTAATTTAACATTTAGGTGGTTTTCTGAGAGACTCTCTTCAGCATTGATTAAAGAGACACTCACTGATTTTGCAACACCAATATACTTAAAAAGAAGGTAACCCCTCACACCACTTTTCAGCTGAATGCATAGACCATGTTTCTGTGTATTTAGTAGTGTTGTTGATGGATTCAGGTCACAATCTTGACATATTTGCATTCTACATGTTGCGTTATACATATGCAAAGCAACTGCCCTCTATTGGTTGAAATACGGCTTTTGCAACTGAATTTGCTATTGGCTGATCTTGAGGCAGGTGACGTATATGGACGCAGTTTTTAACACCAGCTCTGTAGACTCAATTAGCATTAGCGATTAGAACAAGCGTTGGTGATTAGCATAAGCTAATTGAATCATGAATGTTATAATTTAAAACAGTAAAATACGAATACATGCTAGAGTAACGCAGAATCAGCCCAACAGTTCAATCGGTGATTTCTTTGTTCTGTAACTGTAGCATGAAACTATGGTGTAATTAGCAAACTAGCTAGTCAACTCGCCAGCCATTAATTCAATTAAGTTCATTGGAAAAACCCAATAAAACCAACAAACTTTATTGGCCTTTCATATCGAACGTGACAACGGAGCTACTGCTTTCTGAAATCCATTATTTCCAATGGCTTGTGCAGCTCCATGGCTGCTTTATCGCTGCACCAAGTAAAGGATGGACGCAACGCGCCGCCATGTGCTCTGAAACCAGCAGCGAGGGCAGTGCACTCCACTTCCTGTGTGAAAGGGGCATAATGCTTCATCCATACACTCTTGTCCGATAGGGAAGCACATTGCTATCGACAGATAATCAGTGATTGACACTGATTTACTAGATTTTGTAATATGGTGATTAATTTCAAGTCCACAGTAGAGACAGAAAAGACTGCTGTGCTGTGATTGAAATGCTACACTGGTTGAACATGAACACACTATACACAGGACAGCACGTCTCGTAGCTCACCTTGCAGCCCTGATGTTGATACTTGTTGCATGTTCAGGCCTTTTTTTTTATTTGGAAGATGGAGGCTCTTCAGCCTAAACTCTGGGGTTTAGTTACTCGTTAAACCAAATAATAATAACTCTATGAATGCATCAATCAATAATACATTTCCTCCATTTGTTTGTCCTTTTTTCTTCCAGATATGGCACTAAACTCCTCCTCCAATGACTTCCTTCTTCACCCTAACCTCCCGTTGAGCTTATATTGCCTCTTCACCAGACCAAGCTCCTTAATCTTCACTGCAGTCAGCATCACAATCCTCCTCTTCCTCCCCCTCTTCATCCTCGTCCTCTACCTGGGTCTTCAACGATGGCGGCAGCAGCGCTCCACCTCTTCAGCAGCAGTGACGAGTCACTCAGACACCTTCACCTACCACATGACCTCCATCGAGCTGATTGGTGTTTTAGGGTGCAGCCTCTGCTGCTGTGGTATCTACTGGGGTCAAATCTATTTACTTTTTGTGGGGTACTTTCTTCAGTGTTTGACCTGGTATGGACAGACTTTCTTTCACATGCTGACCTGTGTGGAGCACTACCTGGCTGTTGTTCATCCCGTCACCTACCTGAGCCTGAGAAGAGAGCGAGGGGTCAGAATCAGAAACATCACCATTGGGTGTGTTTGGCTGCTTTGCTTTGGAGCGTCGACTGTGGAGAGTTTAGTAGACTTCGTATACTTGAGTCTCTGCCTCTTGGTTTTCTCACTGGTCGTCATCTCTTTCTGCAGCCTTTCTGTTCTCTGCGTTCTGATTGGTCCAGGGCCGGGGGAACAGGGCGGGGACAGGGAAAGGGTTGACCAATCAAAGCGGAGGGCTTTCTACACCGTCATGGCCATACTGGGAGTGCTGTTGTTGAGGTGTGCTGTGAGTCTGATTTGGGTTGTTGTTAATGTATTGAGGGAAAGTCATTGTGTGTTGTTAACAGTTACAAACTGGTTTCACATCCCCAGCAGTCTGGTGTTACCTCTGCTGTTCCTCCACAGAGCAGGAACATTAGCGTGTTGTAAGAACAACACCTAATGAGGATAATGGTGTGTTCACACCAAACTCAAAGTGTAGTTTTAGAGCGGTACGATTACATCCATCCATCCATCCATCCATCCATTTTCCACCGCTTATCCGGGGTCGGGTCGCGGTGGCAACAGGCCCAGCAGGCTGACCCAGACCTCCCTCTCACCGGCAACATGTTCCAGCTCATTCTGGGGGATCCCGAGGCGTTCCCAGGCCAGCTGGGAGATGTAATCTCTCCAGCGTGTTCTGGGTCTTCCCCGGGGTCTCTTCCCAGTTGGACGTGCCTGGAAAACCTCCAGTGGGAGGCGTCCAGGAGGCATCGTAATTAGATGCCCGAACCACCTCAGCTGACTCCTTTCGACGCGATTACATACAAAGTCAAAGTAAACACCCAAATACTCAAAATATTCACCATTCATTTAAATATTGGAATAAAATATAGTATGGGTTATATAACTTCCCCTCTTCATCCTCGTCCTCTACCTGGGTCTCCAACGATGGCGGCAGCAGCGCTCCACCTCTTCAGCAGCAGTGACGAGTCACTCAGACACCTTCACCTACCACATGACCTCCATCGAGCTGATTGGTGTTTTAGGGTGCAGCCTCTGCTGCTGTGGTATCTACAGGGTTCAAGTCTATATATTTTATGTGGGGTTCTTCCTTCGGTCTTTAACCTGGTATGGAGTGACATTCTTTCACATGCTGACCTGTGTGGAGCGCTACCTGGCTGTCGTTCATCCCGTCACCTACCTGAGCCTGAGAAGAGAGCGAGGGGTCAGAATCAGAAACATCACCATTGGGTGTGTTTGGCTGCTTTGCTTTGGAGCGTAGACTATGGAGAGTTTAGTAGACTTCGTATACTTGGGTCTCTGCCTCTTGATCTTCTCACTGGTAGTCATCTCTTTCTGCAGCCTTTCTGTTCTCTGCGTTCTGATTGGTCCAGGGCCGGGGGAACAGGGCGGGGACAGGGAACGGGTTGACCAATCAAAGCGGAGGGCTTTCTACACCATCATGGCCATACTGGGAGTGCTGTTGTTGAGGTGTGCTGTGGGTCTGATTTGGGCAGTTCTTTATGTGTTGAGTGAAAGTAATCAGTGTGTGTTGTTGACAGTTGCAGACTGGTGTAAAGTCCCCAGCAGTCTGGTGTTACCTCTGCTGTTCCTACACAGAGCAGGAACATTAGCGTGTTGTAAGAACAACACCTAATGAGGATAAGGATTCGATTTGAATTAAATCCCTTCAGATACAATCATAGAAATAAAGGAGAGCCATTAGCTGAGCTAAAGAGTTGGGTGATAATCCTTTGATTTATCGTTCATCCATTCATCCATCTAATCATTATTAATATAAAATTCTCCTTAATATTACTTATGTTATAGGGGGACTCACATTAATGCTGGGCCATACTTGCAGAAATCTAAATTCCCAGCAACACTCAAAGATCAGTAACTGAATTCGTACTTTTAAGTCCTGAACACAAAGGGAGCGTTTTTTTGTGCGATTAATTTGCACGTCAATATATGTTTTCATACTTTAGTTTTTATCATAGTACTGTCCTGTCCTGTTATAGTACTCTCACACAGAATGGGAATATTACGTGGCATTTGCACCGCGTATAAAGGCATCAACCAATAACGTTTAGTGCAGAACGGTTATAATAGAAATGTACAATATCTGTTATACAACAAGATGGAGACTCCGTAGTCCGAACGAAGACAGAACACTTTATTACTCCTTTCAACCAGGACAGAGGCAGCACAGACCAGACACAAGACATATACACTGTAACTGTTTACCAGACGTAACTCAGATTCACTCGTAGCATTTCACTGAAGGGAAACTCAATAACAGCTTCCAGTAGACTGACTGCCAGACGCTGCTCTGGGTCCTAAAGCTCGTTCTCTGCCTGCTTGAATTTGTTCAAACCTTTTATTGAAAAAGTTTTGGAGTTGTTGCGAATCCGCATTATATAAGTTATAGGTATAGTTGTCGATTTTTTGAATAACGTATTCGTTACGCTGCGGTTGTGTAAAGGGCGTCAGCCATTTCTCTTTTGATATAGTTTCACAATCGTAGATATTATTTATATATTTATATATATTTGTGATGATAAATTGGAGCAGTTCTCTACTTGTCTTTATAACTGGCTTAAATTATAGAAGCACTTTGGGTTTTATTGCAATGAACAACCTTTCTAAATGTTGTAGATGCCTTAGCTTCAAGATTACATCACCGTTAATATGAAACCAGCTATTTGTGTACATTTTGGAAATCATGCAAAGGCGCTATAAAAAGGAAAAGCTGCTCCTGTATGAATGCTATCATATATTTACTTACTTATATTAACCCTATAAACAATGTAGTAAAGTTTTGCCCACTTATTTATTAACTATAATCATCCCATAATGTTTTTTCATTCATTTCAAGTTGCTGTGTATCTTGGGTTTACTCTTGTTTCACTTCATAATAAAGATTAAATAACTATGAAATATTGTTTGATTGGTTTTATTTAAACATATTTCTGCACACCAGGCAAAACACAAACAGTAAATTCCACTCTGCTCTCTTTTTTATGAGTGTAGATTCTTTGACTGGCCTTTAGAGTCCGAAGTCGTTCCGTATTGTTTATTGAAGAACTTTCAGAAATGTGATGGGTGCTTTACATGGTGTAACAAGTGATGACATGTTGAACGAAACAATCCTCATGATGGCAAGAAGTATGCAGACCAGTCTTCACCCAAGGAGACCGATGGTTGTTCCCCGAGTGAAACGACAAGTCAGCGTTGATTTGTTTGTCACGTAACTACTTAAGTACCGGCACTTCTGTAGTTGTGTTACGAGTGGAAATTGACACGTTGCTTGACTTTTAGGAAAACGCACAAAAAATGAGGAGTAACTTTTTCTTAAGAAATCATCCAAACTGTTGTATGAGGACACATTGAATAATAACGTGGATGGCTTTACGTTGTAGTGACCTGACCGCCCCGGTGCGTCTCATACAGACTGAATGGTGCCTTGTGTATCGGCACCAGATGCAGAGGAGCGTGACAAAGCGTTCGTATTTGACTCCCAGGGAATGTGACCGGGCTGGAATGGCATGCAAGAAAGGTCTGCTGCAGGATGCAAAACGGAGCTTAATGGTCGGTGACTTCACCTCTTGGCCAGGGGTCACTAATAGGCAGACCGCGGCACGGGTCCGGACCCAGACGCCATTGTATCTGGACCCGGACCTAAACCGATAGATAATTGAGAATTATCACATTTTGACAAAGCGCTTCTACTTTATCCGGTGCAGCTTTTCTATCCTTTACGGCACTCGTTCAGCGGTCCAGGAAACACAGCGACCAATTACATGCATTAAAAGTCACATAACGTGATGCTACTGCCAATCAAATATGTGTATCCTGATAAGCATCGCGGCTTGACACACGGGGCGAGAAACAGAATAGTCGGAGAAGTAAATGAGTCAGATGTTATTTCACATGACGTGCTCCATAAAGAGAACAATGGACAACGAGACTACAGCCTCCAACCAAGAATGGACAGACTTTTATATGTTCATTCTGCCCACGGGCAGTTCTGAACCAGTCTGTCTCATGTGTTCAGAGACCGTGACGATTATTAAAAGCAGTAATATGAAGCTCCCCTACGAGACAAAGCACAACTCTTTTGAGCAAACGTACCCTCTCACATCCGAAAAGAAGTCACAGAAAAATAAACCTAAGAGCCCAATATGATGAGAATCCTGACTCATCAATTCACTGTTCATCAATGAGGTTAACAGAGAGAATAGAGCTGAAACAAGTAGTTTAATAAACACAGATAAAGTACATGTACACACATTTATCTTTTTAGAAGATGAGAAGAATATAATATTGTGGCTTTTTTGATTGACATCACCTGAAAGAAATGAATTTAAAGCTGCAGGGCGAAGACAAATTCAGTCACGTGTTTGAAAAGCTTTCTAAGAACATTTATTTATTGTTAGAGTATATATTATTTATTTATTTATTTGACTTGACAGTCAGTTGTTGACTACAAACAGACGTTAATACAACTGCTTGGCTACTTCAATATACGTATACGGGACTAAATCATAGAACAGGTTAAACATTACTGTTTGCATGAGGAAACTGGACCTCGTTGAACTGTAATTGGATACGCCTGCTCGAGGCCACTGTAGCGCTCTTTTAGCCCAACTACCATTAATTAAATGACTAACTGCCAGTTTGTTTTTTGTTGTATTTACAACACGGCAGTTTTTCTGCTCTGTGTAGAAACAGCAGCGGCAGCACATAACTGCTGGGCAGACAGAACCAGACTCCTGATATCTGCACCACACAGCTGGTGCGGCTGCTCAACACGGACGAGGAAGCCAGTGCCATGCAAACCAGATTCCCACCGAAACGCAGCAGCAGCACCGCCATTATGGCCGTGATGGTGACGAACGCCTTTTGCTTTAATGCGTCAGTCTTCCCCCGGTTCCCGCCCTCCTCCCCTGGTCCCGGACGAATCAGGACGCGGAGGACGGAGATGCTGCAGAAAGAGCTGATGATTAAGGACAAAACCAAATTGCAGAAAAAAAGAATCATGTTGAAATTTCGACTGATGAGAAGCCTTAAAGCGATCAATCCAGAGCACATCAACCAAACACACCCGATGCTGATATTTCGGATGGTGACCCCGCTGGTCTTACTCAGGGTCAGGTAGATGAGGGGGTGAACGACGGCCACGAAGCGCTCCACGCAGGTGAGAACGTGGAAGAACATCTTCACGCACGAGATGATGGCAAACATGTTGCACGCCACCCCGATCATGTTCTCTTGATGAGTGAAGGCGCCGCAGCAGCAGACCACGGACGCACAGATGCCAATCATCTCCATGGCCACCATGTGGTAGGTGAAGACGTCGATGGGATTCATCGCTTCGCCGCGCCGCAGCTCCCGCCGGCGCTGGAAACCAAAGCAGAGGATGGAGATGGAGAGAGGGAGGAGGAGGAGGACGTTGGTGACGGTGAAGCCGGTGAAGATGGAGGAGCCAGGGGGGGAGCTGAAGCAGCCGCCGTGGGCGGAGTTGTGGGAGGAGTTGGGGGACACATTTTGGGAGGAAGAGGTGTTGACGTACATGTCCATGGGCCTAAAGAGGAAGAGGAGGGAGGCACCAAGAGGACGAGGGAAAGAGAGAGGAAGTGACATAATCATTATGAGTACAAGTTTCTCTCAAAGGAGGAGAAAAACTTGTTGGACAAATGGAATTTATGGAGCAAAATGGTCGTTTAATAGAAGATAAATGAGCAATGGTACTGTGAGAAACAAACATTTTTCACGGTAAGGAAAAAAAAGAGTCTGTTGGTTTAATCTTCCTGTTCAACTTTGGAGAAGTGTCACTGCTGAAATTCAGCAGAAAGCGTCATGAAACTCAACGGGTTGAGAATGTCCTTCAACCTTCTTCTAGAAGTTCATTATTTTTGCTCGATTCAAAAAAAAAAAAAAAAAAAAAGCCATTTTAAAAGATAATTCCTTCATCACGGTTTGAATTTGAAATCTAGTTTTGGTGCAACAGAATAAAATATAATCTTGGTTTAGAGTAAAAACTGAACTGACGTTTAAAGAGGATTAAATTGAATCTTAGATGTAAAGTTAAAGTCATGATTTAATCAGGTTTAACACAGAAACACACAGTAACACAACACACAGCAACACACAGTAACACACAGTAACACACAGTAACACAGCCCTGAAGTTTATCCATCCAACATTAACGACTTCAAAGATTATTATATTATAAAGAGATGCCAACCTTGTCAGGAGTGTTTGTCTCTGCTCTTCTTCTCTGCGTGTCTTCAGAATCACTGTCACTGGCATCTTGTCCAAATATATAGCTCGAGTGGTGGGGGGGGGGGGGGGGGGGGTGCACACATGTGTTTCTTATGTGACGTTTGCGTGTGAACAGATGGCAGCACGACCGTGTGCTTTTTGCATGTTGGAAAAACAATTGACTTTGTTAACATTTTGTAGGCAAATTCATGTTCGGGGTCATCTGCAGAACAGCAGGAGCGGTGGTGATTAAGTGCCTTGCTCAAGGACACCCCAGCAGGGCAGGCAAATTTATTTGTAAAGCAACTTTAATTACCGAGGCATTACACGAGACATGAGACACGAGCTAGAGGCATGAGACACTAATGTGGTAATGATACATTTGTCTTCCCGTGTTTGCCCTGAAGTGCAGACTTTCGTTTCCCTCGGTGCAAATGTTAAAATATCAACAAAAAAAATCTGCTGACAATAATTTCTGGAATTGTTGAATTGATTTTGAAATGTAGGATCAGTTTTCAGACCTTAATACTCCAATTTATCTGAAGCTGCTATCAAGACAAAGTCATTTTTGTAACTCTCACTATTTGTTTGTAGCGATAGCTTGTACCTGTGTACGCTGGTGTTTTATTCATGATGTGAACCAATTAAAGGAAAACAGACAAACATTCTACACAATTCCAGTTGAGATAACAAAGTTTCCAAAGACACCAAATGTGTATAAAGTGACACACAAGATATCTCAAGTATTTAATGGAATGGTGCAGCTACAAATACATGGCTTATTTAATTGAAAAAAAAGGAATATCGGGTTTTTATCTTGTTGTACTGTGTCATCAGGTAAGACCAGCGAGGTAACATCTGGGACGTCCCAACACAAGGACCAGCATGGAGATGAGAAGATTATCTCTTCCAAAAGCTTTCTCTCCATTAACTCCCACAACATCCTGAAACGCTCTCGCAGCATCAACTCTTTCCCTTCTCGTAGACTGGGAGGTGGATGTGGCCGAGCTGAGTCTTTGTAGAAGTCTTGATTGCCGGACGGGAGGCAGCTGGTGACGCTCTGCTGTGGCTCTGAAACACCTGTCTTCACTCAGGCAATCACAGTCACACTCTCACGCAAGAAATACAGAAAGTGAGCTGAAGGAGAAGGCGAGACGGGCTTTTTAATTGCAACTTATCTGGGGTCCCATTTGAAGGGGCCCCACCCCTATGTTGGGAACCACTGGACTAAACTAACTGCTGTTGAAATTGCTCCACCTCGAGCAGCAACAGTGTGCTCACTCATGGAGGTCAATACTCATCAGTGTTTACAATTAGTAATGTCATTGTACATTCTATATTTTACATGTAACACTAACAGTACTTTTAATTACTTACTTAGGATTTTAACTTTTAGGGCGTATTTTACATGTTCTTTTGGTAACAAACAAAAAAACTAGCACTACAAACAAATAGTGGATAACAAAAGTCTGCACTGTATCTTTAACACTGCGGGAATAAAACATTGATTAAATTAAAATGAATAAATTCTCCATGCGATACGGTGAATCCATGTTGAGAAACGTCCACCTCTTCTTCTCTCCATCTGTCCACTACTGCGGATTGAAATGAGCTGTAACTGCTTATTCAAATCAAGCGGTCATCAGCACCAGAACACGTATCTATTCTTCTTTATTTTACTACAGGAACCATTTGCAAATCGCAAAATCTTTAAATTTGTTAATTGGCCCCTGATGAACATTTTGATTTGTTTAATTTACATGTGAGCCATCGTCATGACTCTTCTTCTGCTAAAACGATTCCAGGTTCATAGTTCGTACTTGTAAGGGGTTAACTGACGAATGTTGCAGCATAGAAACTTAATGGTCTCATCATTTACCCATCAGTGTGTCACTTGATCTAGTCCAGACTGTCTTGACTGGCTTTTCTGACCCACAATCCTTTGCACAGCAGATATTTCAGCAAGAGGGTTCAAGGTTTAATGTTATGGTGACGTAGTATATTCCAACTGAACTCCTAGTGCATGCAACAACATGTACTTCGTAAGGGCAGCTGTAGTACGTCCTATAGTTTGATGAACGAGTGTGTGATTTGGAACACCTAAAAACACAGACGGCACACAAACACATTTCAGAGTCATTATTTATTACATGTATTCAGTCATTTAAAAACATGTATTTTTATACAGGTAATGTCTCAATTAGTGCATATAAACACTGTAATCAGATTATTTTATGATTATACATTTATCATATTGAACTTTGCTGCCAACAGTGCGCCAAAAACATGCGAACTGACAGTAAATAAATAACTTTATGTCGTAAGGTGATGACAAAGAATCTCCAGGTTTGCTGGTTTTTAGGGATCTTGGTGTTAAATGTCTTAAAACTAGGTTGTTTTAATGCGGAAAATTTTGGGAAAACCTTTTTATCAGACACAGATAGTTACACTATAACAGGCTACAGTGCATTAAACACAGATGCACATTGTGTATTTCTTTATTATAATTCTTTTGAGAATTGTGCTTATTCACCTCATCTTTCACCAAGTTGATGTTTTACACTTATCAAACGAGCTGTAACTTAAAACCGGTGCTTATTCAAATCAAACACCTGTCTGTCTCTCTGTGTGTGTGTCACTTGTTATTTAAAGACCTAAACAGGCTGTAAACCAGATCTTAGTCCTGTCTTTTGTGAAGACATTTGGGTAGTTTACATTTTATAACGCAATATGTTAATCACTGTGACTGTTTGGTTAATATTGCTTATTTTGCTTGTCTGGATGAAGACATGTACAAACCAAGAGACTCAGAGTGACTACAAAGAGATACAAAATGACCTCAAAATGTGGCAAAACCATAGAGAGACACAACATGACTACAAAGAGACAAAACAATTACGAAGAGATTCAAAACAACCGCAAAAAGATGGAACACAACCACAGGCAAAAAATGCTACGAAAAGACCAACAAGACTACAAAGAGATGCAGAACTACTACACAAATGCAATACTACTACAAAAGAGGCAAAACAACCAAAGACCAAAACAATTAAAAATAAACTGTAACGTGGGGTGCCCCCACACGCTTTCTTAATTTAATTTAAAAAAAAAAATATTTATTAAAAAAAAAGAAATTTCTACATTTTTTAATTTATCAAAAAATAAAAAGTAATAAATAAATAGGAGGCCTTTTGTTTGAAACGAATAAAAGTGAAACGAGGATCCCTCAGTAGTGTGTGCACGAACTGAGAGGACCTCGCCGGCGACGGGCAGACCCAAGCTGCCGCCGGGATGACCACGGATCCACGGGACTCGTGCCCCGATGGTCGCCCCCTGTGAGCGCCCCTGGTGCAGCAAGAGACTGCGTGAAGGGGGAGAGGGGCAGAGGGTCAGTTCTCTCTCTATATGACTCACTCACCTGGCCTGAGGGAGCACGCTTCCCCCTTAGTTTGCCTCGATTGCCTCCGCTTAAGAGAAACTTATACCGGTAGCCAATTGCACTAAATAGTAATAAATCACCAACAAAAGCACAATCGATAGCTCGTTTGCTTTCTTTTCCGAATCACCAAACATTGATATACTAAATAGTATAATCTGTCGCTCGAATAGCCGTCGGTTTTATAAAGTCTTAAAATTTGTTTTTTCCCTGCTCAGAGCCCAACAGTTATAAAGCTCTTTCAAACTCACGGTCGTTTTTCTGGGACCGGCTTGAAGCGGGACTTCCCCGGGTCTCTCTTAACTTTAGAAATGGATGTTAGTATGTGTAGATGTGTGTGCGCATAAAGTATGCATCAGTCGTGTGCCGTGATGGAGCTCCGTCAACTTACCACAGGGGCTGGGAGATCTCCCCCTTCGAGGAGACCTCTTCTCTCTGAGACGCAGAAAAAGAATCGGCCGGTAAAAGTTAAATTTTTACTTATTTATTTCTGTCCAATTCAAAGTATATTCTTTTTGGTCCAAATACAGAGAAAAATCGATTAACATAAACATATTAAAATCAAAAAATAATTTAAAAACCCTGAACCCAGTGAGCAGGCTGTTTTCAAATGTCCGTAGATTTGTAAAAAGTTAAAGGTTAACCCAGCGCAGGTACAGACCTGGTGGACTTTTCCCCCAACTAAGCCTCCATCCTTTAAAACCGAGAATATTTATACTCTAACAACACCGGGGGAAAGTAACTCCCCCTTTCTTGGTGCCTCTGTGGGTCATGACAGTGCCATGTTAACCCTCCTTAAATTTAGTCAAACATTGATGAACATACTGTTCATCCATGTCAAATGTAGATGTCAACACTATGACATCTGCTGGTACTCAGGACGCATGACACACCCTCCTCACTGGTTGATAATAACATTCAGATACATATACATCAGCGTATGTTCCAACAGGGTACAGGGATACATGATAATCCAAACAATACATGATATAAAACATAATACACCTTTTTGCCCAGCGTAAGATTAATACCAGGGTATTCTTATATATATGTACCCTTTTGCCTAAATTGCGCCTATGTCCTTAAGGGAGCCTTGCCCGTTAAGGGGCAGGAATGCGGACGCGGTCCGATGACCCTAACCGAAGCCTGAAGTAAACATGAAAGATAATAAGTAAATATCGTGAGTGCAGGGGTGTGGTCAAGCGTCCAGTGCTAAATGAAGAACGCAAATAACGTGTACGGCTGTGCAAACATCATGTCACCTCCACCTGTCCCCCTAAAAGTGGGTCACAACTCCGTGTCACAAAGTAGGTCATTAACCCAATCACCACGAAATCGCCACCTGGACAGCCCCGCGAATGTGAGTGTGTGTGTGGGCACTCCCACCCGCACGTCCGTGCAGCAGAGTGTGTGTGTGTGTGACAACAGAATCATGTCTGTGCAACAGGCGCCATCTTACAAGAGACACAGAGCCCTGTGTCCCTCGATTACATTTTTGTTTTTCTAAATTTTTTATTCATTTTTGCTGAGCAGCAGTACGGTGCTTGTTAACACCTAATAACCAGGGCATTCCATGTAGACGGCATTCACAATTTCGCAAAACACTCCAACATGTCTAACAAAACACAAAATGACCACAAAGAGCTACAATCTATAGAAGATGCATTTTCCAAGGATAATAATCTAATCTGCTCCTTGTTCTGATTTGTTGCTGTTCTTACAACACAGCAGTTTTCCTGCCCTGTGTAGAAAGAGCAGAGGTAACACCAGACTGCTGGGCAAAACAAGCCACGTCATTGACAACAACACAGTAGACCTTTCAGACTCCCCCACATGTGGTGAGGCATAAAAAGCAGAGTTAACTACAATCCCCCCAAACCTAAACATCAGCACTCCCAGAATGGCCATGATGGTGTAGAACGCTCTCATCTTGGATCGGTCAAGCCGTTGTCTGCCCTCACCCCCTGCCCCTGGTCCTGGACGAATCAGAACATAGAGGACAGAAAGGCTGCAGAAAGAGACGACAACAAAGTTGAAGGCTAAGGTACAATAAGAGAAGATGGTGATGACTTTGGTTTCCTCCACGAATAGGAAACCTATCTCTGCAAAGGACATCAGCCAAACACATCCGATGGAGATATTTCTGATTCTGATCCCCTTCGCCGTCCTCAGGCCCAGGTAGGTGATGGGGTGAACGACAGCCAGGTAGCGCTCCACGCAGGTCAGAGTGTGAAATAGATGCTGTCCAGTTATGTTGATGGTGAAAAGGTACGAACCCACTAGCATCACTACTGGGATACGAGTGAGGACACCACAACAGAATAAAGTGGACCCAATGATATTCATCAGCTCTATGACGACCATGTGGTAGGTAAAGATGTCGGAGTGCCTCATCGTCACGATGGAGTGCTGTTGCCGCCATTGTTTGAAACCCAGGTAGATGACGTGGATGCAGAGAGGGAGGACGAGGAGGATGCTGGTGACGGTGAAAGCGGTGACGCTGAAGGCGCAGGCTGTGCTGTCGATGCAGCTCTGCACGAAATTATAGATGTTGATGGAAGAAGAGTTGGAAGGAGGAAAAGAGGAGGAAGAGGAGTTGACTGACATGACTGTGGGCAAGGAGCAGGGATAGAGTGAATAAGAGAGGAAGATGGGAGAGAGAAAAACAAGTGGAAACAGTGAAATTATGTAGATCATGACTGAGAATCTTAGCATCTCTTTGAGGCTAAATAGTGACGCTAGCATGCTAACATGCACACAATGGCAATGCTAACATGTTGATGATCATTTTCGAATCTTAAAATATAAAATCGATGTAGAAATTCAAATTCAAATCAACGTAGCAGGATGGTCAGAGCGGAGGCCATCTTTATTACTACCGTTGCCATTGTGAGAGTTGTAGCGCGCTAACTTCTCTATAAACTAAACTGACTTATGGCAAGTCACGTAATACATCAAGTGAGAATTTACAGTAATGAGTAAAATGAGCAGTTTTAGCTAGCTCGTTCTGCCATGCTTTAATGCTACACCGGTTAAGAGTTGAGTCAGAGGATCACCAGTTATTACAATTCATCATTCATTTCATGTTAATTTCCATCCCAAGGGGGAAGGACTAGCATTGCCAACCATAGAGATATGCTGAGTGTGAATAAAAATGGACTCATGTGTTTGAGAATAACTTTACAACATTGTCTCCATGAAAGTACATTTAATATATTGTGTTTCCAGCTGTGCTTCAAGTCAATGTGGACTGTTTTGTATTAACCCATGATCTTTCCCAAACTTAACCAAGTGCTACCTGTGTCTGAAGACATCATTGAACATAACTTTAATATTTGCTATCAGCATATATAATTCTACAGACTTTGATGTTTTGGTGGAAAATAATTGAAATACACTGTCAGTGCACATTTTACTGATATCTAAAGTACTAAAAAACATGATTGCCAGTAACAGTAACAACATATCTAAAACATATCTAAAACTTATCTTTTTCCAAATTTTCGGCATACAAACTTATTTTAGGGTTGAGCTTTTTGTGTGCAACCACAACAGTCTAACAACAGCCAGCCAGCTTTATTTAACAATGAAATACATCAACATGTCAGGTACATCTATGGATGGTTTATTTCTGATCAGGCCTACTGGGCACAAGCTCAAGGGCTGAAGGGGTCAGGGGGTCTAACTTACAAAATGGCACTTTAACAAACTCAAATAATCACAAAGACACGCAAAATGACTAAAAAGAGATGAAAAACGATGACAAACAACCATATAAGTGACAGTAAATTACAGAAAATAGACACAAAACGACCTAAAAACACTTATGTTAGAGCTACAAACATCCCAAAATGACCACGAAGAGACCCCAAATAACAAAAAATAGATTCAAAACAATCACAAACAGATGCAAAAGTAATAAAAATTGACGCAAAACAACCTAAAACAACGGCTCCTTGTCTCTTAATCTTTCCATGGATACATCTCTGAAGATAAAGTAGGTTTAATCATACAAATTTGAATATAAATCATGAAAGCATGAAATGATAGCAGAGAGATTAAAACCCCAAACACACACATTTACACCTTTGATACATCTGACATAATGTCTATGCAACCTATTTCTTTAACATGACCTTTTTAACATCTAACAACAATAATATATGACAAATCAAGTCTTTATAAGTTTCAGATAGAAATGAAGCAGCATTTTAAAAAACATAACATATAACTTTATTATATCTCACTTTATGTACGTGAGTTGACAAAAACATTAATAATATAACTTCATTAAAATATACTCACTTTGACGGCAGTTTTTAGATTCCAAACGTTCTGATCTTCTGTCCGCTGTGTGTCTGGACTGTGAACTGGTGTGTTGTCCATAAAAAAACTCTGTAAGAACATTATATGTTTGAATCTGTGTGTGTGTTTGTGTGTTTTGCATGTTTTATAGCCAGTAAGCATTGCTCATTCACATTGAATTGCTTTTGATTTGCATCCTTCTCAGATGCAGAATAGTGTAACAAAAGAGGGAAACAACAGTCTGCACTTCAGGGCAAATACGGGAGGAAGAATGTTTCATTAACACTGCGGACGATCTTTGTGCCTCAGTTTGTGGAAATAAAACATGAATTTAATTCAAATGAATTATTTCTCCATTCATGAATACATGTTGAGAAATGTCCACCTCTTCTTCTCTCCATCTGTCCACTACTGTGGAATGAAATGAGCTGTAACTGCTTATTCAAGTCAAACAGTCATTAGCACCAGAACACGTATCTATCCTTCCTTATTTTACTACAGGAACCATTTGCAAATTGCAAAATCTTTAAATTTTGCATGTTATGATGACGTAGTATATTCCAACTGAATTAATACTGCATGCAACAACAGGGACTTTGTAAGGGCACCTGCAGTACGTACTATAAGTGAAAAAAGAACTAATCTGATTTGGAACGCAGGGTGTGAGTATCAAAAGACTACATCTCCCAGCATGCAGCTGTGTCTGCCCATTCTACCTGAACTTAAATGAGACTGTAGCTGTACTCTCTATATCTCTTTTAGCTTCAAACCTCTACTCTCACGTCAAACCACGAGTTATTACTTTTGTCTTGTATTAGCATGAAATCTGTCAATTTAGAATTTCAAAACATGGAAATTAAGAATAGAAAAGCAGAAAAAGAACTGGAGTCAAATGTAGTTTGCAGTGCAAAGATTTTTTAATATATGATCTCTTTACTTAATTAACAGCTGTGATTATTAACATTTTCTATCATCTTTCTCTTGACTTTAATTTACATGCAGCAAGAAAACATTTAGATTGTTTGGGGGCACAAAGCTGTAAACAATGAGCCTTGATTCATACAGTCTGCAAATGATTAAAGTTACAACAATGATCAGGTCAAAGAATAATTAACAAAGTAATTTCTAATGTTTCCAAACTTGTTTTTCTGGGCAACTACTTTTTTTGAAATGACAAACCAAATCACAACAGTTCTTATTAATAAATGGTCAGAAGAGTGAATGTGTGCGTGAATTAACGTTCCTGGCCATTTTTTACTGCCATTTATAATATCTTGAATAAGTAAAAGAGACAGACATTTGATACATCACAACTTTTTATGCATGTGTTATTGAAAACATACTCATGTTAAATACGTATGTTAAATATATGCGTTTAGGCTGACTATGTAATTCTTCTCATCAGTTAAACAAACAGAATGTACGCGAGCCTTTCATATTGGATTCAATGTCATTAATAAACTACAATAATCCGAATATTCAGGCTCCCACACGTGGCTCAGAGGTGACCTGCAGATATAAATGTTCAATAAACTGTGGATGAAATTCTGCTAATTTATTTGACAACCTAAATAAAATCTCCAGCGAGAGAATTTTACATTTTGGAGGAAAGGTTTTCATCAGACACAGATTAATATAACAGGCTACAGATGTACATGGTGTGTTTATTTGGTATAAATAATTCTGTTTTTGAGAAATATGCTTATTCACCTCATCTTTCACCAAGTGGATGTTTGACACTTTTCAATTGAGCTGTAACTCAAAACCGGTGCTTATTCAAATCAAACAACTGTCTGTCTGTCTGTGTGTGTGTGTGTGTGTGTGTGTGTGTGTGTGTGTGTGTGTGTGCGTCACTTATTATTTAAAGACCTAAACAGGCTTTAAACCAGATCTTCGTCCTGTCTTTTGTTAATCACTGCGACTGTTTGGTTAATATTGCATATTTTGCTTGTCTGGATTGAGACATGTAGCAACCAGGAGACTCAGAATGACCACAAAGAGATACAGAACTACTACAACAATGCAATACTACTAAAAAGAGGCAAAACAACCAAAGACCAAAACAATTACAACGAGACAGAAAATGACCACAAAGACCTACAATCTATAGAAGATGCATTTTACAGGATAATAATCTAATCTGATCCTTGTTCTGATGTGTTGCTGTTCTTACAACACAGCAGTTTTCCTGCCCTGTGTAGAAAGAGCAGAGGTAACACCAGACTGCTGGGCAAAGTGAACCACATTATTGACAACAAGACAGTAGACTTTTCAGACTCCAACAGATGTGGTGAGGCATAAAGAGCATAGTGAACTACAGTCCCCCCAAACCTAAACATCAGCACTCCCAGTATGGCCATGATGGTGTAGAACGCTCTCATCTTTGATCGGTCAACCCGTTGTCTGCCCTCACCCCCTGCCCCTGGTCCTGGCTGAATCAGAACATAGAGGACAGAAAGGCTGCAGAAAGAGACGACAACAAAGTTGAAGGCTAAGGTACAATAAGAGACGATGAAGATAAAATTGGTTTCCTCCACGAATAGGAAACCTATCAATGCAAAGGACATCAGCCAAACACATCCGATGGAGATATTTCTGATTCTGATCCCCTTCGCCGTCCTCAGGCCCAGGTAGGTGATGGGGTGAACGACAGCCAGGTAGCGCTCCACGCAGGTCAGAGTGTGAAAGAACTGCTGTCCACTTACGTTAATGGAGAAAATGGATGAACCCACAATCATCATTACTGGGATACGAATGAGGACACCACAACAGCATAAAGTGGACCCTATGATACTCATCAGCTCTATGAGGACCATGTGGTAGGTAAAGATGTCGGAGTGGCGCATCGTCGCACCAGAGCGCTGTTGCCGCCATTGTTGGAAACCCAGGTAGATGATGTGGATGCAGAGAGGGAGGACGAGGAGGATGCTGGTGACGGTGAAAGCGGTGATGCTGAAGGCGCAGGCTGTGCTGTCGATGCAGTTCAGCAGGACATTATAGATGTTGATGGAAGAAGAGTTGGAAGGAGGACAAGAGGAGGAAGAGGAGTTGACTGACATGACTGTGGGCAAGGGGCAGGGATAGAGTGAATAAGAGAGAAAGATGGGAGAGCGAAAAACAAGTGGAAATAGTGAAATTATGTAGATCATGACTGAGAATCTTAGCATCTCTATGAGGCTAAGTAGTGACGCTAGCATGCTAACATGCACACAATGACAATGCTAACATGCGGATGTTTAGCCGGATATTTTGGAATCTTGGAAATAAAATAGGAGTAGAACGTACATTCCCATTCAACGTCAACGTAGCAGGATGGTCAGAGCGGCGGCAATTTTTATGTGTACCGTTTCCCTTGTAAGAGATGTAGCGGGCTAACTTCTGTATGAACTAAACTGAGTCATGGACTCACTGAGGTGAGGATCTACAGTAACGACAGTGTAGTAGTAACGTCATGAAGAATAGATAGCCAGAGTAAATGAGTAAAACTTAACACCTTAATGCTTCATTCACCCACTCTTGTCACAGTGTAGGAAAGCATATTGCTATCGCCAGATATGTCACAACTTTGTTCTGCTCATTTTCGGTAACCAGTGTAGCATTAAAGCATGGTGGAATTAGCAAGCGGGCTTACTGTTATTTATTAAGAAGATAGCTCGATAGATCGCTGGCTATTTAGCTAGCTTGCTAATTCCAGCATGCTTTAATGCTACACCGGTTTTAGAGAATGAGCAGAACAGCAGGCTGGTGGCTCTGCCTCACTGCCCACCGACGCTCTAGAGGGGGACAAGCTATGTAGCTAACTAGCCAGCCATCTGTCTCGGCAGCTGACATTTGCTAATTAGAACTAAATATAAAGCAGGTACAATTTCAAACTTTGACCTGAGTGGCAATAAAAACTGAAAAGTCAGAGGATCACTTACGTTATTACAATTCATCATTCATTTCATGTTATTTCCATCCAAAGCAGGATGGACTAACATTACCAACCCTAGAGGTATGCTGAGTGTGAACAAAGGTTTAACCTTCTTGCACTCATGTGTATGAGAATAACTTTCCAATCCTGTCTCCAATAAAGTACATTTAATATATTATTGTTCCAGTTGTGCTATCAGTCAATTTTAACTTTTTTTTATTTAACAATGATCTTTCCCTATAACTTAACAATGTGCTACCTTTGTCTGAACATATCATTAAACATGACTTTAATATTTGCTATCAGCATATATAGTTCTGTAGAATCTGATATTTTGGTCGAAAATATATCAAATACACTGTCAGTACACATTTTACTGATATCTAAAGTACAAAATAACTTATACTATCTGCCAGATACATTATCAACAAACTGTGAGTATGTTTCCTCTAAAAGTTATATTTGTTTTCATATTTTTGGCATATAAACGTAATTTAATGTTTTTAAGTTCCACCAAAGCAGTCTAATAACAGCCAGACAGCTTTTTTGACAATGAAATACATCAACATGTCAGGTATGTCTTTGTTCAGTATTGAAGAGGCCTAGTTGGCACAGTCCCAGGGTCCAAAGGGGTCAGGGGGCCCGACTTACAAAATGTTGCTGAAAAAAACACAAAATTATTCAAATTGAGTGCAAAACAATCACAAAGAGAGAAAAAAGTATTAAAAATAGATGCAAAAAGTCTACAAAAGACCCCAAATGTCTACGAAGGATGTAAAATGTAAAAAGTAGAGTCTTTGACGCTCTTAAGTCTGGGACCCTCTTATACTGTCTCATCATCTGTCCATGGGTACACTGTGTAGGATAAAAGGGTTAGTAAAAACTTTGGACATGAAAGCATCTTTTTTAAGATTACCTTCCAAAGCCTTTTTCAGATCAAACAAGGATATTATTTGACAAATCTAATCTATTTAAGTTTAAAACAGGAAGTGAAGCAGTGTTTTTTAAAAAGTAAGAAAAAACACATTGAATAAAGTTCACATCACAGGAAGAGTGTTCAGTAACCCCCCTCATTTTTATTATATGTCATTTTAAGGACTCAAAATGACAAAAATTATTAGATTACATCCACCATAAACTCATTAAAATACACTCACTTTGTCCGTAGTTCTTAGATTCTGATCCTTCTGATCTTCTGTCCGCTGTGTCTCTGGACTGTGAACGGGTGTGTTGTCCCTAAATACAGTAGAAATGTTCACCTGTGTGTGTGTGCATGTTTTGCATATTATATAACCCCAAGAATTGCTCATTCACTTTGCATTGCTTTTGATTTGCAGCTTTAGGTGGCAGTTCATCATCTGTCTCCTTCACAGATGCAGAATAGCACCACGCCACTGCCTTGCTCAAAGACACTCATTGGAACAGGAACTATACAACCTCACTAAGTAAACATCCCAGTCATCATAAACACAGACTGCACACATCAAATTTGAGTCAATATTGATTACATTTATTGAGTAATATATAAACATATACATATACATATATATCAGGAATGTATTCATCAGTGCACAAAAAAACTGTAATCAGATCATTTTTTAATATACATTTCTCATATTTAACTTTTCTGCCAACAGAGCGTCATAAACATGCAAGTAGACAAACCAACATCGTAAATAAATTCATTACTTTGATTTATTATTCATGGTGATGACAAAGAATCTCCAGGTTTGGTGGCTTTTACATATTTAGATAAACTGAAGGATTACATGCCTCTTTGTGTTAAATGTCTTAAAACTAGATTGTATTAAATGCCGAAATTTGACATGTTGGAGAAAAATGGTTTTCATCAAACACAGACAACAACGACTGGCTGAAGTGCATTAAAGACAGATATACATTGTGTATTTCTTCATTATATCTAATTCTGGTTTTGAGTAAAGTGCTTATTCACCTCATCATTCACCAAGTGGATGTTTGACAGGATTCAAACGAGCTGTAACTTAAAACCGGTGATTATTCAAATCAAACACCTGTCTGTCTCTGTGTGTGTGTCGCTTGTTATTTACGGACCTAAACAGGCTGTAAACCAGATCTTAGTCCTTTGCAAATATAATTCAGTATTTTATAATTTATACCGCAATTTGTCAATCACCGTGACTGTTTGGTTAATATCGCTAGTTTGGATTGAGACATGACTACAAGTGGAAAAACCACAATAGAGACAACTTGACTACAAGGAGACAAAACAACCACAAAGACGTGGAAAAAGTCTGCAAAAAGAGGCAAAACAATTACAAAGTGATACAAAATAACTAAGAGATGCATAACTACAAAAACTGGCAAAACAACCACAAGCAAACAATAGCTACAAAAAAGAAACATTACAAAGTGCGACTAAACTACAAAGAGACACAACATAACTTTAAAAGGGCAAAACAACCACAAAGATTCACAAAACGACCACAAAGAGCTACAATCTATAGAAGATGCATTTTCTAAGGATAATAATTTAATCTGCTCCTTGTTCTGATTTGTTGCTGTTCTTACAACACAGCAGTTTTCCTGCCCTGTGTAGAAAGAGCAGAGGTAGCACAAGACTGCTGGGCAAAGAGAACCACGGTATTGACAACCACAGAATAAACTTTTCAGACTCCCCCAGATGTGGTGAGGCAGAAAGAGCAGAGTGAACTACAGTCCCCCCAAACCTGAACAACAGCACTCCCAGTATGGCCATGATGGTGTAGAACGCTCTCATCTTTGATCGGTCAACCCGTTGTCTGCCCTCACCCCCTGCCCCTGGTCCTGGACGAATCAGAACATAGAGGACAGAAAGGCTGCAGAAAGAGACAACGACAAAGTTGAAGGCTACGGTACAATAAGAATAGATGAGGATGACTTTGGTTTCCTTCACGAATAGGAAACCTATCAATGCAAAGGACAGCAGCCAAACACATCCGATGGAGATATTTCTGATTCTGATCCCCTTCGCCGTCCTCAGGCCCAGGTAGGTGATGGGGTGAACGACAGCCAGGTAGCGCTCCACGCAGGTCAGAGTGTGAAGTAGCTGCTGTCCACTTGTGTTGATGGTGAAAAGGTACAAACCCACCATCATCACTACTGGGATACGAGTGAGGACACCACAACAGAATAAAGTGGACCCTACGATACTCATCAGCTCTATGACGACCATGTGGTAGGTAAAGATGTCGGAGTGCCTCATCGTCACGATGGAGCGCTGTTGCCGCCATTGTTGGAAACCCAGGTAGATGACGTGGATGCAGAGAGGGAGGACGAGGAGGATGCTGGTGACGGTCAAAGTGGTGACGGTGAAGGCGCAGGCTGTGGTGTCGATGCAGCTCTGCAGAAAACAATAGATGTTGATGGAAGAAGAGTTGGAAGGAGGACAAGAGGAGGAAGAGGAGTTGACTGACATGACTGTGGGCAAGGAGCAGGGATAGAGTGAATAAGAGAGGAAGATGGGAGAGAGAAAAACAAGTGGAAATAGTGAAATTATGAAGATCATGACTGAGAATCTTAGCATTTTACAGGCTGAGTAGTGATGATAGCATGCTAACATGCACACAATTTGAATGCTAACATGCTGATGTTTAGCAGGATATGTTTGAATCTTAAATAATAAAATAGGAGTAGAAGGTACATTCACATTGAAATCAACGTATTACGATGCTCAGAGAGGCGGCCATTTTTATGTGTACCGTTGTCCTTGCAAGAGTTGTAGTCGGCTAACTTCTGTATTCTAAACTGACTTACGGCAAGTCATGGACTCACTGAGGTGACAACAGCCAGCCAGATTTTATTTAACAATGAAATACATCAACATGTCAGGTACATCTATGGATGGTTTATTACTGAACAGACCCAGGTGCCCAAGGGGTGAGGGGAATTGTTGGAAAAACTTAAATAATATTTTTGTTTAGCCACTGTAATCTAGGCAGCTGGTCCAATAAAGTCTGTGTCCTTGTATGAACCAATCTTCACACAAGCTTTCTCAGATGTGTTCTTCATTAAGTGTCTTAGTTGTCTTTCTTAATGGCTATCTCATCTGTTTGTTTACTTGTGACCGGGCGTCAAGGCACGATAGTAAATCTGTCGTTCACGTCAGTATATACGTAGGCTGATTTGCAACCATGACGTCTTCCGAGATTTGGATAAGATGACCCTTGACCGAACGAATTATCAAAGAAACCGGTCCAAGCGATGTTCAGACGTTATGCAAATTATTCTGTTCCAACGCCTTTGTATGTGTTATCTGCAGTATATATTTCAGAGACTCAGAGACAAACCTCTGAGCAGCAACTTGACGCATAATCTGTTTGTGTTTCAACTCTGTTCCTTCTTGCAGGAATGAATGTCCTGTTTAATGATTTTTACACTGGGCGTCGAGTAATATTTTTCAAACAGGAATTAACTTTCGAAATATGACTTTAATAAACATAAACATTCACAAAGGCATGCAAACTGACTATAAATAGATGCAAAACAGTCACAGAGTTGCAATAGTTCTAAAAATAGCTGCAAAATGAGTACAAGGAGATGCAAAAGTAATAAAATAGACACAAAACGACCAAAAAACATTTACGTTAGGGCTAAAAATGACCCAAAATGACCACAAAAAAACTCAGAAAGAGATGCAAAATGACCATAAACAGCGGCTCCTTCTCTCTTAGTCTGTCCATGGATACATCTCTGAAGATAAAGTAGGTTTAATAGAATATAAAACATGAAAGCATGAAATGATAGCACAGACATTAAACCCCCAAACACACACATTTACACCTTTGATACATCTGACATAATGTCTATGCAGCCTATTTCTTTAACATGACCTTTTTAACATCTAACAACAATAATATATGACAAATCAAGTCTTTATAAGTTTCAGATAGAAATTAAGCAGCATTTTAAAAACATGAAACAGCTGAAAAACTCATTGAATAAAGTTCCCTGCCAAGTGAACAGTGTTTGGTAATCTGCATTACTTTATTATACGTCACTTTATGGACGTGAGTTGAAAATAAACATTGAATTACTTTAAGATTAAGATTTAACTCACTTTGACGGCAGTTTTTAGATTCCACACTTTCTGATCTTCTGTCCGCTGTGTGTCTGGACTGTGAACTGGTGTGTTGTCCTTAAAACACTGTATATGTTTGAATCTGTGCGTGCGTGTGTGTGTGTGTGTGTGTGTGTGTGTGTGTGTGTGTGTGTGTGTGTGTGTGTGTGTGTGTGTGTGTGTGTGTTTTGCATGTTTTATAACCAGTAAGCGTTGCTCATTCGCTTTGAATTGCTTTGATTTGCATCTGATCTCCTTCACAGATGTAGAATAGCACCACGTCACTGCTTTGCTCAAAGACACTTCAACACTGGCCGTTATGGAAACAGAACCTTTAAGTCATTAGTAAATATGAATCATTGTAATCATGAATCCTACAAACACAGACTGCACACAAACACATTTCAGAGTCATTATTGATCAAATTTATTCAGTCATTAAAAACATATTTTTGTACTGGGATCGTATCCATCAGTGCACATAAAAACTGTCTTCAGATTATTTGGGGATTACACAATTTTCATAATCAACTTTTCTGCCAATAGAGAGCCATAAACAAACCAACACAGTCAATAAATAAACCCTTTTGATTTATGATGTATGGTGATGACAAATAATATCCAGGTTTGCTGGTTTTTACATTTTGAAATAAATTAAGGATTAAATGCTGAGGTATGTCAAGAAACAATGTCTTAAAACTCTGTAGATTGAAAATTTGACATTTGGAGAAAACGGTTTTCATCAGACACAGATGACAATAACAGTGTAAAGTTTACTAAAGACAGATGTACATTGTGTATTCCTTCATTATATCTAATTCTGGTTTTGAGTAAAGTGCTTATTCACCTCATTATTCACCAAGTGGATGTTTGACAGGATTCAAACGAGCTGTAACTTAAAACCGCTGTAATTCAAATCAAACACCTGTCTGTCTCTGTGTGTGTGTCGCTTGTTATTTACGGACCTAAACAGGCTGTAAACCAGATCTTAGTCCTTTGCAAATGTATTTCTGTATTTTATCATTTATACCGCAATCTGTCAATCACCGTGACTGATTGGTAAATATTGCTAATTGTGTTAGTTTGGATTGAGACATGTAGCAACCAGGAGACTCAAAACTACCACAAAGAAAATTGAATTCTATTCAAAGAGACGTAAAAGGACAACAAAGTAACTCAAAATGACTATTAGAAAGCAGCTACACTGGAATGAAAAATGACTACGAGTGGAAAAACCACAATAGACACAACTTGACTACAAGGAGACAAAACAACCACAAAGACGTGCAAAACGTCTGCAAAAAGAGGCAAAACAATTACAAAGTGATACAAAATAACTACAAAGAGAAATAAAAGTACTATAAAAAAGGCAAAACAACCGCAAAGAGACAGAAAGCGGCTACAAAAAGATGCATAACTACTACAGTAAGGGGAAAAACAAGGACAGGCGGACACATAACACTTCTGAGGAGACAAAATAAATACAAAGAAATGCAAAACCACTACTAAGAGGGGAATAACAACCTCGAAGAGAGGCCAAATAATTTTAAAAAGAGACAAAACAAGTAAAACTTGATGAAAAACTACAAAAAACATGAGGCAAAACATCCACAGACTAAAATAACTACAAAGAGACAGAAAATGACCACAAAGAGATACACTATGCAGAAGATGCATTTTCCAGGATAATAATTTAATCTGCTCATTGTTCTGATTTGTTGCTGTTCTTACAACACAGCAGTTTTCCTGCCCTGTGTAGGAAGAGCAGAGGTGACACCAGACTGCTGGGCAAAGAGAACCACATTACTGACAACAACACAGTAGACTTTTCAGACTTCCCCACATGTGGTGAGACATAAAGAGCAGAGTTAACTACAGTCCCCCCAAACCTGAACATCAGCACTCCCAGTATGGCCATGATGGTGTAGAACGCTCTCATCTTTGATCGGTCAACCCGTTGTCTGCCCTCACCCCCTGCCCCTGGTCCTGGACGAATCAGAACATAGAGGACAGAAAGGCTGCAGAAAGAGACAACGACAAAGTTGAAGGCTAAGGTACAATAAGAGAAGATGAAGATGAAGTTGGTTTCCTCCATGAATAGGAAACCTATCTCTGCAAAGGACATCAGCCAAACACATCCGATGGAGATATTTCTGATTCTGATCCCCTTCGCCGTCCTCAGGCCCAGGTAGGTGATGGGGTGAACGACAGCCAGGTAGCGCTCCACGCAGGTCAGAGTGTGAAAGAACTGCTGTCCACTTATGTTGATGGCGAAAAGGGATGAACCCACCATCAGCATTTCTGGGAGACGAGTGAGGACACCACAACAGAATAAAGTGGACCCTACGATACTCATCAGCTCTAGGACGACCATGTGGTAGGTAAAGATGTCGGAGTGGCGCATCTTCGCGATGGAGCGCTGTTGCCGCCATTGTTGGAAACCCAGGTAGATGACGTAGATGCAGAGAGGGAGGACGAGGAGGATGCTGGTGACGGTGAAAGCGGTGATGGTGAAGGCGCAGGCTGTGCTGTCGATGCAGCTCTGCAGGACATCATAGAGGTTGATGGAAGAAGAGTTGGAAGGAGGAAAAGAGGAGGAAGAGGAGTTGACTGACATGACTGTGGGCAAGGAGCAGGGATAGAGTGAATAAGAGAGAAAGATGGGAGAGAGAAAAACAAATGGAAATAGTGAAATTATGAAGATCATGACTGAGAATCTTTGCATCTTTGAGGCTAAGTGGTGACGCTAGCATGCTAACATGCTGATGATCATTTTCGAATCTTAAAATATAAAATCGGAGTAGAAATTCAAATTCAAATCAACGTAGCAGGATGGTCAGAGCGGCGGCCATTTTTATGTGTACCGTTGCCCTTGCAAGAGTTGAAGCGGACTAACTTCTGTATAAACTAAACTGACTTACGGCAAGTCATGGACTCAGTGAGGTCAGGATTTAGAGTAACGACTAAAACGAGAAGTGGAGTAATAACGTTATGAAGCAGGGTTAATGAGTGAAATTTAACAACTCAAGGCTTCATCTACACATTATTGTCAAAGTGTAGGAAACCACATTGCTGTCAACAGATAAGTGACAACCTTTTTCGGCTCATTTTCTGTCAACATTGTAGCATTAAAGCATGGTGGAATTAGCATGCAAGCTAGCTGGTAGCCAGTGGCAGCGCTGGGTGAAGGACAAGGAGAAGGACAAGCTAGCTAGCTAACTAGCCAGACAACCATCTTTGTAGCTTCGCCCACATGTCTATGAGAGTAACTTTACAACCCGTTCTCCAAGAAAGTACATTAAATACACTGTTTTTCAGTTGTGCTTCAAGTGAATTTCGACTGTTTTGAATTAAACCATGATCTTTACCTTAAAGAAGTGCTACTTGTGTCTGAACATAACATTAAACATAAGTTTAATATTTGATAATAACATATTATGATATTGTTCTGCAGAATGTGACATTTTGGTAGAAAATAAATAAAACACACTGTTAGTACTCGTGTAACTGATATCTAAAGTATTAAAGAACATGATGCAACTTGCCAGATACAGTAAAAATATATATTGTCAGTACGTTTTCTATAAAACTTATTATCTTTTTCATATTTGCAGCATGTAAACTTATTTTAGGGTTGAGCTTTTTATGTGCCACCACAGCAGTCTGACAACAGCCAGCCAGCTTTATTCAACAATGAAATACATCAACATGTCAGGTACGTCTATGGATGGTTTATTACTGAACAGGCCCAGGGGCCCAAGGGGTGAGGGGGCCTGACTTACAAAATGGCACTTTAAAAAACTCAAAATCACAAGGACACGCAAACTGACTGAAAACAGATGACTAAAAATATACCATAAAAAGACTCAAAATGACCACAAATAAACACAAAATAATATAAAATAGATGGAAAAACGACCTAAAACAGTGGCTCCTTGTCTCTTAGTCTGTCCATGGATACATCTCTGAAGATAAAGTAGGTTTAATAGAATATAAAACATGAAAGCATGAAATGATAGCAGAGACATTAAAACCCCAAACACACACATTTACACCTTTGATACATCTGACATAATGTCTATGCAACCTATTTCTTTAACATGACCTTTTTAACATCTAACAACAATAATATATGACAAATCAAGTCTTTATAAGTTTCAGATAGAAATGAAGCAGCATTTTAAAAACATGAAACAGCTGAAAAACTCATTGAATAAAGTTCCCTGCCAAGTGAACAGTGTTTGGTAATCTGCATTACTTTATTATACGTCACTTTATGGACGTGAGTTGAAAATAAACATTGAATTACTTTAAGATTAAGATTTAACTCACTTTGACGGCAGTTTTTAGATTCCACACTTTCTGATCTTCTGTCCGCTGTGTGTCTGGACTGTGAACTGGTGTGTTGTCCTTAAAACACTGTATATGTTTGAATCTGTGCGTGCGTGTGTGTGTGTGTGTGTGTGTGTGTGTGTGTGTGTGTGTGTGTGTGTGTGTGTGTGTGTGTGTGTGTGTGTGTGTGTGTGTGTGTGTGTGTGTGTGTTTTGCATGTTTTATAACCAGTAAGCGTTGCTCATTCGCTTTGAATTGCTTTGATTTGCATCTGATCTCCTTCACAGATGTAGAATAGCACCACGTCACTGCTTTGCTCAAAGACACTTCAACACTGGCCGTTATGGAAACAGAACCTTTAAGTCATTAGTAAATATGAATCATTGTAATCATGAATCCTACAAACACAGACTGCACACAAACACATTTCAGAGTCATTATTGATCAAATTTATTCAGTCATTAAAAACATATTTTTGTACTGGGATCGTATCCATCAGTGCACATAAAAACTGTCTTCAGATTATTTGGGGATTACACAATTTTCATAATAAACTTTTCTGCCAATAGAGATCCATAAACAAACCAACAAAGTAAACAAATAAACCCTTTTGATTTATGATGTATGGTGATGACAAATAATATCCAGGTTTGCTGGTTTTTACATTTTCAAATAAATTAAGGATTAAATGCTGAGGTATGTCAAGAAACAATGTCTTAAAACTGTAGATTGAAAATTTGACATTTTAGAGGAAACGGTTTTCATCAGACACAGATGACAATAACAGTGTAAAGTGCACTAAAGACAGATTTACATTGCGTATTTCTTCATTAAATCTAATTTCTGTATTTTATCATTTATACCGCAATCTGTCAATCACCGTGACTGTTTGGTAAATATTACTAATTGTGTTAGTTTGGATTGAGACATGTAGCAACCAGGAGACTCAAAATTAATATGAAAAAAAATAAAAGTACAAAACAACCACAAATAGACACAATGTGACTACAAAGAGACAGGGAGCAGCTACAGTGAAATGCAAAATGACTACAAAAAGTGGCAAAGCACAAACAAACACAACCTGAGTACAAGGAGACAAAACTACAAAGAGATTAAAATGACTGCAAAAAGGGTGAAAGCAACCAATAGCTCCAAAAACACCAAAACAATTCCAAAGTGACACAAATTAACTAAGAGATACATAACTACAGAAATGCGGCAAAACAACAAAATAGAGACACAAAATGACCACAAAGAGATACAATCTATAGAAGATGCATTTTCCAGGATAATAATCTAATCTGCTCCTTGTTCTGATTTGTTGCTGTTCTTACAACACAGCAGTTTTCCTGCCCTGTGTAGAAAGAGCAGAGGTAACACCAGACTGCTGGGCAAAGAGAACCACATTATTGACAACAAGACAGTAGACTTTTCAGACTCCAACAGATGTGGTGAGGCATAAAGAGCATAGTGAACTACAGTCCCCCCAAACCTAAACATCAGCACTCCCAGTATGGCCATGATGGTGTAGAACGCTCTCATCTTTGATCGGTCAACCCGTTGTCTGCCCTCACCCCCTGCCCCTGGTCCTGGCTGAATCAGAACATAGAGGACAGAAAGGCTGCAGAAAGAGACGACAACAAAGTTGAAGGCTAAGGTACAATAAGAGACGATGAAGATAAAATTGGTTTCCTCCACGAATAGGAAACCTATCAATGCAAAGGACATCAGCCAAACACATCCGATGGAGATATTTCTGATTCTGATCCCCTTCGCCGTCCTCAGGCCCAGGTAGGTGATGGGGTGAACGACAGCCAGGTAGCGCTCCACGCAGGTCAGAGTGTGAAAGAACTGCTGTCCACTTACGTTAATGGAGAAAATGGATGAACCCACAATCATCATTACTGGGATACGAATGAGGACACCACAACAGCATAAAGTGGACCCTATGATACTCATCAGCTCTATGAGGACCATGTGGTAGGTAAAGATGTCGGAGTGGCGCATCGTCGCACCAGAGCGCTGTTGCCGCCATTGTTGGAAACCCAGGTAGATGATGTGGATGCAGAGAGGGAGGACGAGGAGGATGCTGGTGACGGTGAAAGCGGTGATGCTGAAGGCGCAGGCTGTGCTGTCGATGCAGTTCAGCAGGACATTATAGATGTTGATGGAAGAAGAGTTGGAAGGAGGACAAGAGGAGGAAGAGGAGTTGACTGACATGACTGTGGGCAAGGGGCAGGGATAGAGTGAATAAGAGAGAAAGATGGGAGAGAGAAAAACAAGTGGAAATAGTGAAATTATGTAGATCATGACTGAGAATCTTAGCATCTCTATGAGGCTAAGTAGTGACGCTAGCATGCTAACATGCACACAATGACAATGCTAACATGCGGATGTTTAGCCGGATATTTTGGAATCTTGGAAATAAAATAGGAGTAGAACGTACATTCCCATTCAACGTCAACGTAGCAGGATGGTCAGAGCGGCGGCAATTTTTATGTGTACCGTTTCCCTTGTAAGAGATGTAGCGGGCTAACTTCTGTATGAACTAAACTGAGTCATGGACTCACTGAGGTGAGGATCTACAGTAACGACAGTGTAGTAGTAACGTCATGAAGAATAGATAGCCAGAGTAAATGAGTAAAACTTAACACCTTAATGCTTCATTCACCCACTCTTGTCACAGTGTAGGAAAGCATATTGCTATCGCCAGATATGTCACAACTTTGTTCTGCTCATTTTCGGTAACCAGTGTAGCATTAAAGCATGGTGGAATTAGCAAGCGGGCTTACTGTTATTTATTAAGAAGATAGCTCGATAGATCGCTGGCTATTTAGCTAGCTTGCTAATTCCAGCATGCTTTAATGCTACACCGGTTTTAGAGAATGAGCAGAACAGCAGGCTGGTGGCTCTGCCTCACTGCCCACCGACGCTCTAGAGGGGGACAAGCTATGTAGCTAACTAGCCAGCCATCTGTCTCGGCAGCTGACATTTGCTAATTAGAACTAAATATAAAGCAGGTACAATTTCAAACTTTGACCTGAGTGGCAATAAAAACTGAAAAGTCAGAGGATCACTTACGTTATTACAATTCATCATTCATTTCATGTTATTTCCATCCAAAGCAGGATGGACTAACATTACCAACCCTAGAGGTATGCTGAGTGTGAACAAAGGTTTAACCTTCTTGCACTCATGTGTATGAGAATAACTTTCCAATCCTGTCTCCAATAAAGTACATTTAATATATTATTGTTCCAGTTGTGCTATCAGTCAATTTTAACTTTTTTTTATTTAACAATGATCTTTCCCTATAACTTAACAATGTGCTACCTTTGTCTGAACATATCATTAAACATGACTTTAATATTTGCTATCAGCATATATAGTTCTGTAGAATCTGATATTTTGGTCGAAAATATATCAAATACACTGTCAGTACACATTTTACTGATATCTAAAGTACAAAATAACTTATACTATCTGCCAGATACATTATCAACAAACTGTGAGTATGTTTCCTCTAAAAGTTATATTTGTTTTCATATTTTTGGCATATAAACGTAATTTAATGTTTTTAAGTTCCACCAAAGCAGTCTAATAACAGCCAGACAGCTTTTTTGACAATGAAATACATCAACATGTCAGGTATGTCTTTGTTCAGTATTGAAGAGGCCTAGTTGGCACAGTCCCAGGGTCCAAAGGGGTCAGGGGGCCCGACTTACAAAATGTTGCTGAAAAAAACACAAAATGATTCAAATTGAGTGCAAAACAATCACAAAGAGAGAAAAAAGTATTAAAAATAGATGCAAAAAGTCTACAAAAGACCCCAAATGTCTACGAAGGATGTAAAATGTAAAAAGTAGAGTCTTTGACGCTCTTAAGTCTGGGACCCTCTTATACTGTCTCATCATCTGTCCATGGGTACACTGTGTAGGATAAAAGGGTTAGTAAAAACTTTGGACATGAAAGCATCTTTTTTAAGATTACCTTCCAAAGCCTTTTTCAGATCAAACAAGGATATTATTTGACAAATCTAATCTATTTAAGTTTAAAACAGGAAGTGAAGCAGTGTTTTTAAAAAAGTAAGAAAAAACACATTGAATAAAGTTCACATCACATGAAGAGTGTTAAGTAACCCCCCTCATTTTTATTATATGTCATTTTAAGGACTCAAAATGACAAAAATGATTAGATTACATCCACCATAAACTCATTAAAATACACTCACTTTGTCCGTAGTTCTTAGATTCTGATCCTTCTGATCTTCTGTCCGCTGTGTCTCTGGACTGTGAACGGGTGTGTTGTCCCTAAATACAGTAGAAATGTTCACCTGTGTGTGTGTGCATGTTTTGCATATTGTATAACCCCAAGAATTGCTCATTCACTTTGCATTGCTTTTGATTTGCAGCTTTAGGTGGCAGTTCATCATCTGTCTCCTTCACAGATGCAGAATAGCACCACGCCACTGCCTTGCTCAAAGACACTCATTGGAACAGGAACTATACAACCTCACTAAGTAAACATCCCAGTCATCATAAACACAGACTGCACACATCAAATTTGAGTCAATATTGATTACATTTATTGAGTAATATATAAACATATACATATACATATATATCAGGAATGTATTCATCAGTGCACAAAAAAACTGTAATCAGATCATTTTTTAATATACATTTCTCATATTTAACTTTTCTGCCAACAGAGCGTCATAAACATGCAAGTAGACAAACCAACATCGTAAATAAATTCATTACTTTGATTTATTATTCATGGTGATGACAAAGAATCTCCAGGTTTGGTGGCTTTTACATATTTAGATAAACTGAAGGATTACATGCCTCTTTGTGTTAAATGTCTTAAAACTAGATTGTATTAAATGCCGAAATTTGACATGTTGGAGAAAAATGGTTTTCATCAAACACAGACAACAACGACTGGCTGAAGTGCATTAAAGACAGATGTACATTGTGTATTTCTTCATTATATCTAATTCTGGTTTTGAGTAAAGTGCTTATTCACCTCATCATTCACCAAGTGGATGTTTGACAGGATTCAAACGAGCTGTAACTTAAAACCGGTGATTATTCAAATCAAACACCTGTCTGTCTCTGTGTGTGTGTCGCTTGTTATTTACGGACCTAAACAGGCTGTAAACCAGATCTTAGTCCTTTGCAAATATAATTCAGTATTTTATAATTTATACCGCAATTTGTCAATCACCGTGACTGTTTGGTTAATATCGCTAGTTTGGATTGAGACATGACTACAAGTGGAAAAACCACAATAGAGACAACTTGACTACAAGGAGACAAAACAACCACAAAGACGTGGAAAAAGTCTGCAAAAAGAGGCAAAACAATTACAAAGTGATACAAAATAACTAAGAGATGCATAACTACAAAAACTGGCAAAACAACCACAAGCAAACAATAGCTACAAAAAAGAAACATTACAAAGTGCGACTAAACTACAAAGAGACACAACATAACTTTAAAAGGGCAAAACAACCACAAAGATTCACAAAACGACCACAAAGAGCTACAATCTATAGAAGATGCATTTTCTAAGGATAATAATTTAATCTGCTCCTTGTTCTGATTTGTTGCTGTTCTTACAACACAGCAGTTTTCCTGCCCTGTGTAGAAAGAGCAGAGGTAACACAAGACTGCTGGGCAAAGAGAACCACGGTATTGACAACCACAGAATAAACTTTTCAGACTCCCCCAGATGTGGTGAGGCAGAAAGAGCAGAGTGAACTACAGTCCCCCCAAACCTGAACAACAGCACTCCCAGTATGGCCATGATGGTGTAGAACGCTCTCATCTTTGATCGGTCAACCCGTTGTCTGCCCTCACCCCCTGCCCCTGGTCCTGGACGAATCAGAACATAGAGGACAGAAAGGCTGCAGAAAGAGACAACGACAAAGTTGAAGGCTACGGTACAATAAGAATAGATGAGGATGACTTTGGTTTCCTTCACGAATAGGAAACCTATCAATGCAAAGGACAGCAGCCAAACACATCCGATGGAGATATTTCTGATTCTGATCCCCTTCGCCGTCCTCAGGCCCAGGTAGGTGATGGGGTGAACGACAGCCAGGTAGCGCTCCACGCAGGTCAGAGTGTGAAGTAGCTGCTGTCCACTTGTGTTGATGGTGAAAAGGTACAAACCCACCATCATCACTACTGGGATACGAGTGAGGACACCACAACAGAATAAAGTGGACCCTACGATACTCATCAGCTCTATGACGACCATGTGGTAGGTAAAGATGTCGGAGTGCCTCATCGTCACGATGGAGCGCTGTTGCCGCCATTGTTGGAAACCCAGGTAGATGACGTGGATGCAGAGAGGGAGGACGAGGAGGATGCTGGTGACGGTCAAAGTGGTGACGGTGAAGGCGCAGGCTGTGGTGTCGATGCAGCTCTGCAGAAAACAATAGATGTTGATGGAAGAAGAGTTGGAAGGAGGACAAGAGGAGGAAGAGGAGTTGACTGACATGACTGTGGGCAAGGAGCAGGGATAGAGTGAATAAGAGAGGAAGATGGGAGAGAGAAAAACAAGTGGAAATAGTGAAATTATGAAGATCATGACTGAGAATCTTAGCATTTTACAGGCTGAGTAGTGATGCTAGCATGCTAACATGCACACAATTTGAATGCTAACATGCTGATGTTTAGCAGGATATGTTTGAATCTTAAATAATAAAATAGGAGTAGAAGGTACATTCACATTGAAATCAACGTATTACGATGCTCAGAGAGGCGGCCATTTTTATGTGTACCGTTGTCCTTGCAAGAGTTGTAGTCGGCTAACTTCTGTATTCTAAACTGACTTACGGCAAGTCATGGACTCACTGAGGTGACAACAGCCAGCCAGATTTTATTTAACAATGAAATACATCAACATGTCAGGTACATCTATGGATGGTTTATTACTGAACAGACCCAGGTGCCCAAGGGGTGAGGGGAATTGTTGGAAAAACTTAAATAATATTTTTGTTTAGCCACTGTAATCTAGGCAGCTGGTCCAATAAAGTCTGTGTCCTTGTATGAACCAATCTTCACACAAGCTTTCTCAGATGTGTTCTTCATTAAGTGTCTTAGTTGTCTTTCTTAATGGCTATCTCATCTGTTTGTTTACTTGTGACCGGGCGTCAAGGCACGATAGTAAATCTGTCGTTCACGTCAGTATATACGTAGGCTGATTTGCAACCATGACGTCTTCCGAGATTTGGATAAGATGACCCTTGACCGAACGAATTATCAAAGAAACCGGTCCAAGCGATGTTCAGACGTTATGCAAATGATTCTGTTCCAACGCCTTTGTATGTGTTATCTGCAGTATATATTTCAGAGACTCAGAGACAAACCTCTGAGCAGCAACTTGACGCATAATCTGTTTGTGTTTCAACTCTGTTCCTTCTTGCAGGAATGAATGTCCTGTTTAATGATTTTTACACTGGGCGTCGAGTAATATTTTTCAAACAGGAATTAACTTTCGAAATATGACTTTAATAAACATAAACATTCACAAAGGCATGCAAACTGACTATAAATAGATGCAAAACAGTCACAGAGTTGCAATAGTTCTAAAAATAGCTGCAAAATGACTACAAGGAGATGCAAAAGTAATAAAATAGACACAAAACGACCAAAAAACATTTACGTTAGGGCTAAAAATGACCCAAAATGACCACAAAAAAACTCAGAAAGAGATGCAAAATGACCATAAACAGCGGCTCCTTCTCTCTTAGTCTGTCCATGGATACATCTCTGAAGATAAAGTAGGTTTAATAGAATATAAAACATGAAAGCATGAAATGATAGCACAGACATTAAACCCCCAAACACACACATTTACACCTTTGATACATCTGACATAATGTCTATGCAGCCTATTTCTTTAACATGACCTTTTTAACATCTAACAACAATAATATATGACAAATCAAGTCTTTATAAGTTTCAGATAGAAATTAAGCAGCATTTTAAAAACATGAAACAGCTGAAAAACTCATTGAATAAAGTTCCCTGCCAAGTGAACAGTGTTTGGTAATCTGCATTACTTTATTATACGTCACTTTATGGACGTGAGTTGAAAATAAACATTGAATTACTTTAAGATTAAGATTTAACTCACTTTGACGGCAGTTTTTAGATTCCACACTTTCTGATCTTCTGTCCGCTGTGTGTCTGGACTGTGAACTGGTGTGTTGTCCTTAAAACACTGTATATGTTTGAATCTGTGCGTGCGTGTGTGTGTGTGTGTGTGTGTGTGTGTGTGTGTGTGTGTGTGTGTGTGTGTGTGTGTGTGTGTGTGTGTGTTTTGCATGTTTTATAACCAGTAAGCGTTGCTCATTCGCTTTGAATTGCTTTGATTTGCATCTGATCTCCTTCACAGATGTAGAATAGCACCACGTCACTGCTTTGCTCAAAGACACTTCAACACTGGCCGTTATGGAAACAGAACCTTTAAGTCATTAGTAAATATGAATCATTGTAATCATGAATCCTACAAACACAGACTGCACACAAACACATTTCAGAGTCATTATTGATCAAATTTATTCAGTCATTAAAAACATATTTTTGTACTGGGATCGTATCCATCAGTGCACATAAAAACTGTCTTCAGATTATTTGGGGATTACACAATTTTCATAATCAACTTTTCTGCCAATAGAGAGCCATAAACAAACCAACACAGTCAATAAATAAACCCTTTTGATTTATGATGTATGGTGATGACAAATAATATCCAGGTTTGCTGGTTTTTACATTTTGAAATAAATTAAGGATTAAATGCTGAGGTATGTCAAGAAACAATGTCTTAAAACTCTGTAGATTGAAAATTTGACATTTGGAGAAAACGGTTTTCATCAGACACAGATGACAATAACAGTGTAAAGTTTACTAAAGACAGATGTACATTGTGTATTTCTTCATTATATCTAATTCTGGTTTTGAGTAAAGTGCTTATTCACCTCATTATTCACCAAGTGGATGTTTGACAGGATTCAAACGAGCTGTAACTTAAAACCGCTGTAATTCAAATCAAACACCTGTCTGTCTCTGTGTGTGTGTCGCTTGTTATTTACGGACCTAAACAGGCTGTAAACCAGATCTTAGTCCTTTGCAAATGTATTTCTGTATTTTATCATTTATACCGCAATCTGTCAATCACCGTGACTGATTGGTAAATATTGCTAATTGTGTTAGTTTGGATTGAGACATGTAGCAACCAGGAGACTCAAAACTACCACAAAGAAAATTGAATTCTATTCAAAGAGACGTAAAAGGACAACAAAGTAACTCAAAATGACTATTAGAAAGCAGCTACACTGGAATGAAAAATGACTACGAGTGGAAAAACCACAATAGACACAACTTGACTACAAGGAGACAAAACAACCACAAAGACGTGCAAAACGTCTGCAAAAAGAGGCAAAACAATTACAAAGTGATACAAAATAACTACAAAGAGAAATAAAAGTACTATAAAAAAGGCAAAACAACCGCAAAGAGACAGAAAGCGGCTACAAAAAGATGCATAACTACTACAGTAAGGGGAAAAACAAGGACAGGCGGACACATAACACTTCTGAGGAGACAAAATAAATACAAAGAAATGCAAAACCACTACTAAGAGGGGAATAACAACCTCGAAGAGAGGCCAAATAATTTTAAAAAGAGACAAAACAAGTAAAACTTGATGAAAAACTACAAAAAACATGAGGCAAAACATCCACAGACTAAAATAACTACAAAGAGACAGAAAATGACCACAAAGAGATACACTATGCAGAAGATGCATTTTCCAGGATAATAATTTAATCTGCTCATTGTTCTGATTTGTTGCTGTTCTTACAACACAGCAGTTTTCCTGCCCTGTGTAGGAAGAGCAGGGGTGACACCAGACTGCTGGGCAAAGAGAACCACATTACTGACAACAACACAGTAGACTTTTCAGACTTCCCCACATGTGGTGAGACATAAAGAGCAGAGCTAACTACAGTCCCCCCAAACCTGAACATCAGCACTCCCAGTATGGCCATGATGGTGTAGAACGCTCTCATCTTGGATCGGTCAACCCGTTGTCTGCCCTCACCCCCTGCCCCTGGTCCTGGACGAATCAGAACATAGAGGACAGAAAGGCTGCAGAAAGAGACAACGACAAAGTTGAAGGCTAAGGTACAATAAGAGAAGATGAAGATGAAGTTGGTTTCCTCCATGAATAGGAAACCTATCTCTGCAAAGGACATCAGCCAAACACATCCGATGGAGATATTTCTGATTCTGATCCCCTTCGCCGTCCTCAGGCCCAGGTAGGTGATGGGGTGAACGACAGCCAGGTAGCGCTCCACGCAGGTCAGAGTGTGAAAGAACTGCTGTCCACTTATGTTGATGGCGAAAAGGGATGAACCCACCATCAGCATTTCTGGGAGACGAGTGAGGACACCACAACAGAATAAAGTGGACCCTACGATACTCATCAGCTCTAGGACGACCATGTGGTAGGTAAAGATGTCGGAGTGGCGCATCTTCGCGATGGAGCGCTGTTGCCGCCATTGTTGGAAACCCAGGTAGATGACGTAGATGCAGAGAGGGAGGACGAGGAGGATGCTGGTGACGGTGAAAGCGGTGATGGTGAAGGCGCAGGCTGTGCTGTCGATGCAGCTCTGCAGGACATCATAGAGGTTGATGGAAGAAGAGTTGGAAGGAGGAAAAGAGGAGGAAGAGGAGTTGACTGACATGACTGTGGGCAAGGAGCAGGGATAGAGTGAATAAGAGAGAAAGATGGGAGAGAGAAAAACAAATGGAAATAGTGAAATTATGAAGATCATGACTGAGAATCTTTGCATCTTTGAGGCTAAGTGGTGACGCTAGCATGCTAACATGCTGATGATCATTTTCGAATCTTAAAATATAAAATCGGAGTAGAAATTCAAATTCAAATCAACGTAGCAGGATGGTCAGAGCGGCGGCCATTTTTATGTGTACCGTTGCCCTTGCAAGAGTTGAAGCGGACTAACTTCTGTATAAACTAAACTGACTTACGGCAAGTCATGGACTCACTGAGGTCAGGATTTAGAGTAACGACTAAAACGAGAAGTGGAGTAATAACGTTATGAAGCAGGGTTAATGAGTGAAATTTAACAACTCAAGGCTTCATCTACACATTATTGTCAAAGTGTAGGAAACCACATTGCTGTCAACAGATAAGTGACAACCTTTTTCGGCTCATTTTCTGTCAACATTGTAGCATTAAAGCATGGTGGAATTAGCATGCAAGCTAGCTGGTAGCCAGTGGCAGCGCTGGGTGAAGGACAAGGAGAAGGACAAGCTAGCTAGCTAACTAGCCAGCCAACCATCTTTGTAGCTTCGCCCACATGTCTATGAGAGTAACTTTACAACCCGTTCTCCAAGAAAGTACATTAAATACACTGTTTTTCAGTTGTGCTTCAAGTGAATTTCGACTGTTTTGAATTAAACCATGATCTTTACCTTAAAGAAGTGCTACTTGTGTCTGAACATAACATTAAACATAAGTTTAATATTTGATAATAACATATTATGATATTGTTCTGCAGAATGTGACATTTTGGTAGAAAATAAATAAAACACACTGTTAGTACTCGTGTAACTGATATCTAAAGTATTAAAGAACATGATGCAACTTGCCAGATACAGTAAAAATATATATTGTCAGTACGTTTTCTATAAAACTTATTATCTTTTTCATATTTGCAGCATGTAAACTTATTTTAGGGTTGAGCTTTTTATGTGCCACCACAGCAGTCTGACAACAGCCAGCCAGCTTTATTCAACAATGAAATACATCAACATGTCAGGTACGTCTATGGATGGTTTATTACTGAACAGGCCCAGGGGCCCAAGGGGTGAGGGGGCCTGACTTACAAAATGGCACTTTAAAAAACTCAAAATCACAAAGACACGCAAACTGACTGAAAACAGATGACTAAAAATATACCATAAAAAGACTCAAAATGACCACAAATAAACACAAAATAATATAAAATAGATGGAAAAACGACCTAAAACAGTGGCTCCTTGTCTCTTAGTCTGTCCATGGATACATCTCTGAAGATAAAGTAGGTTTAATAGAATATAAAACATGAAAGCATGAAATGATAGCAGAGACATTAAAACCCCAAACACACACATTTACACCTTTGATACATCTGACATAATGTCTATGCAACCTATTTCTTTAACATGACCTTTTTAACATCTAACAACAATAATATATGACAAATCAAGTCTTTATAAGTTTCAGATAGAAATGAAGCAGCATTTTAAAAACATGAAACAGCTGAAAAACTCATTGAATAAAGTTCCCTGCCAAGTGAACAGTGTTTGGTAATCTGCATTACTTTATTATACGTCACTTTATGGACGTGAGTTGAAAATAAACATTGAATTACTTTAAGATTAAGATTTAACTCACTTTGACGGCAGTTTTTAGATTCCACACTTTCTGATCTTCTGTCCGCTGTGTGTCTGGACTGTGAACTGGTGTGTTGTCCTTAAAACACTGTATATGTTTGAATCTGTGCGTGCGTGTGTGTGTGTGTGTGTGTGTGTGTGTGTGTGTGTGTGTGTGTGTGTGTGTGTGTGTGTGTGTGTGTGTGTGTGTGTGTGTGTGTGTGTGTGTGTGTGTTTTGCATGTTTTATAACCAGTAAGCGTTGCTCATTCGCTTTGAATTGCTTTGATTTGCATCTGATCTCCTTCACAGATGTAGAATAGCACCACGTCACTGCTTTGCTCAAAGACACTTCAACACTGGCCGTTATGGAAACAGAACCTTTAAGTCATTAGTAAATATGAATCATTGTAATCATGAATCCTACAAACACAGACTGCACACAAACACATTTCAGAGTCATTATTGATCAAATTTATTCAGTCATTAAAAACATATTTTTGTACTGGGATCGTATCCATCAGTGCACATAAAAACTGTCTTCAGATTATTTGGGGATTACACAATTTTCATAATAAACTTTTCTGCCAATAGAGATCCATAAACAAACCAACAAAGTAAACAAATAAACCCTTTTGATTTATGATGTATGGTGATGACAAATAATATCCAGGTTTGCTGGTTTTTACATTTTCAAATAAATTAAGGATTAAATGCTGAGGTATGTCAAGAAACAATGTCTTAAAACTGTAGATTGAAAATTTGACATTTTAGAGGAAACGGTTTTCATCAGACACAGATGACAATAACAGTGTAAAGTGCACTAAAGACAGATTTACATTGCGTATTTCTTCATTAAATCTAATTTCTGTATTTTATCATTTATACCGCAATCTGTCAATCACCGTGACTGTTTGGTAAATATTACTAATTGTGTTAGTTTGGATTGAGACATGTAGCAACCAGGAGACTCAAAATTAATATGAAAAAAAATAAAAGTACAAAACAACCACAAATAGACACAATGTGACTACAAAGAGACAGGGAGCAGCTACAGTGAAATGCAAAATGACTACAAAAAGTGGCAAAGCACAAACAAACACAACCTGAGTACAAGGAGACAAAACTACAAAGAGATTAAAATGACTGCAAAAAGGGTGAAAGCAACCAATAGCTCCAAAAACACCAAAACAATTCCAAAGTGACACAAATTAACTAAGAGATACATAACTACAGAAATGCGGCAAAACAACAAAATAGAGACACAAAATGACCACAAAGAGATACAATCTATAGAAGATGCATTTTCCAGGATAATAATCTAATCTGCTCCTTGTTCTGATTTGTTGCTGTTCTTACAACACAGCAGTTTTCCTGCCCTGTGTAGAAAGAGCAGAGGTAACACCAGACTGCTGGGCAAAGTGAACCACATTATTGACAACAAGACAGTAGACTTTTCAGACTCCAACAGATGTGGTGAGGCATAAAGAGCATAGTGAACTACAGTCCCCCCAAACCTAAACATCAGCACTCCCAGTATGGCCATGATGGTGTAGAACGCTCTCATCTTTGATCGGTCAACCCGTTGTCTGCCCTCACCCCCTGCCCCTGGTCCTGGCTGAATCAGAACATAGAGGACAGAAAGGCTGCAGAAAGAGACGACAACAAAGTTGAAGGCTAAGGTACAATAAGAGACGATGAAGATAAAATTGGTTTCCTCCACGAATAGGAAACCTATCAATGCAAAGGACATCAGCCAAACACATCCGATGGAGATATTTCTGATTCTGATCCCCTTCGCCGTCCTCAGGCCCAGGTAGGTGATGGGGTGAACGACAGCCAGGTAGCGCTCCACGCAGGTCAGAGTGTGAAAGAACTGCTGTCCACTTACGTTAATGGAGAAAATGGATGAACCCACAATCATCATTACTGGGATACGAGTGAGGACACCACAACAGCATAAAGTGGACCCTATGATACTCATCAGCTCTATGAGGACCATGTGGTAGGTAAAGATGTCGGAGTGGCGCATCGTCGCACCAGAGCGCTGTTGCCGCCATTGTTGGAAACCCAGGTAGATGATGTGGATGCAGAGAGGGAGGACGAGGAGGATGCTGGTGACGGTGAAAGCGGTGATGCTGAAGGCGCAGGCTGTGCTGTCGATGCAGTTCAGCAGGACATTATAGATGTTGATGGAAGAAGAGTTGGAAGGAGGACAAGAGGAGGAAGAGGAGTTGACTGACATGACTGTGGGCAAGGGGCAGGGATAGAGTGAATAAGAGAGAAAGATGGGAGAGCGAAAAACAAGTGGAAATAGTGAAATTATGTAGATCATGACTGAGAATCTTAGCATCTCTATGAGGCTAAGTAGTGACGCTAGCATGCTAACATGCACACAATGACAATGCTAACATGCGGATGTTTAGCCGGATATTTTGGAATCTTGGAAATAAAATAGGAGTAGAACGTACATTCCCATTCAACGTCAACGTAGCAGGATGGTCAGAGCGGCGGCAATTTTTATGTGTACCGTTTCCCTTGTAAGAGATGTAGCGGGCTAACTTCTGTATGAACTAAACTGAGTCATGGACTCACTGAGGTGAGGATCTACAGTAACGACAGTGTAGTAGTAACGTCATGAAGAATAGATAGCCAGAGTAAATGAGTAAAACTTAACACCTTAATGCTTCATTCACCCACTCTTGTCACAGTGTAGGAAAGCATATTGCTATCGCCAGATATGTCACAACTTTGTTCTGCTCATTTTCGGTAACCAGTGTAGCATTAAAGCATGGTGGAATTAGCAAGCGGGCTTACTGTTATTTATTAAGAAGATAGCTCGATAGATCGCTGGCTATTTAGCTAGCTTGCTAATTCCAGCATGCTTTAATGCTACACCGGTTTTAGAGAATGAGCAGAACAGCAGGCTGGTGGCTCTGCCTCACTGCCCACCGACGCTCTAGAGGGGGACAAGCTATGTAGCTAACTAGCCAGCCATCTGTCTCGGCAGCTGACATTTGCTAATTAGAACTAAATATAAAGCAGGTACAATTTCAAACTTTGACCTGAGTGGCAATAAAAACTGAAAAGTCAGAGGATCACTTACGTTATTACAATTCATCATTCATTTCATGTTATTTCCATCCAAAGCAGGATGGACTAACATTACCAACCCTAGAGGTATGCTGAGTGTGAACAAAGGTTTAACCTTCTTGCACTCATGTGTATGAGAATAACTTTCCAATCCTGTCTCCAATAAAGTACATTTAATATATTATTGTTCCAGTTGTGCTATCAGTCAATTTTAACTTTTTTTTATTTAACAATGATCTTTCCCTATAACTTAACAATGTGCTACCTTTGTCTGAACATATCATTAAACATGACTTTAATATTTGCTATCAGCATATATAGTTCTGTAGAATCTGATATTTTGGTCGAAAATATATCAAATACACTGTCAGTACACATTTTACTGATATCTAAAGTACAAAATAACTTATACTATCTGCCAGATACATTATCAACAAACTGTGAGTATGTTTCCTCTAAAAGTTATATTTGTTTTCATATTTTTGGCATATAAACGTAATTTAATGTTTTTAAGTTCCACCAAAGCAGTCTAATAACAGCCAGACAGCTTTTTTGACAATGAAATACATCAACATGTCAGGTATGTCTTTGTTCAGTATTGAAGAGGCCTAGTTGGCACAGTCCCAGGGTCCAAAGGGGTCAGGGGGCCCGACTTACAAAATGTTGCTGAAAAAAACACAAAATGATTCAAATTGAATGCAAAACAATCACAAAGAGAGAAAAAAGTATTAAAAATAGATGCAAAAAGTCTACAAAAGACCCCAAATGTCTACGAAGGATGTAAAATGTAAAAAGTAGAGTCTTTGACGCTCTTAAGTCTGGGACCCTCTTATACTGTCTCATCATCTGTCCATGGGTACACTGTGTAGGATAAAAGGGTTAGTAAAAACTTTGGACATGAAAGCATCTTTTTTAAGATTACCTTCCAAAGCCTTTTTCAGATCAAACAAGGATATTATTTGACAAATCTAATCTATTTAAGTTTAAAACAGGAAGTGAAGCAGTGTTTTTAAAAAAGTAAGAAAAAACACATTGAATAAAGTTCACATCACATGAAGAGTGTTAAGTAACCCCCCTCATTTTTATTATATGTCATTTTAAGGACTCAAAATGACAAAAATGATTAGATTACATCCACCATAAACTCATTAAAATACACTCACTTTGTCCGTAGTTCTTAGATTCTGATCCTTCTGATCTTCTGTCCGCTGTGTCTCTGGACTGTGAACGGGTGTGTTGTCCATAAATACAGTAGAAATGTTCACCTGTGTGTGTGTGCATGTTTTGCATATTGTATAACCCCAAGAATTGCTCATTCACTTTGCATTGCTTTTGATTTGCAGCTTTAGGTGGCAGTTCATCATCTGTCTCCTTCACAGATGCAGAATAGCACCACGCCACTGCCTTGCTCAAAGACACTCATTGGAACAGGAACTATACAACCTCACTAAGTAAACATCCCAGTCATCATAAACACAGACTGCACACATCAAATTTGAGTCAATATTGATTACATTTATTGAGTAATATATAAACATATACATATACATATATATCAGGAATGTATTCATCAGTGCACAAAAAAACTGTAATCAGATCATTTTTTAATATACATTTCTCATATTTAACTTTTCTGCCAACAGAGCGTCATAAACATGCAAGTAGACAAACCAACATCGTAAATAAATTCATTACTTTGATTTATTATTCATGGTGATGACAAAGAATCTCCAGGTTTGGTGGCTTTTACATATTTAGATAAACTGAAGGATTACATGCCTCTTTGTGTTAAATGTCTTAAAACTAGGTTGTATTAAATGCCGAAATTTGACATTTTGGAGAAAAATGGTTTTCATCAAACACAGACAACGACTGGCTAAAGTGCATTAAAGACAGATATACATTGTGTATTTCTTCATTATATCTAATTCTGGTTTTGAGTAAAGTGCTTATTCACCTCATCATTCACCAAGTGGATGTTTGACAGGATTCAAACGAGCTGTAACTTAAAACCGGTGCTTATTCAAATCAAACACCTGTCTGTCTCTGTGTGTGTGTCGCTTGTTATTTACGGACCTAAACAGGCTGTAAACCAGATCTTAGTTCTGTCATTTGCTGACACATTTGGGTATTTTATATTTTATACCATAATTCGTCAATCACTGTGACTATTTGGTTAATATTGCTAATTTTGTTTGTCTGGATTGAGACGTGGAGCAACCAGGAGACTCAAAATTAATATGAAGAAAAATAAAAGTACAAAACAACCACAAAGAGACACAATGTGACTACAAAGAGACAGGGAGCAGCTACAGTGAAATGCAAAATGACTACAAAAAGTGGCAAAGCACAAAAAAACACAACCTGAGTACAAGGAGACAAAACTACAAAGAGATTAAAATGACTGCAAAAAGGGTGAAAGCAACCAATAGCTCCAAAAACACCAAAACAATTCCAAAGTGACACAAATTAACTAAGAGATGCATAACTACAAAAATGAGGCAAACCAACAAAATAGAGACACAAAATGACCACAAAGAGATACAATCTATAGAAGATGCATTTTCCAGGATAATAATCTAATCTGCTCCTTGTTCTGATTTGTTGCTGTTCTTACAACACAGCAGTTTTCCTGCCCTGTGTAGAAAGAGCAGAGGTAACACCAGACTGCTGGGCAAAGTGAACCACGTTATTGACACTGACACACTACACTTTTCAGACTCCCCCAGATGTGGTGAGACATAAAGAGCATAGTGAACTACAGTCCCCCCAAACCTAAACATCAGCACTCCCAGTATGGCCATGATGGTGTAGAACGCTCTCATCTTTGATCGGTCAACCCGTTGTCTGCCCTCACCCCCTGCCCCTGGTCCTGGCTGAATCAGAACATAGAGGACAGAAAGGCTGCAGAAAGAGACAACGACAAAGATGAAGGCTAAGGTACAATAAGAGACGATGAAGATGAAGTTGGTTTCCTCCACGAATAGGAAGCCTATCAATGCAAAGGACAGCAGCCAAACACATCCGATGGAGATATTTCTGATTCTGATCCCCTTCGCCGTCCTCAGGCCCAGGTAGGTGATGGGGTGAACGACAGCCAGGTAGCGCTCCACGCAGGTCAGAGTGTGAAGTAGATGCTGTCCAGTTATGTTGATGGTTAAAAGGGATGAACCCACCATCATCACTTCTGGGAGACGAATGAGGACACCACAACAGAATAAAGTGGACCCTATGATATTCATCAGCTCTAGGACGACCATGTGGTAGGTAAAGATGTCGGAGTGCCTCATCGTCACGATGGAGCGCTGTTGCCGCCATTGTTGGAAACCCAGGTAGATGACGTAGATGCAGAGAGGGAGGACGAGGAGGATGCTGGTGACGGTGAAAGCGATGATGGTGAAGGCGCAGGCTGTGGTGTCGATGCAGTTCAGCAGAAAAAAATATACGTTGAAGGAGGAAGAGTTGGAAGGAGGACAAGAGGAGGAAGAGGAGTTGACTGACATGACTGTGGGCAAGGGGCAGGGATAGAGTGAATAAGAGAGAAAGATGGGAGAGAGAAAAACAAGTGGAAATAGTGAAATTATGAAGATCATGACTGAGAATCTTAGCATCTCTTTGAGGCTAAATAGTGAAGCTAACATGCTAACATGCACACAATGACAATGCTAACATGCTGATGTTTAGCAGGTTATGTTTGAATCTTAAATCATAAAATAGGAGTAGAACGGAGATTCCCATTCAAATCAACGTAGCAGGATGGTCAGAGCGGCGGCCATTTTTATGTGTACCGTTGCCCTTGCAAGAGTTGAAGCGGACTAACTTCTGTATAAACTAAACTGACTTACGGCAAGTCATGGACTCACTGAGGTCAGGATTTAGAGTAACGACTAAAACGAGAAGTGGAGTAATAACGTTATGAAGCAGGGTTAATGAGTGAAATTGAACAACTCAAGGCTTCATCTACACACTATTGTCAAAGTGTAGGAAACCACATTGCTGTCAACAGATAAGTGACAACTTTGTTAGCCAAATTTTCTGTCACCATTGTAGCATTAAAGCATGGTGGAATTAGCATGCAAGCTAGCTGGTAGCCAGTGGCAGCGCTGGGTGAAGGACAAGAAGAAGGACAAGCTAGCTAGCTAACTAGCCAGCCAACCATCTTTGTAGCTTTGTCCACTCTCTCCTCGGTGAGCTGCGACACTTTACAACCCCAGTGACTTGGTTGTCATCATCAACTTTGAACAATCATTAGGTTATTTTGTTCTAGCCAAATCACCACAGAAAACAGTTAAAGCTCCTTTTATTCCTGTTCTATTTCCATGGTGAGAATAATCCCATGGATCCAGAACCAATCCTTATTTGGCTATGCCTGTTTCCATGGTCATGGCTTAGCGTGTTAGCATGCTAATGTTATCTAATCAGCAAAGACACAACTGAGGTTGATGCGATTTGTTAAATTGCAGGTTACAAATTCCAACTCTGACCTGATGGTGGCGCTGTAGAGGAAATGTCAGAGCATAACCAAAGTTATGACACATCGTCCTTCATTTCATGTAAATTTACATCCAAAGTTGTTGAGATATTTCACACGTGTGATGGACTAACATTACCAACCGTAGAGGATGCTGAGTGTGAATACAAATGGACTCACAGGTTCAACCTTCTCGTACTCATGTGTATGAGAATAACTTTACAACCCTGTCTCCAAGAAAGTACATTAAATATACTGTTTTACCAGTTGTGCTTCAAGTCAATTTGGACTGTTTTGAATTAAACCATGATCATTCTAACATCTAACATTCAACATAAGTTTGATATTTGGTGATAACGTATTATGATATTCTTTGACAGAATGTGAAATTTTGGTTGAAAATAAATGAAATACACTGTCAGTACTCATGTAACTGATATCTAAAGTACTAAAGAACATGATGCAACTTGCCAGATACATTAAAAATATATATTGTCAGTACGTTTCCTATAAAACTTATTATCTTTTTCATATTTGCAGCATGTAAACTTATTTTAGGGTTGAGCTTTTTATGTGCCACCACAGCAGTCTGACACCAGCCAGCCAGCTTTATTCAACAATGAAATACATCAACATGTCAGGTACGTCTATGGATGGTTTATTACTGAACAGGCCCAGGGGCCCAAGGGGTGAGGGGGCCTGACTTACAAAATGGCACTTTAAAAAACTCAAAATCACAAGGACACGCAAACTGACTAAAAACAGATGAAAAAATACGAAAAATATACCATAAAAAGACTCTAAATGATCACAAAGAAACACAAAATAATATAAAATAGATGGAAAAACGACCTAAAACATCGGCTCCTTGTCTCTTAGTCTGTCCATGGATACATCTCTGAAGATAAAGTAGGTTTAATAGAATATAAAACATGAAAGCATGAAATGATAGCAGAGACATTAAACCCCCAAACACACACATTTACACCTTTGATACATCTGACATAATGTCTATGCAGCCTATTTCTTTAACATGACCTTTTTAACATCTAACAACAATAATATATGACAAATCAAGTCTTTATAAGTTTCAGATAGAAATGAAGCAGCATTTTAAAAAACATGAAACAGCTGAAAAACTCATTGAATAAAGTTCCCTGCCAAGTGAACAGTGTTTGGTAATCTGCATTACTTTATTATACGTCACTTTATGGACGTGAGTTGACAAAAACATTAATAATATAATTACATTGAAATACTCACTTTGACGGCAGTTTTTAGATTCCAAACTTTCTGATCTTCTGTCCGCTGTGTGTCTGGACTGTGAACTGGTGTGTTGTACATAAAAAATCTATATGTTTGAATCTGTATGTGTGTGTGTGTGTGTGTGTGTGTGTTTTGCATGTTTTATAACCAGTAAGCGTTGCTCATTCGCTTTGAATTGCTTTGATTTGCATCTGATCTCCTTCACAGATGTAGAATAGCACCACGTCACTGCTTTGCTCAAAGACACTTCAACACTGGCCGTTATGGAAACAGAACCTTTAAGTCATTAGTAAATATGAATCATTGTAATCATGAATCCTACAAACACAGACTTTTTTATTCTAGTAATGTGACAATTAGTGCACAAAAAACTTCTCATAATGAACTTTTCTGCCACAGAGCGCCATAAAAACATGCAAGCAGAATATCCAACAAAGTAAATCAATAAATAACTTAGATTTATGACAGATGGTGATGACAAATAACATCCAGATTTGCTGGTTTTTACATTTCCAGATAAATTTAAGGATTAAATGTCGAGAAAAATGTTTTAAAACTTGGTTGTTTGAAACGTTAAAAAGTGGACTTTTTAGAGAAAATGATTTTCATCAAACAGACGACAACAACAGATGTACATTGTGTATTCCTTCATGATGAATAATTCTGGTTTTAAGAAATGTTTGACAGGATTCAAACGAGCTGTAACTTAAAACCGGTGCTTATTCAAATCAAACACTTGTCTGTCTCTGTGTGTGTGTCGCTTGTTATTTACGGACATAAACAGGCTGTAAGAAAGACATACATTTGGGTATTTTATATTTCATACAGCAATTTGTCAATCGCCTTAACTAATTGGTTATTTTCCAAATTTTGCTATCTTGGCTGTTACAGTAATTTTCTGATATTGGTTTTTCAAAAGACAAAAAGCAACACAATCGCAAACATTACATGAGATAAAACCTTATTACACTGTGTGTGTACGAGTTTAAGGAGAGTAAAGATTTCTGTGAGGAACTTTGGAGTGTTTATGAAACTGGCCGATATGCTGGACCCGCTGGAGGGAAGGGAGCCACGGGAGGACCAGAACCAGGACTGAGAGGGGCAGACTGTCAGACCCTGCTGAAGGGGAGTCTGGTGCTCAGAAACACTACACCTTTAGTCCACAGGGACCGCCAGAATCAACACTAAATGAATGTTCCTGATAGTAACTTTAAATAAAGAGAATATCTCCAAACTTAGGATGCTCTACTCTGATCCTCGTCCTGATTCATTGCTGTTCTTACAACACATCAGTTTTCCTGCCCTGTGTAGGAAGAGCAGAAGTAACACCAGACTGCTGGGCAAAGTGAACCACAATCCGGAGAACAACACATCACACCTGACATGCTCACTCACCGCCAAGAAGTCGTAAACTGAAAGAGCAATCAGGTGTCCCCCAAACTGGAACAAATGAGCTCCCATTATGGTCGTGATGATGTGAAACGCCCTCATCTTGGACCGGTCGACCCTCTCCCTGGCCCCGCCCCCCGGCCCCGGACGAATCAGAGCGCGGAGAACCGAGAGGCTGCAGAAAGAGATGACAGCCATGGAGAAAGCTGAGATACAAAAAAATGGGACGGAGCTGTTTCCCATTATTGTACCAAACAATACAAAAAAAAACACCCAAACGCAGCCGATGGAGACGTTCCTGATTCTGACGCCGCCCCTCTCCCTCAGCCCCAGGTAGCTGATTGGGTGAACAACAGCCAGGTAGCGCTCCACACAGGTGAGGATGTGAAAGGGAATCTGCCCGTTTAGGGCGACTGAGAGAACGTACATGCCCGTTATCAACAACTGTGGCACATCGACCCAGGCGGCGCAACAGTAGAGGGCACACCCAAAGATGCCGATCAACTCCATGGCGACCATGTGGAAGGTGAAGATGTCAGAGTGACTCGCCGCCGTGGAGCGCTGACGTCGCCTTCGTTGGACACCCAGGTAGAGGACGAGGATGCAGAGAGGGAGGAGCAGGAGGATGTTGGTGACGGAGAAGGCTATGAAGATGAGAAAGCTGGATCTGTATTTGAAGCAGAAGTCCATGCCGGGATCGACGGAGGAATTGGAGGAGGAGAGGTGAGGGGGAAGAAGGGAGGTGTTAAAGGAGGACGAGGAGTTGGAGGACATAGCTGTTGATATGAAGGTGTGATGAGGAGGAGAGGAGGAAACAATAACAGAAAATTAGACGGTGGATAAGGAAGAGCTTTTCCTGCTGCCAAATTATAAAAGTGTAATATTGTGATTTATTTTCTTTTGCAGACTCAAACACGAAGCTTAAAAAACAGGCACTTACTTCTCAGCAGCGTTTCTTCTTGAACTTCGGTCTCCAGACTGGACTGCAGAGCTGCTGTCGCCGCTCTATATATATATCAATGCTTGCGTGCGAGTGCATCAGCGTTTTTTGTTTTTTTTATTGTGTTTCCGTGTGTGATGATGGACTTTCTTTTGCATGTCGCATAAAAGTATCGTATTTATGTATTGAAACTTTATACTCTGAATCTCAGTAGGCAAATGTCCCGTTCTGCTTCTCCTTCCAGAGGCGGTGTGATTGTATGACATTCAAAAGCACATCATCAGAGACTTTGACTACACACAGAGACACAATGACGCTCCAAAGATCTTTTTTTAATGAAAGCAGACAATTTTACAGCAAAAGTTCCACTCTATAACATCTACAAACACTACCAGTGTGGATCAGCAACACATCTTTCTAGAAGCAAAATCATGGAAAAGTGCTATAATCATTTAAAGGGGACATATCATGCTCATGTTCAGGTTCATAGTTGTATTTTGGTTTTCTACTAGAACATGGTTACATGCTTTAATGTTCATACTCTGTCTGAATGTACCCGTGTTCACTTTCTGTCTGAAACGCTCTGTTTTAGCGACTGTCTCTTTAAGATCCCGGTCTGCTCTGATTGGCTTGTGAGAAAAATATGGCTGCTATCTTTACGTGGTTGCCCATAAGATGTATCTTTGGAAAGCTAAAATTCTTGTGATTTGATTGATGCAAACCTTTTCATGCTACAATCACAACAGCACGTACAATCAGAGCCTTTGTCAGACCACCAACAAGCAAACAAACCACTATAAAATAGAGGCAACTCCCCTATGAAGCCTCATTGGTACTCTACAGATTGATAACATCCGACAAAACAGGTGCTGTTACATTGGCAAACCCACAAATCATAGGGTGGTGATGTTTAACACGGGTCACCAGGGGAAGACCGGAGGCATAAAAGAAAAGGTAAACAAAGAGGATTGCACATTAAATGTACACAGAAACATGAACATTAAGGATTGAAGATGATACATAAAACACATGAAATCAGAGATGCAAGCAGAGGCTACATGAGTAGATGAAATAGATTTTTTGACAATTAAGGAAAGAGCCTGGAAGCCGTTCAAATCAGGCAGTAAAAAAAACACAAGTTTTGGTGTCATCAAGGTAACGTGATATGTCCCTGCAAAGTTCTGTCCCATTCGTATTTACACCATTTCAAGCCCTTGCAGCCTCTCACACTCACATATTCACCCAGCCCAGTATCATGAAATAATCACGCAATCGACTGGTTTTGTTCACTCCTTCTTTGTGGTGTGAATGCGAATGAAATGGAAATGGCCTTCGATACGGTTAGAGCTGGTATTACATTTCGACAAAGCCCACTTGTAATGGGTGGGTGACGAGGTGGATGGGTCCAACAATGAGTTGTTCTGGAGTGACATGTTTGTGACGCTTTCCCCAAACACTAACTGAGGGGTTTGTTGCCCAAAACCTAACTTTCATTCTGTAGAGTAATGTCCTCCCGAAAAGGAAATTGTGCCGAGAGATACAAAAGAAAGAACGATTTGTTGCTTCCGTGCAGATTTCAAGCCAAAACTAGGACCAATGGACCAATGTGACGTTGGTAACCAAGAGTCATTTTGGTGTCTCCAAATGGCCTGTGTTGGAAAATGCTTCTAATGCCCTTAGAAAAATGTGTGGAAAGTATTAGTTTTCAAAATTGAACTTGGACTAGATGAGGCTTCATGCTGTGGTCCCATTGGGTTTTCCGGCAAATAAGTGACATCGTCATCTGAAGGCATTTGTTTTCAAAATGAAATAGAAACCCTCTACTACACCCTCTCCGTGTGTTAAAACTTCTATTGTAGATCAATTTATTTAACTGAATTTCAGGTGCACTTAAGTCTGTCTCAGAAGAGAACATTCCTTGAACTGCTCATAAACGTGTGAGCTGAGATGTGAGATGTTTGTATCGTATTAAGAGGTTAAACGGAAAAAAAGTACATTTTAAAGTTTGAATTAAAACAGCATATCCTGCATCATACAATATGAAATATACAGTGTGACCTCGTATGAGAGGCCTTGATAAGCACATCATATTGGCAGGTGACTTTCTAAATGCTCAGACTAGTAATTAAATGTATTTATGTTCATTAAAAGAGACCTTGACAGTAGGACGTGTTTCTGAGCTGCTGCACACAGGTGTCTGTCAGAAGAGAGATTAATGTGTGTGTGTGTGTGTGTGTGTGTGTGTGTGTGTGTGTGTGTGTGTGTGTGTAACAGGTCAGATGCACAAGACATGTGTGTGTATTTGCATGTTACAAACCAGTGATAATCACTCCTCCTCAGTCTCATCACGCTGTAGGCAAATTTTCTTTCCATGAGCTGCTCCAGCGGGTTCAGATCATCGATGGAGAGGATGAAGCATCAACGGAGGTCATCTTCAGTCATGTGCAGTTTAAATGCAATGTTCTATAAATCAGGCTGTGAATTTAGTTATTTTTGATTGATTTTGATTGATTTTATTCTTAAGTATATGTATTCAGTATTTATATTGTCTATTTATTTATTCACCCAATCATATTTATTTCTGTTTTCTTTTATTTATACATTTCTTGATAAACGTCTTAATGTATTTCTGGCTCATTATGCAAATGAGGGGGCTGTCCTTCACAGTGTGCCGTGGGCTCAGCTTGTCTCACCAAATATTACCGTCTGCTCCAATCTGAAACATAAATTCATTCATTCGCCAACTTCACTGATCAGCCAATCAGCCGTCAGCTAAAACCTGAGATCAAACAAATCCACGAATGATTCATTTGAGCTGACGTTCGTGCACGTTTCCAATTTCATAACACAGATGCAAATCTATTCATCCATTGAAATGAACACAATTCAAATCCCTTTAATGTACTCGATGATTGGTGTGTATTCAAATCAAAGGACTTCATCCTGCAGATAATAAGTATGTTGGTCATGCAAATAACCAGATTAACAGCAGAGTTATGTTACATTTATTATTTTAATCACTGATGCAGAGCAGAGAACTATATGATACTGATAAATACCACTTTATTGTACATGTTTGTGTATTTGAGAAACTACTGCTACAACATGTAGTACTTCACAAAGGCCACTAGATGGCAGCATTTATCTCTGAGTGCGTCTCAATGTTATGATCAGACTTCACTTTGTTTTGTTTGGTGTCTTTATAGAGGCCAGGGTTTGGCCCGAACCTGAAGAATCAAAGCCAGCATCCAACGGCGTCCAACGGGGACGGACGGGCCTGTTTTATGCTCTGGTCCTGCCAGCAGCAGCTCTGCTGACAGTTTGTTTTCGGTTATTTGTTCACTTCCGGCTGAGTGAACCAGCTTTCTCTTCCAGTGGTGGATTTAATAGAATGAGCTCAGCACATGGATCAGTGGAAACCATTTGATCAACTATGTAAATGGGAATTATCGGTTGGAATGGACACCAAAGAAAACACTCTTTTAGCAGGTATTGAAACTATATCCGGGCACATCAAACATCCCAGCAGGTGACTACAAACGGTAGAAAGTTGAGTAAAATGCATCCTTTATTCTTTTGGTTTTGCACCAGGGAAATGGAGAGACTCAATGATGTCCATCTAAACACTGCTCAGCTTCCAGTTTCAGTATTTGTTATTTAGTGTTTGTTGTTGTGTGACACAGCGGGTGGGAACACACTGCTTTCCTCCATATTTTGACAGATCTACCCATGCTTGTTAGTCGTTTCTTCAGTTCCATCATGATCTGTAACTGGAGACACTTACTATCCCGGGTTTGTTTGCATTTTATTTAATTACAGTTCATATAATATCAACATCAGTGATTAAAGTAAAACACGGACAGGCATTAAGTTTAGTTAATGTTTATTGATTTCATTTGTTAATCATTATCTCTCTTTGTTACCTACCATGTGTTCCAGAGTCTAAAGATGGAGGTGCCCAACCATGTCCTCTATTTATACACTGGATGATATCAGCAGTGATGTCATGGGGTTAGACACAGTATGGGGAGGGGGGTATGTAGGTTGTGATCTGTTATGCATGGATGCAATTGTATAGCATATGGTAAACTATATTAAACGTGTTTTCTACCTGAAGGTTTGCAGTAAGGTGTAGCTTTGGTCACTTCGGCTTCTCATGGTTTTAACAGACGACATCACATCACCTGTTCCAAAGTCGAGGCCCTAACACAGGGGTGTCAAACTCATCTTCACTCTGGGCCACATCAGCATTATGGTTTCCCTCAAAGGGCCGGTTGTAAATGTAACTACTCCTGACATATTGGTAAATAACTGTCTGCATTTGATTATTGTTTATTCAAGTGTAATAATAATTTAATTTAGGGTTAAGAAACCCACATTACTCTATCAAAGATCAAACTTTTAAAGAAAATAACAAATATTACAAATATCAAGTACAAGTTATTTCAATACATTTTTTTTTTTTTTGCTTTGTCTGTCAAAACTCTCTTTTTCCGCCAGCAAAAAAAAAAAAAAAGTTTTTAAAAAAATGCAGCAACACTTTTGGTGCATCCACCTGTAACCATAACACTGACCAGATGTTTCCAGTTGCTATAGAAAGTCTAAATGATGAGTCATAGAAGCAGCTCTTCATAGGTTACTCTACATTTGACATATACATGGATTGTGAGTACATTGAAGACTTCTTTAAACGTGGTGAACAACAGATGAAATACTTCAATTGTTGATGTTACACATGGATTGTAGTGAGCAAACACCCGTGAATAGAATTTTAAGCGAGAAGCAGCTCTGAAGTATAAAGAATGAAACCAATGTGGCTGAGGTGACGACCTTCAAAAAACAGCAACTGGAACCTTTTTTTTTTTTTTTTTTTTTTTCGCCAGCAAAAACAAATGTAAATCTTCTTCTTTTTTCGGGGGATGGATTTATTTATTTTTGTTACCTTCTTTTTTATTTTTTATTTTTTTTAAACTTTTTTTTTGGCTGGCGGAAATGGGCTTCCATAGTTTTTAAAGGTGCTAGGTAAATAAAATAATTATTTATACTACCTGTATATTTGTCTTGTTTTTATGTCCTTGTAAAGCACTTTGTAACTTGTTTTGGAAAGTTATTATAATAATTATAGTATCTCTTATTCCTGTAATAGCTTTATTTGGCCGTTAGGTGGCGACAGAAGCACACCATCAGCTCTCTGTCTGCTGGAAGCTGAAACACCTCAGCAGACAGTAGCTGCAGCTGTGCAGCTGTCTTTAGGCTGTGTTAACATGTAGATGTACATCTCATAGACAAGACTCAATAAATAGTTCATGTGGTCAAACTTTTTTTTTTCAAAATAAACTGGGAGATGGATTGAGCATGTTTCTGATAAATTTGCATATTAGTATTTTAAGTGGGTTGTTAGGCTATGAACATAAACCAAATATTTGTCAAATTCTGCCTGTTTTAACTATAATTATTAACACATTTAGACACATGTCATGCACTGTATTCAAGTTTAAATTAAAATAAAATGTAATAGCGGCAGATACAGAATATGTGGGCACACCAATAAACGACTGAAACGTTAAACTGTGTCGTAGTGTGCAGTTCCTTTGATAGACAATGTATTGTTATGGCCCTGTTGGGTTTTCTGTTGTAGAAACACAGATCTTCTGGCAGTGTAACTGGTTAGAAACTACACATGTACTATTGTTTGACTCTTTATTTCTCTATATAGCATGTTAGCATTTAGCTCAACATACCACTGCCTCACTGAGCTGCTGTAGACTCATAGCTCTACACTTCCTCATGCATGTTGCATTGTTGGACAAAAGTTAGCATCGAAAACACAAATAAATAACCTTTTTAGTCCAATAAAAGAATATCATTTTGTATTTTTATGTTACACACTCAGATATGTTCAGTTTAATGTAACTTTGACACAACGTTTAGCTGTTTAAATTGATTTATTTCACTTATTTCCCAGCTGTATGTGAATGCCCCATAAGCCCTCTCAGGAGCTGTCCGTGGTGCTGAAGCCCCTGAACGTCTCTCCTTCTCCCTCATTAGGCTGCACATCCAGACGATGTTCCGTCTCGTGCCGTCTCGTTTGATCGCTTTAACACCCCAAAAATAAAACGCACGAGAGCGCGGCGAAATGTCTCGTGCGACGCGGGGAGGCTCGCGGGTGGCGGAGGGCGACGCGCTGACGTCACAGGAAACGTGACGCTCGCTCCCTGACGAAGATCGTGTGTGCGGGACAGAAGAGGCTAAGCTCCTCCTCTTTCATGGTGCGTTAATATACCGTGGGAGTTATCCCCTCTCTCTGAGGTCTGAATCATCAGGATATAATTATTATTAGTATTAGTAGTAGTAGTATTTATTTACATTATTATTACTAATATTTCCATTATTTGTATTGTTATTATTTTCATTATTATTATTATTACAATTATTATAATTATTATATATATATATAAATTTAAAATGTGAGTAAAAAAATGCAAAATATTATTATTATTATTATTATGTGACCACTATGTTTATGTTTTTTCTGTTATTGTCGTTTGATATGTAATTATTTGCATCTTATGCTTGCTCAGCACTTTAAATGTGCTAAATGAATAAAGTGTGACCTGACTTTGAAGCTGCAGAAAATGGAAAATACTAAAGTTAAGTACAAGTACATGAAGATTGTACATAAGTGCAGTATTTGAGTAGATGCTCCAGCAGTCTGCAGACACTGGGCTTTGTTTACTGCTTGTGTGATCCATCTCTTCATGAGACGATCTTTGTGTGTGTCTCGCTCTCTCTCTCTCTCTCTCTCTCTCTCTCTCTCTCTCTCTCTCTCTCTCTCTCAGCTGGGTTTGTTCTGGCAATCATCGGCATCCACCACCGATTTCACCAAAATAAACGGACAACATCGACGTCTGGCGACCGTTAACCGGAGGATTTACCGCCGTTTTTTGTGGGGGGCTTGAATTCACCCCCAGCAGCCTACATACATAGCTTTATTCATATTTATACTTTAATAATCTTATTTAGCACTATTTAGTTGTTCTCCTCAACCGAAGTGATGTCTGTCGCGGGGTTGAAGAAGCAGTTCCATAAAGCCACCCAGGTAGGAAGAGAAGCTTCATCTCCTCATGTTTGTGTCTGAGAGATAACTGACATGATGTATTTATGCGTGGAAGTAAACATCGCATTTCCTGTCATGCATTAGCGACAACAAAATATATAAATATATAAATATATATATATATATATATATTTATCACAATAAATCGTGGGTATATCTGTAAAAGAATTGCATTTAATTCAGATTTTTGTCGAATGTTGAGAATATTCATATTGAAATTATAAAATAATCTTTATGTCCAGGTTTTAAATATATAAATATGTTTAAAATACACATCTATAACAGTGTGAACATGAACGTGATGTGTGTGTGAAATACAGGCTGGTTTTTATCTGGCAGTGGATGCATTCAATAACAGGGTAAACCCCCTCACACACACTCACACACACACACCTCATATCCTGTTACATAATATAGCATGTGTGTGTGTGTGTGTGTGTGCAGAGACGATTGGCTGTTGCTGCATGCAACAGGGAATTCCCTCCATTCCTCCTTTACGTCTTCTGTCCACCTTCACATCCGTCTCCGTCCTCCTCTCACCTCCCGTATGACGCCACTAAATCATCCCTCCATCTTTAAAATCTGTCCGTCCTCATTTGAGACTTTCCTTCCATCTCTCCATCACCCCCTTCCTCTTCTTCACATTGACCCGTCAGTCCTCCATCTTTTTCCTTCCTCATCCCTCCATCATCCTCCTCTTCCATCTCTTCATCCTCTCTTTTCCATCCGTTTGTCTTGTAACCAGACATTGAAGTCATCCCTCATCATCCTAATTCCCTCTAAATATTCCTCCTCTTCATCCCCCCAACGTAAACTTTATTACACTCCTTTTTGGATGCCTCCTACCATCCCTCCATCCCTTCTACATCCTTCTGTCTGTCCCTCCATCCCTGCAGCTCTCCTCTCTCGTCCCTCACTTTCATTTACGAACTTCAAACCTTTCATCTCTCTAAACATCCCTCCATCTTTCTTTAAGTCCCTCATCATCACCCCAATGTCGCAAAGCAACATTTAAATGCAAAGACGCTGATGGACGCGTATGTGTATAAACCATATGTTACAATTCAGTAAAAGACAGAAACTAAACTGCTACTCTGACATAAATGATCTCAACCCTTTAGTTAAGGAGTTTTGTAGGTTTTTAAATACTCGTTATAACCCCTATAATAATAAAGCATTGATGTGAGGATCAGTAGCATCAACAATGAGTAAACTAAATGATTCGTATCTGTTTAACCTCCACTGAGCCGTCTGAGAGTCCAAATCAATGAAAATGTTTATTTCACACTCTGGTTCAGTAACGTGACCCTCGGTGCTTCACCACCGTCATTAACACTGTGAAGAGAAACCGGATCAGCATCAACGCAGATCGCTTCCTTCACGTTGGTCTTTTCTCCCGACTGTCAACGGGACGGATTCCTGCACATTTGTCGCATTTGTCGGACGAAGCGCTGCCGATGAAGAGGAGATGATGTTTATTGGTCCCTGAGGGGGAAACTGGGTCACTGCAGCAGAACAGAGCAGGAAGTAGAAATAACAAGCAGTGATGGAAAGTACCGAAGTAGACTCAAGCACTGTACTTAAGTGCACTTTTGGGGTAATTGTACTTTACTTGAGTATTTTATTTTCATGCCGCTTCCACTTCAGAGGGAAACATTTCAGGCTTCCAGCGTCACAGACGTGAAGATGTTCTGCTGTTCCCTCCTGATACATTTAATAATGTTAATTCATTAGTAATAATGTTGAGGTTTGGACTAAACAAACTTTGTGGAATTGTGACGGCCCTTTCTCACTATCTCGGTACTTTCCACCACGGTTATAAACGAGTGCATGGTTTTAATAAGCTGAGGTGTTGTGCTTGGTTACTTTATCAGTGTTATAAGTTAGTATCATTTCTTAGAGCAAGAACATTTACTCACAAGGACAAAACACAATCAACTAGTGGCTGCAACTTGGTGAAATACACTCTGAGGTCATTTCCAAAAAGACATATTGACCCACCGTGGGTCAACAGTAGAGCAGGGTTTGAGTGATGGAGGTATTTTTCCGGCAGTAAAGTTATTTGAAGAAAGTTTGGTTGTAACGTTATCCAGCATCCATGTAGCGTTGACATCATCTGTGCGTAGATATGCAAAGAACACAGACAGAGATTCTTCTCATCATAGTGAGATGCTGATGTTGAGCAGGTGTGATGTTTACCAAGTTCACCGTCTTAGCTTAGCGTGTTAGCATGCTAACATCTGCTCATCAGCACTGAACACAGCTGAGGCTGGTGAGAGGTGATTAGTTCTGCAGGGATTTGGACTCGTTAATGTCGTCCAGTGCAGATGAAATGATTTGTTGAGAGTATGAAAAATCTAGAATATCACCAGCCTTGTCCTTTTGAAATACAATACATGTGAATGATACATAGATCACATACACACATATTACAGATCCAGATTCCGTGTTCATAATAGATTCAAACCAGTAGACGTGTGTCACAGAGGAGCAACTACAAATACAAGCAGTGGCATGAATGATGCGGAGCGGGGAGCGAGGCCCGGAATAGATCTGTGAATGAACAGCAGACATTAATGTGAAGACGTCAGACAGCGGTTACTCTGGAAACAGAGCAGACAGATAATCTATCTACTTATGATCTGATCTCTCTGTGAGAGTTGAACCTCATCGGTCGTCTCTCTCCGGTGTGGACTCACCGTCGATGGCCGCTGTGATGCAGTTCCTCAGCGAGGTGTGTTCATGGCTAACCGTGGGCGACAGAGTGCATGTTGTGCAGAGATGATGGATCATTACAGATGTTTATATGCAGCGCTGGCACAGTACGTAATACTGTCTAGCATTTCAAAATGAATGCAGGTAAAAATAACATCAATTAATTCCACAATGACGTCGTGGTGAGAAAAACTGGTTTAAGTTCAGACTTCATTTCCCATCAGCCTCGCTGAGCCGTGGGAACATTAAACTTGATATGCACGCCGACTTCCTGTCCGCCGAGACCTGAATGTAGGACACATCTCAGCATGTGTGTTTATGCGTGACGCTGTCGTGTTTTCACGGATGCACGATGAGAACCAGAAGAAGTGGTGGCAGCGTGAAGCCAGTCAGCGGCCCTCGGACCAAGATGGCTGCCGCTGCCACCACCGCCAGCAGGGGCAGGAAATGAGACACCTCGGTCTTACCTGTCTGAATAAAACATGAGGGAGAGAGAGATCAATGATCAGATGTGCACAAAGGAGGAGGAGAGGGAAGAGAAACTAAGGCTAGTTAGGAAGAAGCACTTCCTGTTTTCTCATCTGCTCCTGTTTATTATTCACTGTTGATGCAAACGCTCGACACGTCCTCCAGTTTGACCTCTTTTGGAACTTTGTTTTCCTTCCTAATTGTGTCAACTTTGCAGTTTTATTTAAGTCTTTTATTTATGTCTTCATCAGTTAATTCTCCTGTAAATTGAAGCGACCTCCAGATATTTCACATTAAAAGCCCTCCTGTGGCTCAAAGGACATAATCATCCTAATTCTGTTTTTGGTTTCCTTGAATACAGTCTTTTGATCTTTTATGTGCCATGGCTGATCTATAGGTCATGTAAACATGAGTTTATGGTCTCAATCTCGAGTTTCAAGTCTTCTTCAATACAGCATGATGTTCATTTAGTACATTATGGTCCATTTAGAGTCAAACAGACCATAAAGCAGGGGATGCTTTAGGGCGGGGCTACTGTGATTGACAGGTCTCGACCACGGTGTGTTTTCATCTCACAACTTTAACCCTTTCACAGTGTTTTCACTTCATGAAAGTCAACTGTAACATTTTGGTTGCCTAAAAAATGTCTTGTTCAGTTGTACTTGTAGCTCCGCCCCTCTCATGTCTCAAAAACTAAGATGGCGACGGCCAAAATGCGGAACTCAAGGAAGGAAAGAGGATAAGAAGATAATTATTTACAGAGGCCGAGAGCTTTTCAAATCAACGCAGCATTAACAGCAAAACAATGAAAAAGGAAAAGTTAAAACAATAAAATAACTACATTTAGAAACACATCCATGCACACACATAGATGAGGGGAGGAGGAGAAGCTAAGGAGTGAACTAAAAACTAAATATAAAAGATGGTAGATGAAGACTGCAGCCTGCATCTTTGTCTCTCTGTTGCTTCCTGATCAAACACACCAAACCCTCACCACGCTGTTGTCGTGGCAACAACACACACACACACACGTGTAAAGAGAAAGGAGGCGTGATGCAAACACACACACACAGACGGCAGCGCTGTGCTCTGGTTGGCTCTCTCAATAATTGATCAGCCTTCAGGCCATCGCTCGTGGCGGAGCAGCAGAGGAAGGACGAGGAGTGAGAGCTTCCTGTTTCCTGTTTCCTTCACCTTTTGGTTTCAGATGTTCTCATCAAATGTCCAAAACATCTCCTTTACCTTTGACATCTGACCTCCTCACCATCAGCAGCCATCAGGCATGAAGGGAGTTCACCTCAATGAGAGCTGGAAGATTGTAGTTCTCTCATTGGCCGGTTTGAACGACAAGGGGCGGAGCCACGAAAGAGAGTAGGGCTGCCCAAAATCAATAGCATGATAGGGATATTTGCATATTTTCTGATATTAATGTAACATATGAAGATCGCTCGTTGACTCCAGGGAAGACGTTTAAAATGTCGCGGACATAAAAGAAATATCGCGATAGTCGGCTGTATCGATATGTCTGCACAACCCTACGAAGTATTTCACAATCTTTTCCGAAACTTAACTTATTAGTTTTGTTGCTTAAACATAACTGAGTTGTTTCCTGTGTGTGGTTGCAGACTGTTTATCTTCTAGAACAAGAACATCGATCCACAACATTCCCTCTCTTTGTATGTGTTTGTGTTCTCTGTCACATGAAGAAGACGTAGAGAACATATTGCTGAGCTGCTATGCATTCTAAGACGATTCCCTCCCACACCATCTCTCCCTCCGCTGCTCTTTCCAACTCTTTGAACGCCCAGTTCAGAGTGATTGTCTTTATTACGGCTGCCTTCTGTACCGGTTTGTGTCTCTTTGGCTGTTTTTATTGCCTCATCAATCCCGAGTGGCGCTCTAAAGAGCCACAACACGGCTCCAGCAGCACAAACACATTGTGAACGCGGGCGTCTTGGAGTGTCGGAGGGATGACCGCTCACAAAAAGTCATTTTGGATGGTGAAACATCACCGTGTTTGAAATGTGATTAATGTAACAGGACGCCTGGCTAATGAGCAGATATTTAAAGGTACACATCTTAGACAGAGCCAGTCCCAACTAGCTGTGTCCAGACTTTATGCTAAGCTAACCAGCTGCTGGCTGTAGCTTCATATCATAAGACAGATATTTTGTATGTCTCGCTTTCTTTTTCATTTACTTCCATGGAGACAGCTGTAATGATAAGACGATACGTCGTGTGTCATATCGTGAGTGCAGCATTCGAGTTCAAGACAAATGTCTCCCAATAAAGTGTATCGTATCGCATCGTATCGTAGTAGCTGTAAATGGGTAAAAGTGACATAAAGTGAACACCGTGGTTATTTTCGCCTGTAGAAGAGCAGCATTATGAACTGTGAAGAGGCGAGAGTCTCTTGAGACGCAGAGAACCTGGTTATTCACATGAAGAAGTAGAATATCGTTCCTTTAAAAAGCGATTTGCGGTTATTCCTCATGTGGAGCTCCAACAGGAAGCTTCCAGAAGGCTCCGGGTTTGGTTCATAAAACCTCAGGATTGTGTTTCTCATTACGAAGCAGCTGATCAGTTATCTTCCTGAGTTTGACAGGAGTATTCCCTAACCCCCCCCCCCCCCCCCCCCCCTTTCTACATTAGATATTTTATTTTAGTGGATTTGTTTCCTTCTCTTTGTCAGCCTGAACATCTCATGTCTTGGTTCTCTACATCTTATTCTATTTATCTCTTCTTTGCTTTTAATCTTCTTTCTCGCCTTTTCTTTTCACACTTTCACCCACCACTGAGTCACTGCAATGTGACATCCATTGTGTGTGTGTGTGTGTGTGTGTGTGTGTGTGTGTGTGTGTGTGTGTGTGTGTGTGTGTGTGTGTGTGTGTGTGTGTGTGTGTGTGTGTGTGTAGCTAAAAGCTACTGAAGCTTGTTAACAGAAAGAGATATTCACAGTTTCACAGAAAGATTCTTATTTTTGTGATTTTTGGAATCATTAAGTTATAACAACACTTTACTCACTAGTGCTGCAGAGATCTGGAGTCACTGCAACATCATTACCATGAGGAGGAGGAGGAGGAGGAGGAGGAGGAGACATTTTAACATAAAACACATTTTATTTTGAAAGAGCCTACAGATAACATGGGCTCTGGCAAGCTATACGCTAACACCAGTGTGCTAACATGCTCGCATGAACAGTAAAAAGTTAACTTGAGACGAATGAAAATGAGAAATAAAAGACTTTAAAAGTGAAATAATAACACCAACCAAATAAGTACAATGAAATAAAATAGATAAATACAATAAAATAGATAAAAGCCAGTAAAAGAAGATTAAATAATGTCTGAAAACTATAAATAACTTTCTGTGGCTTTACAAGGTAACTTAATCTTTCTCTCAGAGAGAGATGTGTAGCTCGTAGTTTGTAGCGTCCATATAGCGACAGATGAACATGTGCCACGTGAGATGAAGGTCGTCCATATCGTCTCATTTGTTTCAGTGATTCTGCGCCGCACGCAGCATCTTTAACCTTCAGCAGATGTGTGAATATTAAACAATTAAGGCTCAAAAACAGAAGATGCATTTTCCTAGTCAGCCTTTTCTCCACTCTCTGCTGCGTGTCGAGTGTTTGTCCTCACAAACCGGAGCGGTTGTGGATCTCTGGCGTATGTTACGGATCAGGAGTTGATTGTGCGTTAACGTGACTCCCAGAGGAGCAAGAAATGAAAGAACCTCTCACGTTACTGCTCACTGGATTTATAAATGTACGTCATCTATTAACTGACTTCGATACTCTTTGAATATCACTGCAGTCACGTCCTCCTCTTCCTCTTCTTCTTCCTCTCTTGTTGTTAATAATGCATGAGTGTTGGTGTTTGTGTTGCTCTGCAGTCACAGCCGGGCTTCCTGCAGGAATCTAACCACAGTTAAGATGCATCTGCAGAGCACTGAGAACCTGCAGTAATAGAGCTGAACACTGATCCTCCACTCAACTCTTCTCATTTCTCTTCTTCTGCCTTTTCTTGGTTTCCTCTCCTCGTCCTGTCACCTCCTCTCTTCTCTACTTTAGTCTCTCCTTTCCTTTTCTCTTCCTCTCCGTCTGCTCCTCGTCCTCACCATCAAGCTCCTGATGATCTCCCCGTCTGTCCTCGGAGTCACTTTCAGATCAATCACGTCCGTCTGTTTGATCCAGTTATCCTCTCGGAGGCAGCCAGAGTTAATGTCCTCTAAACCATGTCACTCTGAGCTTCCTCTTGCCCTGAAGTGTTGAACAGACTTCTTATTTGAGTCTCTCTCTCTCTTTCACAAAGAATGTCTGGTGCTTCTGGGCTTTTCTTGCATCCTTGTCATCCCTGTCTCATGCATTCTTTCAAGTCCCTTTTCTGTTTCTGGTTCCTCTTGCGGGGCTGATAGAAGAAGGATGAGTCAGTGTAGTAAAACCAGTCCAAGCTTTAAGAGAAGCTTTACTCTGGGAGACAACCAGGAGACAAGCTGACATTCTTTCAGTACAAAACGTTTGCGTTTATCTGCTAAAGCTACACAACCCTTTAAACAACCTTTAAGTAAGATGTCTTAATGGCAGTAGTTCAGGAGAAACTAAACAGCAGCACTTTCCTCTGAAATCTGGAGCAAAACAGCGGCTCCGTGGTTCATATCTGTCATTCAAAGGTTTGTCAAATCCCAACTTTAGGCCCAATATCCATCTGGTATTAACATGCAGTCTTTATCTGGACATCTTGGATTCAATGCAGATAAATACGGTGACTGAGCTTTAAAAATGAATCATAATCAAATGATTTGATGCTAATTAAAGAAAGAAGCCGTCTGTACCGATTACATACCAGGAGGAAATGAGTTTACAGCTTGTTTAATGAATAAGCGTTTTCTCCTCCTCTGTCTGTCTCTTTAAATGTCTTTTTATCTCTTCAAACTGATTTGTAACCCGACATGTCATGAAAGCTATCGCTGTCTCTCTCTCTGATTTACTGCGGGATAAATCTCTGTCTCTCTCTCTCTCTCTCTCTCTCTCTCTCTCTCTCTCTCTCTCTCTCTCTCTCTGTGGTAATTAAATAGCTGCTGCGTCTCACATTTCCTCTCTGATGAGTAACTTGTGACAACACAAATCATAATTCCTCAGATTTATAAAGCTGGAAGGAGAAATAGACGTTCAGGGTTTCCTCGTTGCGCTTCTCCGTCGGCGTTTTCCTGAACATCCCTCACTCCTCTGATGATGTAATCCTCCTCGCTGCTATTAGAATAAATGGACCGTGTGGAGGAACCTGGCTCAAAGACAAAGAGCTTGACACTGTGAAGCAAAGCACAATCCAGGTGATTGTTAGAGCTTCTAAACCACCTTAAAGCTGCACTGGACGTCATTTGTTAAGAAAAACTGCAGCTGTCACATGATTCTCTGGCTGATTCTCTTTGTATGAAGCAAGTGATGAAACCGGCAAGCAACAGCAGCATCATGAGCCTCTTCACCTCCTTCCCAAAATATGATAATTCTGCTTTACAAAGGTCTGAAAAGTCAAATTAAAGGAAGAAGTAAAACTAAGACATTCAGACTTCCGCTACACCAACTCCTCCACAGCGCAACTTTTCTTTAATTTGCAGCTGTGCACAAATTGAAAATGTACATAAAAACAGTTTGGTGTAAAATCATTGAGAGAAAGTGTTGACTTTGCGAGGCTCAGCACAAAGATACTTTTGGCCACATGGTGTACACAACAGTTTCTGCTTACCTCCACATGTATTCACATGAATCACATTTAAGTGGGTATAGCCTGAGCTGGTCATTAATCCAGCCTTTAATCCATCTCGAGTCCAAGATGGCGTCTGAGTGTTTTGGCAGCCGTTCAGACTGATAGATGAACCGACGCCGGCTGCCAAAACTTCTCCCTCCTCCCCGGTTCTTATTTCTAACCGTTGATTCTCCTCCACACCGGAGAAATGTCCTCCGGAGAGGAGGAGAATGTATCTGCTCCATCTCCTGTCAGGGCACCGCGACCTGTGACCTCCTCGATGTCAGCCGCTTGTCATGATGCTGAATAACTCCAAAAAATATATAGAAAAGGGCCTGAAAGAGACGGGAGATGAAGAGAGTAAAGAAAGGAGTGAGGACAAGTGAGCAAGAGATGGAGGAGGCTGGAGAAAGTATAGCTGGAGGAGGAGGAGTGGCAAAAAAAACTAAAGGCCACAGTGGAGGAGGAACAGATGGGGGTTTGTTAACGCCTCAGCGGTCGGAAAGGTGGTTTGTTCTACTCTGTGTGTGTGTGTGTGTGTGTGTGTGTGTGTGTGTGTGTGTGTGTGTGTGTGTGTGTGTGTGTGTGTGTGTGTGTGTGTGTGTGTGTAAACATGATTGTGGGTGTGAAATGACTTCCCCTGCCAGCACCCATCGGCGCATTTTGAGTTTTTTTCTTGTGTGATTAGTGCCGCCGAAACTTAAAAGCTTTTTGCAAAACTCTTAAAGAGACGGAGACGGAGGGTGAATGGAGCACGTGAACATTAGGGGGTGGAGGTACTCCGCCTGGCGATATTGATATCCATACACGGACGAGTATCGATCTTTTATTATATAAAGCGTGATGTCTGGTTTCTGCATCGAGGAATCAACACTCCAGTTTTAAATGCACCGAAAAAACAGCCTTAAACCAGCAGTGTAGGAGGATTTTGGATAAGAAGAGAGTCATGTGAGCCGCGGATTCACTACACAGTTTAACCATCATAGTGTGAAACAAAGTTTCACTGCCGATCCTCATCGGCCTACATTCAGTAATGATGTGCCATCTGGAGATCTGCATTGATGCTTTTTAGTCTTTATAATACACATAAAGAAGAGATGTGTTGAGATGTTCAGGAGGAGAGCTGGTGACGTTAGTTAACGCTGACACCAACAGCTGCTGTTGTTTCTGAAATGAGCCGTACGACTCGGATGTTCCATTTAGTGACACTACGGTGCGTTCAAGCACCATTCGGTACAAATGAGCATTGGATGAAAGTGAATTATGACGTTATCATGATGTGTTCAAATGAAATCTTGTAAAATGTAGGTTTTGGTGAGAGAAAGTGAGCAGGATTATTGTTGTTTTCAGAATACGGGCAGAAATCTGAATACTTTGCGTACGTGAACGTGGTCACCGTTGCAGCTGTTTGCACCGTTGGCTGCTAGCCGCCGGCTCAGTCGCCGCCATGTTGAATGTGGAACTCGGCACGTTTTGAACGCAGTGTGAAGAGACGGTGAAACAGGAGATACGAGTTATGAAACTGTGTGATACAACTGGACCGAGTGTTCCTTACAGACAAGTGGAGGTGTGTGTGTGTGTGTGTGTGTGTGTGTGTGTGTGTGTGTGTGTGTGTGTGTGTGTGTGTGTGTGTGTGTGATTTCTTGGAAACATGAGAGCACCCAGTCAGATCCCTGTCTCCATGGAAACTGCATCTTCCTCATCTGTCCTCACTTTTTGGTAGCCTATTGTTTTTGTCTTTCATAATAGACCTTTTTTTTCATTACTGTTGTCGCCTCTCTCTGACACACACACACACGCACACACACACACACACACACACACATCTCTTTGATTGAAGCATGTCCTCTCTGACACATGCACACACGTAGGCGCTCAGGTGTGTACACGGTTACATAAACACTTACATGTTTACCTTTATGTTGGCATGGTTTGTTAGTTTCATGAAGAAGACGTGTGACATCTGCCTCATGGACCAGAAACACACACACACACACACACACACACAGCAGCACAGTCAACAAACCGCATTTCATGTTGATTTGTCTGCATAATGAGCTTCTATGTGAGCAGAAGTATCAGATCCTGAACTATACATTCATGTAAAAAATACTCCTTTGCAAGTGAAAGGGCTGCATTCAAAATCCTACTTAACCTGTAGTGAAATGATTTTCTAACTATGCACCATTTCCTCTAAAATCTAATCTGAAATTAGACAAATTGTCTCATGAATTGGATTTGAAGTTAGCTCATGAATGAGATAAAGACTTTTTTCTTTTTTGAAATTCATTTACTTTTTTGAGACAATTTGTCTAATTTCAGATTCGATTTTAGAGGAAATGGTGAAAACGCTTATCTCATAATTTTTTTTAAGTACAAATAATGTATGATATGCTGTCCATAGTGGAAATGTCCGTGTCTCTGCAGTTCTCTCTTGTTGCTTCTGTATGAATGCATTGATATATATATGCTGCACTAGTACGTGTGTGTGTGTGTGTGTGTGTGTGTGTGTGTGTGTGTGTGTGTGTGTGTGTGTGTGTGTGTGTGTGTGTGTGTGTGTGTGTGTGTGTGTGTGTGTGTGTGTGTGTGTGTGTGGGTGTGTGTGTGTGTGTGTGTGTGTGTGTGTGTGTGTGTGTGTGTGTGTGTGTGTGTGTGTGTGTGTGTGTGTGTGTGTGTGTGTGTGTGTGTGTGTGTGTGTGTGTGTGTGTGTGTGTGTGTGTGTGTGTGTGTGTGTGTGTGTGTGTGTGTGTGTGTGTGTGTGTGTGGGTGGGTGGGTGTGTGTGGCTGCTGTGAGTCACGATGGTGGAGAATCCCACTCTGCTCCTCGTCCCTCCTCCTCTCCTGCATCCTGAGCCGATTAGAAAGCGAGAGGCGTCTCTCTGCTGCGCTGCCACAAGGACGACCTGCAGCAGAACAGAGATGTGTCCGAGGTTGTGAAGTCTGAATGCAGTAACGATGTTAATGTGGCCTCGTTTTGTTTGCTCCACTGTATCTCATGAAAAGTTTACTTTTTTAGAGATAGGAAGGATCCTCTCTTCTCTGTGTGGGTTCTAAACATGAACGTCTTTCTTTGTTTCTTTGTGTTTCCTGTTACAGAAAGTCAGTGAGAAGGTTGGAGGGGCGGAAGGAACCAAGCTCGATGATGACTTCAAAGAAATGGAAAAGGTAAATACAGATCTATCTTATTGATTCGCTGAAAGTAAAGATACTCAGAACCTCATGTAAATCAAACCACTGCTGTATGAAAGAATACATGTAAATATACAAACCTTGCTTTCTGCACCACGGTCACCTTTCTGTTAAAGTGTTTTGTTTCTTAAATACCCTAAAAACATATGTTCAAGTTGTTTCACATTAAAGATTTTAGTTGTTCTTGTTTTGTAGGTGCCACATACTTCTGTGCATCAATTAGGATGTAATAGATATACCTAAAGAACAGTTTGTAACTTGTTTTCAGGGGTTTAACACTGCAGCTGCTTCATAGTAATGGGCCCCAATTTACGGTGAAGCAGGTTTCCGACGTGATAGCTTCCCTTAAACGAAGGAAATACTTTTATTTACTTTCTTGCTGAGAGTTAGATGAGAAGATTGATACCACACTCAGATATGGCCTTTATATAAATACATATAAGGCTGCAGCCGGTTAGCTTAGCTTAGCATAAAGAGTCTGGCACATAGCTCCCTGTAATGCTGAGGATTTATTTGTATAAAACCGACAAGATTGTTAGTTGTTGAGCTTTTGAGTTCTTGGTTACGTAGGTGGATTTTGTCGACAGGGCCAGGCTAGCTGTTTCCCCCTGTTTCCAGTCTTAATGCTAAGCTAAGCTAACAAATGTGAGAGGGGTATCAATCTCTCTGCCTGAATGCAAGTGAATATATTTCTCAAAATGTCGAACTATTCCTTTAAGATTTGGAGCAAATGTTTATTTACATTTCTCAGTTTTCCATTGGTGTGTTCATTGAGTGAAGAGCTACTTGCTTCTCATCTATCAAGTATATAAATATCTACATTTAGTGTTTAGTAGGTTCATGTTCTCACGACGTCCCTGATGTGTTTTTCTCTGCAGAAGGTGGACGTCACCAGCAGAGCGGTGTTGGACATCATGACCAAAACTACAGAGTACCTACAGCCTAATCCAGGTATCAGACGCACACTCAGACTGCCACAACACGTAGAGTAAAACCAGTCACTGATGATTTTAACCCTCGCCGCCCTGCAGCATCCAGAGCCAAGCTGAGTATGATCAACACCATGTCAAAGATCCGCGGGCAGGAAAAGGGACCCGGGTACCCGCAGGCTGAGAGCGTCCTGGGAGACGCCATGTTAAGGTTTGGACGGGAGTTAGGGGAGGAGTCCACCTTCGGTAAGTGGGAACGTACACACATTTAGGGTGCTACGATATCGACAAAGGCGTGTTAGTTCAGAGGGGTTTCAGCTTTTTTGTCTGGAGGCAAATATAGAGTTTTGGGTCTGTACTTTTACTAAACGTAGAAACTGTGGACTGTAATTGCTGCAGGGATGACGTATTTTTGTACGCCATCTCGGAAGTTAGTATCGCACATGGTTAAAAAAGCCAATGGGATTATTGCAGAAAATAAACTCTGTAGCGAACAAGCGTTTATGACACGTTTTGTTCAACAAGACAATCTTCACAAATGAACACCACTTTTATGATTTTTGAAGCGTGAATGCAACCAGCAGAAGTAAACCGCTAACATTAGGCTATAAAGGAACTACACCACGGTCACATGACTTCACGTCTCCACCACTAAGCTACAGGAGGACTAGTGTTCTAGTGAGGACGCTTAGTCGTCTCATTTACACTCTTTCTTTAAGTCACTTAAAAGCTTCTAAATTCACCAGAGGGGTTTTTAATGACCTATTTCATATCAGAGAGCTAAACGTTAAAATCTCTTCAGCTTGTGTTTCAGGCAACAAACATGAAGTACAAAAATGCTGACTCATTTCCTGGTTTTAGGACTCATTCCTGCAGCACTCTATAGGTCTATGTTATAGCCACCACTTTTAATTATTTCAACTGACATCATCTCCTGAATTCATCCAAAATTGATTTACGGTAAATTGATTTGAAATGTAGATTGTAGAATGTATTTATTCTTTAGCTCCCACCCTCTGTTAGCGGCGCAGAAAAACACATTTTAAGCTCTGTGATTGGATGTTTTTTGTCAAAATGCACCTTGGAAGTCATAGTTAACATCTAACTCAAGGCTTTTTATGAAAGACTCAGCCTTGTACCTTTTGACTTTTGTTCATCTTTTGTACTGATGATTAAAGCTCTTCAACAGAGAGTCGCACCACATTGTCTATGAGGACAAAATAAATTGATATTTTCTCCGTCTCTATTTTGCCCGTTCGTTCATCCCAGGTTTGGTGCTGATCGATGCCAGCGAGTCGATGAAGGAGCTCGGGGAGGTGAAGGACGCTCTGGACATGGAGGTCAAACAGAACTTCATCGACCCGCTGCAGAACCTCCACGACAAAGACCTCAAAGAGATACAGGTGAGCAAAAACCCTGTGATTGGTTCCCAGTTGAAAGGCTTCAATGAAGACACAAGGTCATCTGATGGACTAAGCCTTAATATATGTGAGTTAGATGTTGTGTAGGAGCTTATAGACAAATTGTAAATGGTTTCTAAAGTGATGTTTATTCCGTTCCTCTCATGTCTTGTTGCCCCTCCGCTGCAGCACCACCTGAAGAAGATGGAGGGCCGCCGTCTGGACTTCGACTACAAGAAGAAGCGCCAGGGGAAAGTCCAGGACGATGAACTCAAACAGGCGCTGGAGAAGTTCGACGAGAGCAAAGAGATCGCGGAGCAGAGCATGTTCAACCTGCTGGAGAGCGACGTGAGGACTTCTCTTTATTCATGTCTGCTTGACGCCCTGCAGCTATTTTCATAGGCAATGAATCTGCCAATTATTATCGATAGTAATCAATCAAATGTCTTGTTTTGTCCAACAAGCAGCCCAAAAACAAATACATTTAATCTACTACAAAGAGGACGAAAAGCAACAAATTCTCACATTTAAGAAGCTGGAATCATCAACTGGTTTTAAACAAATTATTAGAATAGTTGCAGATTGATCAACTATAGCTCGAGTCTGCTTTAAAGTAATTGCACCAGAATTTATTTTTGGATCAGTTGACTTTAATGCAGTTTGTCTGGGTTGAACGTTTAGCAAATGTGACAAAAGTGGACATGTACAAGGAAAAAAAGCAAAATAATCTGAAAAGAAGAGAAATGGAAACAGAATTCTAATCAGATTTTTCCCCGAGGGGAACTGCGGGGACTTCATTTATAAACCACAGTGAATCAGTATTTTTACTCAGCGATCCTGTGCCACGCTGTGCCAAGCCAGACCAGGGCCCAGCATGGGTACAGAACAGGTTGTGCTGTTGAAAAAACAAAAGTGTGTGTGTGTATGTGTTGCAGATAGAACAGGTGAGCCAGCTGGCAGCGTTGGTTCAAGCTCAGTTGGAATACCACAGCCGCTCTGCCGAAATCCTCCAACAGCTCTCCAGTAAGGTGGAGGAAAGGTATTGATCCATGTGCCTACCTGTGATGAACGTAAACCAATAGAAAAAAATAGTGGTTAGACAAACCTTTTTGTTTTGTTTCTGGCCCTTTCAGGATAAAAGAAGTGTCCGCTAAACCGAGGAAGGAGTACGCTCCTAAACCCAGAATGACCCTGGAGCTGCTGCCCCCCATCGAGAGCCACAACGGCGGGATAAACTCGGCCAAATCGCCTGGAAGATCACCAGGTACAAAGCGGAGCGGGCGTGCGTTCTGGGTTGGTGAATGAGTGCTTGACCAAACCAAGAGACCAAAAAAAGTATTTTTTGCCTGTTGCCATCTTGGTTCTTTGCAACCAGGCGGCAGCCTCCGGTTTCTGCAGAGTGAAGCCGATGCGGAAATGTCGTAGAACTTGCATTCTCTCTAATGTCCATCAGGGGGCGACTCCTCTGATTATATAGAAGTCTATGAGAAAATGACTCTACTTCTCTCTTGATTTATTCCCTCAGTAAACAGACAGTAGACCTGTCAATCACTGTGTAGCCCCGCCCTAAAGCATACCCTGCTTTATGGTCTGTTTGACTCTAAATGGACCATAATTTACTCAATGAACATTATGCTGTATTGAAGAAGACTTGAAACTAGAGATTGAGACCATAAACTCATGTTTACAATGTTTACTGAGGTAATAAATCAAGAGAGAAGTAGAGTCATTTTCTCATAGACTTCTATACAACCAGAGGAGCCGCCCCCTGGTGGACATTAGAGAGAATGCAGGTTTAAGGAACTTGTGCAAGGTACCTAGGTTGTCGCCTTGTAAAATATGACAACTAGAGGGCGTAGCCCTTCAATTACAATTCTTATACCTCTTGTGTCCGTCTCTTCACAGCCCCCATGGACCAGCCCTGTTGCCGAGCGCTCTACGACTTCGAAGCAGAGAACGAAGGCGAGCTAGGCTTCAAGGAGGGCGACGTCATCACCCTGACCAATCAGATCGATGACAACTGGTACGAGGGCATGATCAACGGCCAGTCGGGCTTCTTCCCCATCAACTACGTGGATATCCTGGTGCCGCTCCCTCATTAGGAATGCCGACAATGACCCCTCGACCAATCCAGACACCCCGGAGAAAACAGCCTGTATTTGCATAAACAACAAAAACACGCCCTCCTTCTACTTCTTCTTCTTCTGTGCTTCTGTGCGATTCTGCTTTCACAAAACGGGACTGAAATGACGGAGACGGGGGCGGATGAGATGAGGCGGTAGGACGGTGATTCGAGAAGGAGAAGAAGAAGAAAGGGGGATTTGAGGATTTCCCCACGTTAAGAGATGCAGAACAGAAGGAACGAGAAGGGATGATCTTTTATGGCACTCGCTCAGCCGGGCGGCACCGGAGACCCAATGAGGCTTTGGAGACTTGAGGCGCGGTGTATATGTACGTGCATGTTTGTGTCTGTATGTGCATTTCGACCTGTTCTTACTCTACTACGACCGAGCCAGCATAAAGCTCTGCTTGTCCGTTAAACTGCCTGACAGCTGTTTTTATACTGCTGTCTTCTTCTTCTCTTCTTATGTTTCTTGCTGTACTTCTGACTTTTCTACCTTGACTTGCCTTCCTGTGCTTTTTCTTCAGCCCTAGATCTCTCAGCACTGGTCACAGTCTTCCCCTCGTTCTGTCTTTTCTTTCCTTCCGTCCCTCCTCGGCTAGCACTGCCTCTCAGCACGGCTCCATACTGTATGCAGGCTTCTAACCCTACGATCCAGAGCTGCAGTTGGTCACCTGCCCCGCTGCTGTTGTTTTGAGTATATCTCCTGTAACATACTCTGCCTTTCTTTCTCAGAGTCTACATATAGTCTCAGCTCAGTGGCTGTATGCATGAACCAGCCAAATCAGACATTTGAGCGATAAGACGCCCCGGGGGAATTTGGTTTTCCAGAGCGCATCTTTGGATTAAAAGCCGTGTCTGCAATAAGTTGATTTTTACAGAATGAAGAAGAACATAAAGTGGTCGCCTATTTATCTTATAAATGGGGATGTTTTTAAAGGTTTGAGGGTCAGGAAACTTCCTTCAACACGTCAATAAACATGTCAGCGATCAGAGATTAAAAAGGAAAACTTGGTGTTTTACCAGGAAGCAGCGATATGCTAACACCACTAGCACAGGCCAGTTGTGTTGAACAGAACTTTTCGCCAGGTTGATGAACAGATAAGAGGGTTATTACAGTGTGTGTAGAGGAAATGATGCTTGTTTTTTTCTCTGTGTACTATTCTGACTTACCCATTCACAGTGTTTTGTGTGTACTGTGTGGAGTAGATGCTTGTTGACTCGTCCTATTTGTGGCTTTTTGCATGCAGGACCGTGTGAACAGTGGTAGCCGTTCTAAAATTCCTGTTTTCCGTCCAATGTCTTCGATTACATTTGGGAAGGCTGATGCTCAGTGTGTCCTACAATAAGACGTATCATTTAAAGGGACAGTTTACCCCCAAAATCAAAACTACATGTTTTTCCTCTTACCTGTTGTGCTATTTATCAATCTACATTGTTTTGGTGTGAGTTGCTGAGTGTTGGAGATATCCGCCGTTGAGATGTCTGGATTGATAAATAGCACTGCAGATAAGAGGAACAATATGTAGTTTTGTTTTTCTCACGTACTATTTTTTAGCGTAGAAAAAAAGCATGTTAGCGCGGAATTTCAGAAGCAGCCAGAGTCTTCAAACCCATCAATACAATGACCGTACCTGTGGCCCGGGGAACCTTCTAGAACCTTGAGACAATGATGTGGAAACATTTCATCATTCCGGAATCTTGGCAGCGTTCTGAAACTCCCCTTTTAAATTTAAGAAACTCTCAAACATCGTAGAACATTGGTGACATTTTGAACAGTGTGAGAACATCCAGAAGTGTTCTGAACCTTCTGGAACCCTCCATACATTGAAGCATTAACACAAGATTCAGAACCCTTCAAATATGCTGATGGTGCATAAAATCCCATTTGACTTTTCCAAACAGTATCATGTCAGTAAGCGGTCGGTATTGGTGCTAACTGTTAGCCGTGCTAGTTCCCTGGAGTATGCATCACATACAGTATAAAGTGTGACTTGTTCTGTGGACTTAACTGTTACTCCACCACAGTTATATGTGTTCAGAAGTGTTAGCGCTAGCGCTAGCTCCAAGACAAGTTGACAGGGAGTTTCACATACAATGGACCAGCAATGGAGATGTCAAGAGATCTGCTGTGTTGATCTGTTTTTATGTTTCTTTGGTCTGTTAAAGCGAAACGTAACGGTGAAGAACTATGATATCCGTTGTAATGGGCGTTCAATGTGGTGCTGGGTTTATAGTGAAATATAATAAAACTGAAATTTGAATGGGTATCATATTGGATATTCAACGTGTTTTGTTAAACTAAGAAGCTCAGGGTTTCTTCTTTCCAAGCGTTGTTTACTACGTCGTCAAACATCGGCAGGAATCTGTGCCAGATGTGGATAACCGGCTAGCCGTTCCCTTCACATTCCAGTCCTTGCAGCGTTGAGCAGAATACTTCATAGTATGTAGTGCCTGAATAGTGAATACCTCATCATAAATTAAACATATTCTGTTAAAAAACAGAGAAAAGTTGCGTATTCTGAATACATTTGGGAAGCATCGGTTTAAAAGCATGGCTTACACGCAAAACATTTGTACTTTGCATTATTTTTGCCACATTTTCTGCCTTTTCTTTACTACTTAAAATTGTAATATATGACAATTATTACTAGTCATATATCACAATAACTCATTTCAGTTAGCGACAGCTTTACTGGCTTGAACTGGACCAAACTTTTTGTTGGAACCAAAATCAAACTAATTTCACAAATGTGTACTTAAGTGGACGATTATGACTATTTTTAGATGTTAAAACTTCCCTGATTCATACTCAGGATGTTAACCAAAATCTGTATGATGGAGAAAGTGTGCGCAAACCGGTCATGAGCTCATGAGTAGCTTGTTTCAATCATTTTTAACGTGAAGGTATGAAGTATCAAAGTATTCTCAGAATTTATACAGTACCTTTTGGTGTTTTAAAAATGTTCCATGACAACAAGTCGACACAGCTCATAATAGCCATTAAATGGATCGCGTAGTTGATAGTAGTAATAATTTACCAGGTTTCCAGCAGAGATTTTATCTTTATCTTTTCATAAAATGTTTGGTTAGAGGATGGGAAAGTTTAAGTCCTCTTGAAAAGATATGATGGTGTTTATCGACACAAATATTAACAATGAATAATATGAAATACTGCATTTTAAACCAGAGAATCAGTATAATCTATACAGTCAATAACGATTGAATACTAAGGCAATAAATGACGATTTAACAATAAAATATAGAAGGAAGAGGTGACTCTGAAGGAAAACTGTGGATATCAATAACTGTAGAACTTGGACATCTCTTCCGTTGCCAAAGCACATTAATTACAGCAACACTACAATCAGAAACTAACTTTCTCTGTTTCTTTCACAAACCTGCTCGTCCTGTAACTGTTAACAGGTTGTTGGTGTTTCCTCTTGATTTTATTTGTTTTGTCTGTTTGTTCTGATTGCGAAAAAAACAGATTTTCTGAATCCACCTGTGGAAAAGTCTGTGAGCTGCATGCAACCGAACCACTTCACGGCTGTTTGGGATGATTATCCAAATAAAAATGGGGAGATATTTGTGCTGCTGGAGCCTATGGTAACTCTTTTTTCTTACAATCTTTTGACATGCTTATGCTATATATTTGTATAGCACTCCTCTCCAAATTACAAAGTGCTTTATTCTCGCTGAGAATTTTGTTGCTCTTGTCTTCTTTTATTTGTGGGTTTTTTGTGCTCATTTGCCCTCTAAGGCGACATGTATTCTAACCTCAATGAGGTACTTGTACAGTGTTGCGCTCCCATAGTTTTTTTTTTCCTGTTCACCTAAAATGAGAGTCAGACCTCGGCCGCGTCACCTGCCTCCGTTTCATTATCGATGTCGCTCTCGATTGTGAGATCGGGCGGAGAACTCCCGAACCAAACCTGCAGATTGAAGCTTCAGTTCTGCAGTCTGTCCTCAGCGGTAAAGCAGCTCTGAAAGCATCGGAAATCTCTTTTTAAGGAAGTTAATTTAAAGCTAAAAAGGTACCTTTTTAATTGTGAAATTAAGAGAAATCAGTCGAGATGAGGGATTATGGAATTTGGTTATTTTAGATTAATCAATAAACTAGTAAATCACACACAAAAGGACCAACATCTCTTATCTACTATTGCCTCCTTGAATCAACAGTATTATTGTTATTCGCTTTCTAACTGAAGACGATTGCAACCACTCTTGTGTTGAATATGAAGCCAGTTAGCTTAGCTTAGCATTGACTCTCTGCAAAGAAAGAAATGAAATGGTTGAAGTAAGAGTTCAATATTTGGGGAAATATTAACATTATTATGAGCTTTCTTAGTGTGAGTTATGTGAGAAGATTGGAAACCACGAAGCCAGTTAGCTTAGCTTAGCATAAAGACTGGAGACGGGAGGAATCAGCTAGCCTGGGTCTGTCCAATGCCTAAAGAAATGACGGAACTTGTTGAAGGAAGAGTTTGACATTTTGGGAAATATTATTGTCATTAGCTTTCTTGGTGAGAATTAAGAAGATTGAACCCACGTGTGTGTTTAGTATGACGCTAGTTAGCCTAGCTTAGCATTGACTCTCCAAAACTCAAAGAACTTAATAAAATGGTTGAAGTAAGAGTTCGACATCTTTGGAAATAGACTTTGTTTGTATTTTGTTCCACTTTTTTAGACCCCTCCCACCAAGTCCTCAGTGAACCAATGAGATTACTCCTGCTCTCGGGGCTGCTTTGCCTTTAAAGAAACAAACTAGTCTGCATTGTTGCAACGTGGCCTTGGTCTGGCCTACATTGAACTGTATGCCTTGTGGCTGTATACAATAGCCCCCATGCCTATGGAACCTGTCTTCTGGTGAGATGTGTATACGTGAGTATATACACACTTTGTTGCAATTTATTTATGTATGTATGTATGTATTTATTTATTCCTGCGTCCTATTCATTGGTTCGGCACCTGTTGCGTATTTGACGATTGTCAATACATTGGTGTATGATGTGCAGGAGGGGAGGATGGAGGGATTTTTGGGTGTTTGTGTGTGTGGGGGGATTGCGTGGTCAATGGAAAAATCTAGCTGTGATACTAACTTACTGTTGCTCTCCTCGTATTGGACGATGATATAATCTAAGACCACCGTATGTATAACTGCTTGTCGTGAAGATGATCTACAATGTAATGACAATAAAGAATTAACACTATGATTAAAAATGGCAAGAGTCCATTTTGTTTTTCATAGAAAGACACCATCAATAAAAAAGGTGCATATTACACTTCACGTGTACTTTCTATGGGATGACTTTTATTTTGAAATTGTATTTGGGCCTACAACATCAAATCACACTTTGGAAATAATGTTATTTTCTTCTTCAAACACTGGGTAGGCCTAATATATAAAAAAACGTATGAAATAATTAGCATTATACATTACATAACACATTTAATAGCCCAAAATCCCATCACAAATTTGCCTCAGAGGGCTTTTCAATCCTCTGTCCTGTGGCCCCGTAGGGCTCAACAGTAGAGATGTTTCAGTTGTTTTTTTCGTGTGCAATGAGCCAAAATGGCCGCCGCCGGCGCTGTAGAGACATGTTTCCCCCCTGCTGCCGTTTGGTTTCCCTCCTTTTACAAATTAACATATGGTGCTTTCATGCACTGCTCAAAAAATTGAACTTTATCGCTCACGAGCGGCAAAATATGACGTTTGTGCGCGAAATTAAGTATATATGCCAATAATATTGTTTTTAAATTGACTCAATGACGCATGTATCGTTCTTTGCCGTGTATTGCTGTTTATATGTAAAAATCCAGCTTACTGGAAGAGTAAAGAGGAGGAATTTGCGTTTATAAACATACAAGATGAGGGGAAAGATACGTTTTTAACATGTTTGTGATATCTGTATGTATTATCCCTTTCTGTTCAATTAAGTATGATGTATTGAGTGAAATCCTAATTTGCTTTATTCATTTGTTGGGTCGTCAATGTTAAATTTATGTATTTTCGAGGACAAGTAAAAGCAGCAAACGGCTTGACCCACTTTTCACACACGCCACGGGAACGTTTCACACGCTGTGTCAAGCCCGACAGGAAAGACAGAGAAGACCGGAAATACAATAGTGTTCCTTCAAAATAAATATATAAGTGAAAAAACCTCCATACCCACAAAATAAATATCTAGCTTATGAAGGACAAAACACGTGTCTAAAAAGTATCAGTTATACCATAGGTATTGTGTGGCGGTTGTAAATTAATATTCATCACAGGATATGCTTCAGTTCCATTTCCGCCGAGATGACTGAGAACTTTATTTTGCAAGTCTTGCCTGGAAGTCTTTGCGTTTTGACTCTAGCTAGCTTCACGCAGGTTTCCGCGTGTTGATACTGAAGAGAAGAGGTTCGAGGAGAAACAAGTTTTTCCGCATCTCAGAGACCCAAATTCAGGCCAAAAACCAGAGGAAAATGGACATGAAGAAGAGGGTCTCATTAGAACTAAGGCACCGGTCGCCGACAGAAGTGAGTCGTTTTATGTTGTTGTTTTTTACGTTAAACTCGACCGGCAGGAGAAGGAGTGATGGCGAGCACATGGCAGGATGTCTGCAGCTCCACGGAAAAGTGCTAAAATGTAACATTTACCGTTTACTGTTTATACCTAAGCTGCAACTAGATATAACGTTGAAAAATATATTCAATTAGCTACCAATAAATCCTTGAACAGACCAACTGCGCAGCTGTTTTACCGCCTTGTTTCCATTTTTAATGTTCACGCTTTTCTCTCGCTTATTTCATTGCAAACTGTTGTTAAATGATTCATTCATAAAACTGCTCGTGTGCAAAAGAAACTTGCGCGTGCCTTCTTGCTCGAGCACCGACATGTACACATCCGTGTGTCTCGCGGGCCCGGCTAATGGCTGGGCCTGCGATATTTCAATAAGTTACAGTACGGCTTATATTTGCCTTGCACGAGATGGTAACGTAACTCAATTTAAATACAACATGTATTTTGACCGGTCGAATAAGTTCTCTATATATTGTAGTATAGGACGCTACGTTAGTACGTAAAAAACGACTCGTCACGATATCTCTTTAACGTGTAATACTCGTGTAATGCAGGAAATGCGTCATTGTTTTTTGGGGTTACATACTTAAAACGTGGGTTAAATCCGAAGTTATTCATTTTAAAACCACAACCCCCGTCTTTAAACTAGCCTCGCAACGTTCGGGGTTTTACATTCTTTAAAAAAGTATAATTTTCGTTGTTGTTTATCGTCGCGGATCCAGGAATTAGTCGAAGCCCAAAAGGGCGCGTAGCCAGCGGCGTGCTAGCTTTTGCTAAAGTGGCTACGTCGCGTGCGCTTGTTGTGCTTTTTCGTCGCCTCCATTGTAACCAATAGAAACGAGTTATATCCTCTCGCGCTCACTTCATCGGTAATCAAACGGAATAATTAGTAAATGTAAGAGTTTAGCAAGAAGCTATAACTTAGCAGCGTCACGTGTGTGTGTGTGTGTGGAGTTTATAAACAGTCTCGTGCCGGGGTCCCTTCCAATATGAAACTGCGCAGGATTCCTGCGCAGTTTATGCAAATATTATATTTAAAAGACTATATATATATATATATATTAAATATTATATGTATTATATATATAGTATTATAATTGTATATATAATGTATTTAAGTTTGGTTAAATTACAATGTTTGAATATATCAACTTAAAGTTTGGTAGATTGTGGTAGCCATTTTTTAAAAATACTATTATCTGATATTTTATGTACCAAAAACTTCCAGCTGTAGTCACATGTTCTGTCTGGGTTTTTGGTAAGTGTGTGAAGTTTAAATATCTTAAAAATAAATATGCCTTTCCACTCTATTACAGAAGATTTTATAAAAATAAATACAAAATGTAAGAAAATGTTTCCAAAAGCCACACAGGACTGTTTTCTCAAATTTAAAAGTGGCATAAATATATTTAAATTCTCTTAATATCAGGTTAAAGAATACGTAATTGAGTTTAAAAACAAAATGTGAGCTAGCTGGCACTTAACACAGCAGTAAAGTTCTTTATTTTTACAGCTTTCTCTGGTTTTCACCTGTCGTCATGCAGCATATTCACAACACTCATCTTTGCTTTTTATCACCGCGTGGCAGAGCTGGTTTGAGTTAAACGACTCTCTGAATTAGTCATATCAAGACATCTCTGTGTAGCTAAAAGAAAAAGGGGCGTTCAACTTTTATTCGGTTATAAAAATGTAAGAGCTTATTGTACTTGTCTCTGCGCCCTCGTCAGGTCCAGGAGCTGGTTCTGGACAACTGTCGCTCCGGCGAAGGCAAGATCGAAGGAATCACAGAAGAGTTCTCCAACCTGGAGCTGCTGAGCCTCATCAACGTCGGCCTGACCAGCGTAGCAGACATCCCCAAACTGGACAAACTCAAAAAGGTAAGAGAACCAGACGTAGTGACACTTGAACCACAATACACGTGTAGTGTGAACACGTGTATCAGGATGTCCTCAGTGGAACAACCTGGAGCTGAAACGGTTAATAGAGAATATTAATCTGCAACAATTTCGATACTTTTCTAAGCAAATTTGCCAAATATTCTCTGGTTCCAGTGTCTCAAACATGCTAATTATTATTCATGTATCACAGTAAATTGAGCATCTTTGAGATTCGTGCTCCACCAGAAAGTGAAATTAAACTTTGTCTGTCTGTCTGTCTCTCTCTCACTCTGTCTCTCTCTCTCTGTGTCTCTCTCTGTCTGTCTCTGTCTCTCTCTGTGTCTCTGTCTGTCTCTGTGTCTCTCTCTCCCTCTCTCTCTCCTCTGTCTCCACAGTTGGAGTTGAGTGATAACAGGATATCAGGCGGTCTGGAGGTCCTGGCAGAGCGGCTGGTGAACCTAACGCATCTCAACCTCAGCGGGAATAAGTTCAAAGACATCAGCACCCTGGAGCCTCTGGTGGGTGGAGTCAAAATGAACAGACCTCGTAACCCAAACAGTGCAGAATAAATAATGACGCGTGTGGCTTAAACTTCCACCAAAGAGCTGGAAACATCAGAAGTGTGATGGAGTAAATGATCCCGTCTGTCTTTGAACCCCTTCCAGAAAAAGCTTCCCCAGCTGAAGAGCCTCGACCTGTTCAACTGCGAGGTGACCAACCTGGCCGACTACAGGGATTCCATCTTTAAGCTCCTCCCCCAGCTCACCTACCTGGACGGCTACGACATCGACGACCGCGAGGCGTCCGACTCCGACGGAGAGGGAGACGGCGTGGAGGACGAGGACGAAGAGGGTCTGGGTAACGGCAACAAGAAAAGTTTTCCGGCACATCACCTGAAGTGTTGTCCATCTTTTTAATCTTTACTCACCTTTTCTCTGTTTCTTGTGTTCCAGAGGGGGAGTCAGAGGACTTTGACGAAGAGGAAGAAGAGGATGAGGAGGACGTAGTGGCCGAAGAGGAAGACGATGATGATGATAGTAATGAAGATGAGGTGAGTCCGGGGCCGCCTCCGAAATACACTTTAGTCCCGAAGATGAAGTGTTTGAGTTTGTTACAGAATCTGTCAAAACGTGACGTAAATACATGCAAACGTTTCCACAGTTGATGGTACTAATGTGCGTTTTAATACACTGAAATGAATGTCGCGTTAGCAGCAGAGCTAGCTCAGAGGACCTTTTGTTTTGAACACAATTAAAGGTCCGGTCTGTAGGATTTAAGGGGATTCGTTGGCTGCTGTGGTGATGGTTTGAGGAGTTTAACCAGCTCAATATTCCTCTCTTATATCTATTTGTATTGATGTGGAAACATCTCCTCCAAACAACTGGATTTATCTACGTTTCTCACCTAAAACTACATTTTAATAGATTACATTGAACACACCGTGACCGCGTTATGATTTACCTTCGACACCAGTACTCATTTCTACTGAGTAGAGCGCTTCAACGCATCACGGTCAAGTCAATGATCCCACTTCAGAAGACCCGTGCTGTCCCTTTAATGGGAAGCTAACACGTTAGCAATTAGCTCGCCAGCTGCAGCGGCCCCTGAGAGACGTTAAAGCTAATTCTACACAGAGACGCGTGGATGAATCGTTACTTTCTGCCGTCTTTAGATCCGTTAGCTCCTGTAGTGGTTCTTTAAGTCCTTAAAGGATCCTTCACGAGGACTCTTCGTGCTTTAACTCGTTACAAACACCTTCAACAACCAGCTTGTGTCTCCGCAGGACGGAGAGGTGAACGGAGACGTGGACAGCGAGGACGACGACGAGGAAGATGACGACGATGACGGTCAGTGAATGAAAATGTTAAACTGTAGTTTACTTTTTAGAGTGCAAAGTACATAAAACCGTTTAAAAATAGTAGAAATAATGTTGTTGTTGTTGTTCTGTTCTGCAGACGAGGACTCGTCTCCGGCCAAAGGAGAGAAGAGGAAGAGGGACCCTGAAGATGAGGATGATGATGATGAAGATGATGATTAAGGACCCACAAAACCTGCTTAACCTCCTCTGACCCTCTATCCCCACCACCAACGCTCGCCCTCCCCCCTTCCTCTCGACTCCTGGGCTGCGTCCCATTTCTGAAGCCCGTCTCCTCCCACTGCTCCCTCGTCTCCTCCTTCCTGCAGACGCTAAACACGATATTCTCACATTTCGTTTCTTTTTTTAAATTCACGTCATCAAAAGATCCCAAAAATAATCTAATAACGCGATTACGTTGTGACTACTTTCTGGCGTCTGTGTCGCGTCGAGCTTCAAATTCACGAAACCTTTAACAACTCACACTAACGATTGTTTTTCATCCAGTAATCTGACGAATGTTTTTCTATAAAACGTCTGAAAATCGTGATTAAAAAGCCCGTTTATAATTTCTCAGAGCAGAAAGTTATCAGATGTTTTGTTTTTCGGCACAGAAAACCCAAAAGTGAATCAAATATGACAAAAATACTCACATATTAGAAGAACCGGTGAGTTTTTTTGGTGTTTTTTTTGTTTGTAAAATCGCTGTAATGTTAACGTAAATATTCAGTGGATGATCGATGAACCTGCGACACTGACGTGGAACGTCTGAGCCTCTGTTTCTTATTTTTCAGAGAAATATGAACTAATTGTTCTAAAAGTTTAATTTCACAAAAGCCTGTTAATGTTTGACGTGTTCATTCTGGCTTCTGTGATCCTGACGGGGACATAACGTGGTCGATTGAACATCACGTGACTGCTGTGACGAACCAAACCCCAGAATTCCTACTCAAACAAGTAACAAGTGAACGCACCCTCGGTCACGAGAAGAAGCTCATGAAGCACCGATCAGAAAGGACGGGAAGACTCGATAAAGACCGCTTGAGATGTTTAGTCAAAATCACCACCTTTGTAATTTTAGGTCAATTAATTCTCCATATTTAATATTTTCATGAACACGAGGAGCTTTAAACGTTGAGAAGATTTGAGTCGTTTGTCGTCTGCAGAAGGAGCCGGACCAGAGAGGCTCATGGGAGGAAACGGAGCTTTAAGGTCACAAAATACCAAATCCTCCCCCGTTTCATTATTTTTACCATCTTCCTCTGACATCACCACTCTGGGACGAAGCCAGCAGATGTGACCTCATTGACGAGCTCTGTGATGTCATCAACAGACAGTCAAGCGTAGTCAGAGAGGAACCCCCCCCCCCCCCCCCCAGGCCGAGCGCGCTCAGGGCAAACTGTGTTCTCTCTTTTTTGCCAACAGAGCTTTTTAAAAGAAATATTTTTTCAGAGAAATTGTTTTTTGTTTAATTTTGTATGGTTGTCCGGGGTCTCTCTCTCTCCCCCTCTCTCGTTACCTCCCCCCCCCCCTCTCTCTCCCCCCCCCCCCCCCCCCCTCTCTCTCTCTCTCTCTCTCTGCTCAGAGAGATCCAGTTGATCCTTCACACTCACACTGACTAGCTGACGTTGTGTTTTTCTTTTCTTTCTTTTTTTTACTTTCTGTAAGTTAAAGGAAAAACAAACAAAAAAAACACACACAAACAAAAAGGACTTTGTAAATAAAATCTTAACATTTTGCTCCCGGCGTCTCCTCTCTGGCCTTTTGTCTCCACGACGTCACTACGTCTGCAGGAGCCGAGTTATATCAGCTGTCAAATAACAAGCTGCCGTAAAGAAATGGTCAAATATATTTGTATTTATATTTGTGTACAAAGTTATATCTTGTCCAACAACGACAAAGCGGTCATAAAGGAGGTATTTTAATACAGCCTTCCACCAGGATGCATAGGTAACTCTAGTCATAGAGCACATTGTAAGATAAGAATAAGATGATCCGTTATTGGTCCCACAGAGTGGACACTGCAGACAAGAGACATCAGTAGAATATAGACGGTCAGCAGTAACGGTTTAAGTAAATCACAAATAGAAAAAGAAGCTAAATATGTAATTTATTTGATAATACGTTTTAATTTAATGGGACTCAATGTGCTTTATATTTAAAATAAATAAGCATGCAGCGCTTCTGAAAGCGTCCACGTCCTCAACTACGCCTTTACCCCAACTATTCATATTTGTGAATAAATACAAATAGCAGCTCGTGGACAAGTAGCTTTGGAAAGACACTTTAGTGATGACATAACAGATGTTGCTGTTGCCTCATCCCTCTTCTCTGGTTCGTCGGTGAACATCTGCTGCTGGTGGTAAAGTGATCGGCTGTCCAGTGAGGAGTCGAGGTTTCCGTTTAGAAAGTGTTGTGGCACAGTGTGTCCACCAGAGGGCGACAGACACTACAAGCTGCGTTTAGATGCACAGTCCCGTGGACCAATGACAGCACATGAAACTTTGTACACCTGTATTATTATTACATATGCAAGTGATTTATAAATGTATGAATCACATTGTTTTGAGGTTGTGAGACTTTGCTCCAGTGCACTTTGTCTTGATTTGCATATTTAAACATAACATTTAGGAAATGTGTAACAAGGAATAAGGAATGGCTTTAATGTAAGCAATGAACTGGGGGAGTTTCATGGTGATATCTTTAAGTTAAAAACCTTGTTCACATGTAGTGTCTCCCCTTAATGACGCCTGTTTCGTGTTCTTGGACAGAATATGTTTCCTGTCTAGCTCCGCCTACAGATTGCACTGATGTCATAGTGAGAACGCTCTGATGTCATCAGGGTTGGACCTCATCAGACCTGACAACGGTAGGACAACTGGCTGACGTCTGCATGCACTTAAAAGTATTCAGGGAAACGTACACGTTGGGCAGAGAATTATACTTTTATATTTATCATATTTAAAAATTATTAATGCTTTCTTGTAAGTAGTATTTTCATTTTGCAGCTGGAAGTGAAGCAGACTTCACATCCTGTTACTGCTACGTTATTTTAATCGGTAGCTTGGTATCATAGTTTATATAATTGATGTTTTGGTTCTTAAATCTTAATGTGTAAAGTCTTACACTCGTGGAGTAGAATGATAAAGTTGAATAACATGGAAATACTCAAGTAAAGTACAAATGAAGTTACTGTGAAGACGGGTGTAAGTTGCCACATATTTGGTTCCAATTAAATTATTCTTGACAAATAGTGAAACGATGTTAAATTTTAATTACATTACAGTCATTTAGCAGACGCTTTTCTCCAAAGCGACTTACAATAAGTTTATTTTAATTAGTAATTAAATAAGCCCATGAGGATAATAACAATCATTACAAATGTTAAACAGAATCAGGAATGAAACAGATTTATTTGCAGTTTTTCTACACTGCAGAGCTTCCATAGTTTAGGAGCCTTTAGTTTACCTCAGTGTTTGGGAATCCTAACTACTGTCCGGATTAGTTAACTCAAACTAGTTGGTTAAGGTTGAACATTGTCATCATGGTTACATCCAGCCCTTCTTCTACTGGCACAAGACAGTATGATTGATCTTGTCTAGGTGTTAATCTGGCAAAACAATATACAAAATATGAATGAACATAAAAGGTTAGAGGTTGAAGAGGGAGCTGTAGAAGACAGGGGGCTATTGGAGATGTTTAGGTGTTGAGCTGTAGTGTTAGTTTGGGGTTCAGAAGTTGCAGGAATGAAGGCTGTTGATGTCTGGTTGGTTGTGTTAGTTTGGGGCTCAGAAGTTGCAGGAATGAAGGCTGTTGATGTCTGGTTGGTTGTGTTAGTTTGGGGCTCAGAAGTTGCAGGAATGAAGGCTGTTGATGTCTGGTTGGTTGTGTTAGTTTGGGGCTCAGAAGTTGCTGGAATGAAGGCTGTTGATGTCTGGTTGGTTGTGTTAGTTTGGGGTTCAGAAGTTGCTGGAATGAAGGCTGTTGATGTCTGGTTGGTTGTGTTAGTTTGGGGCTCAGAAGTTGCAGGAATGAAGGCTGTTGATGTCTGGTTGGTTGTGTTAGTTTGGGGCTCAGAAGTTGCAGGAATGAAGGCCGTTGATGTCTGGTTGGTTGTGTTAGTTTGGGGCTCAGAAGTTGCTGGAATGAAGGCTGTTGATGTCTGGTTGGTTGTGTTAGTTTGGGGCTCAGAAGTTGCTGGAATGAAGGCTGTTGATGTCTGGTTGGTTGTGTTAGTTTGGGGTTCAGAAGTTGCAGGAATGAAGGCTGTTGATGTCTGGTGGTTTGTGTTGATACCACCTCCAACTCCAGCACCACCTCCATGTCCAGCACCACCTCCAATTCCAGCACCACCTCCAATTCCAGCACCACCTCCAATTCCAGCACCACCTCCAATTCCAGCACCACCACCTCCTGGTCCTTCCTGATTTCCTCCTTGCCCATCGTCCTCATTTTCTGAATTGTTCTTTTTCTTTGTAGTTCTGGTGGTGGTTGTAGTAGTAACTCTTGTAGTAGAAGTAGTAGTTGTACCGTTGGTGGTGGTTGTAGGTACTGTGGTTGTTGGTGAAATAGTAGTTGTGTCTATAGTTGTAGGTATAGTGGTGCTTGAAGTGGGAGTAGCAGCAGTGGTAGTGGGAGGGGCCGATGTGGTTGAAGCTTGCGGGGGGCATTTGCAATTGTTATCTGCATTGATTTCTGGGTAAAACTCAGCAACAGTTGTGTGGAGTGGACACTGTGTTCTGGGAAACATCTCAAATCTTGAGTCCACTGTGCTCAGTTCTTGATGGAGTTCAGCCAAAGTCTTTGTCTGCAGATATTGAGTTCCAAATTCTGGAACATTGTTGCCCCAGTGTGCACTTGCTAGCCACATTTTCCTTTCATTGCTGTAACAGCAGAATGCTGACCATAACATGGAAGGTATATTAACCCTGTTATTGAGTGTGTTGTTCTGGCTGGGCTGCGCTCCAGTCACTACAAAGCCTTGAGTGGCATTATTATTGTTGACGCAGTACTTGTTCAGGAAGCATTTCATGCAGCTCTCCATGTTTGCCCAGCTGCCTCTGTTGAAATTCACTGCTTGTGGAACGATGTTTGTCAGGGTGAACGTTGATTTTTTATCACTTTCATCTAATGCATGAGAAGATGGAAATAAATGTCCCCTATTATAGCCTGTGCCCTCTTTTTTGTAATCATTGTTGGCGGCCTGATGGCGGTATGCGTCGTCCCTCATGTTGTCCGTGTTTCTTTCTTCAAGCTGAAGGTGCAAAAGTTAGATGGCTCAGTCAGTGGAACTCATTGTATCGGTATGATAACATAAACTTCCAGAACGTAATTTTATTTAATATATTTAATTTCAAAGTAACCCAAACTAATTAGATTTAATCATGATGATGATAATGATGATAATGATTCATAGTAGCTAATGGTTTTAGAACTTGTACTATGGATGTGGATGTACTAGCAGCAAATATTTGCACTCAAAATACAATATTACTGATCTATTTTTTTTAATCAGTTAATCAAAAGAAAGTACCTGTGGCTCTATCCTCCACCTGGTAACGGGTCTCTTTCCTCCGCCCCCTCTGTACTTGTACGCAGAAAACACTGGAATCTTGTTCTTGATGTCGTAGAGCGTCACAAATCTTCTCTTGTCCTCAAAAGTCTGGCAAATGGTTTTGTATCGGTTCTGGTTCTGGATTTTCCCGCCCTCCAAGACGCCCGGGACCTGTGGCGGAGTTCCCTCCAGAAGAAACTGGTCACAGTCTGACATTGAGTCCACCACTTCAGTTACAGTAGGAACGATGGACAGGAAGAGGAAGGCAGCGATGGGCGGGAGACTCCATCTCTTTAGTGAAGTCATCGTCACGTCCTGTGTATTTTTTGGGCAGAGGACAGAACAAAGAATGTCAAACATTACAGTCAGAGTTTGTGTAACCTGTAAAAACCTGAGATTTTTTTGAGAGGAATCAAAAACAAACGTGATCTTTAGCTTCAGCTCAGCACTGTAGAATGCAACGTATATTCAGGTATCATCAGCATAATAACGGATGGACATCCTGCGTTATTGATCACAGGAACAGAAGTAAAGCATGTATAGAAAACTGGACTGAGAACCAAAGCTTGTGGAAAACCACAACTAATGGGTCATATTTGGAGAAGACATTTCATTAAATGCCCAACAAAAACATATGTTAACCTTGTCAGGCCCTGATCAAACCAAGACGCAACGCAACAGGCACGGCCGCATCAGAAACGGCCCTTGCTTGGCAAAGCGCGTCGGGCAAAACAGCCATTTTATGATGTCTTTATACTTTTGCACTTGTTTATTGTTATGCACCACATCACCAAATCAAATTGCTTGTATGTACAAACCGACTTGGTAATGAACCGTTGCCGCAGTTTCTTTTTATACATTGTTTCACTCTGGGGCATTTGAAACTTTCCACAAAGACTCAGATATAAAGTCTCAGAAAGGTGTGAAAAGTAGTTTCACCTTGTTGTTAATGATTGCTAACCCACCAGCTAATCCATGTATACTGTACTGGCTCCTGTAAGGACCAGCATCACTGTGTACACAAAGAATATCAGACCTTCCTTCCTGGAGGGACAAAACCTGGGAAAAACTTTCTTCAAGATGTTTGTATTTCACAGCATCATGAAGCAGGAAGTGTTTGTACACTTGTACAGATAAAAGTAGATTAGTAACAGAATCAAAGACAAAACACCTACTGTACACTGATTATGTCTGTCTATTGCTGGCTAATGCAGTAACTGAATAACCAAAACTTAACTGCAATAACATGACAAAGTAATGACTATGGTCTTACACACACACACACACACACGGCAAACCCACACAGGTGATTTCTGTTACTTGGGTTGATTAGTTTTAGTTTTGTTGTCATTCTTAATGTAAAATGAATTCTAGTATCACAGTGGATTAGTTCAATTATACAGTTTATACAATACAAATTTAATTCAATTTAATTCAATGGAATCCAGGAGAACACACCGATTCCTCCGTCCTGCAGTGGTGGAAGAAGTACTGAATCCTTTATTTAAGTAGCACCACAATGTAAAATATTCTATTACAAAACTTTACGTATAGAGAGAGAAAATATACTTGAAGTATCTTTAATCACCCCTTTCAGATATAGATAATATATTAATTTACATATTATATTATTGGATTGTTATTATTATTAGTTGTGTAAAATCAACGCAGTCCTTTAGGATGTATATTATCTAGTGAATAAAGCTGTAGTGGAGTACAACATTTTCCTCGTTGAAGTATAAAGTACCTGAAGATTGTCCTTTAGTACTTTCCACCCCTGCCATCCTCTCATCACGGTCTTGCATTTCTGTACTTAATAAACTTTGTTCATGCAGCCTATGGAAGATATACAGGTAGCCAGTGGTGGAATGTACATTAACTACTTTCGAGGTACTTGTACTTTATTTGAGTATTTCATTTTTAATGCCGATTTAAACTAGAGTCTGATCTATAATGAGTATTTGATACATCAACAGTTAAACCTGTTGAGCAGAACATATGTAAATGTAATTAAGACATATATTTGGTTGTTTGTTATGTATTAAGAGGTTTTATATTTCTTATGGTTGATCCAAAAAATGGCAATTTGTTTTATTCGCGTGCATGTTCACAAACATTGGATTAATAAAACTCCCTTCTCAAATCAAAGACTACCTTAACTTTCAGTGAAAAAGTGAGAATAAGACGTCAAAATAACATTGTATTTTAGATCTTCTTTATTAAACATAAATCAAAGAAAGTATTTAAATGATTTGAGGGGTTTTTTCAAGCAAAAATGGCAAAAATCAGTTTGTTCCTGTTCCTCAAATGTGAGGATTTGATTACAAACTAAATATCATTTTTAGGTTGAGGACGTTTATCCGACAAAACAAGACATTTGAAGACGTCACCTTGGGCTCTGGGGAAACTGTGATACACGTTTTATTATTATTTTTGCCAATTCGTGACATTTTACAACATTTTAACACCATTTGATTAATTGATAAAATATCCCAAAGAATAAATCGGCCAAGAAAATAATTGTTATTTGCAGCAGCCATTGAAAATAAACCAAGAAAAAACTTACCATCTTAGTTCAGAGCTTCATGCAATCTGGCAAAACATAATCTAAGTTACTATTAACTATTTTAAGGAAGTAGGAATATGAATTTCAGTGGAGGTGTGGCTTCACATCTAGTGTAAAGAACACAGGTCAGCCAAGTCCTGATTGCAGACGTATCCCAGGGACTTTCCCTGACTGCAGCAGCAGCAAACAACCAGGGTCTCAACATGTTGGTGTTTATTTATGTCCCATAACTGCAGAGTCTCACAGTTATTAAGTTTTCCTCTTCGTTTCAGCTTGAGGATGATTTCCGGATGTGGCGGTGATGTACATTTTACCCAAGTATTGTACTTAAAATTTGAGATACTTTACTTGAGATAAGTACTTGTCTCTAGAGTTCAGTTCCCCTCTCGATCCCCAGTCTCTAGAGTTCCATCTCCCTGACCCCCAGTCTCTAGAGTTCCGTCCTCCTGACCCCCAGTCTCTAGAGTTCCATCTCCCTGACCCCCAGTCTCTAGAGTTCCGTCCTCCTGACCCCCAGTCTCTAGAGTTCCGTCCTCCTGACCCCCAGTCTCTAGAGTTCCGTCCTCCTGACCCCCAGTCTCTAGAGTTCCGTCCTCCTGACCCCCAGTCTCTAGAGTTCCGTCCTCCTGACCCCCAGTCTTTAGAGTTCCATCCTCCTGACCCCCAGTCTCTAGAGTTCCGTCCTCCTGACCCCCAGTCTCTAGAGTTCCGTCCCCCTGAACCCCAGTCTCTAGAGTTCCGTCCTCCTGATCTCGTTCTTAAAAGTCTGGCATATGGGTTTGTATCGGTTCTGGTTCTGGATTTTCCCGCCCTCCAAGACGCCTGGGACCTGTGGCGGAGTTCCCTCCAGAAGAAACTTCAGTTACAGTAGGAACGATGGACAGGAAGAGGAAGGCAGAGAGGGGCGGGAGATAGCTGGTCTTCAGGGACGTCATCGTCAGACACTGTGCATCTTTAGGTCAGAAGAGAGAACAAGAGCAGTCGTCGTTACAGTTAAGTTACACTGCTTCATTTGGAACCACAGCAGAAAAACAAATCCCAGAATTCATTTCAGCAGCTGGTGGTCCCATCAGCTAAACCCGAACAATGATTGTCCAATCATAGCTAATAGCCATAAGTGGCGTGCAAATGACGAGTCTTCACCGAGGTTGGAGGGTGGAGTAATTCGTTTTTTAGCCTTTCAGAAGTCAAAAACATAAGCAATAGTATAAGGGATGGATTAAACCACGTGTGTATCTGCTTTAATGTCAACTGCAGAAGTTAGAATGTCGAGCTAGTGTGCTAACTACCTGTAGCAGTATCCGAGCATTACTCCCAAAGCCGAGGAGCATTTCATTAGCTAACTACGTTAGTTAGTTGGGATGCAGGTTGCATTTTTTTTTTTTAAAAGCCCCGTTAATGACCAGCACATGCACTGTGTACTGTGCTGCTGCTGGTCCTGGATGCTATCAGAATTTAGGGCTAACGTTAGCGACTCTCTTATGCTCTCAATGGATTTGAGGAAAACCCCATCCAGTGGGAGATAGTGTTTTGTTAACCAAACAAATCGGCTCGTTATATTAGAGTGTGTCATTCCAAAGACAAAGCTTTAGTGCCTTACACAATGAACGAGGACAGAGCAAGACAAGATGGCCGACATTGTTCTGTGAGATGCTGTTTTAGCACCAGGACTAGATAATGTGTACTCAACAGCCTCGTGTCCTTTGCTCATTTGTGCATCTCATTCATTGGACTGGGCTGTAGACGCTCGAATTAAACTTACAGAAAGACAAAAGTTGACTTTGTGCTTCATTCAATGGTAATTGCCAACAAAAACTTGGCGTTGTCGGCAGGATCACTCTTGTGAGAGCAAATCTGGTCACTCGGCGCCGAAGGTGGAGACCGTGCACCGCATAGGTCTGGGACTCCAAACCTCAACCTCCCCCGCCAAAGAAGATGAAGAAGTGGAGGTCTGAAGACTGAGGACCGGAGCCGGTTCACTGCTGTGATCCAGTGAACCAGGTGGTAAGTGAAACTTCAGAGACATAAGAGTAATGATTCTCACCACCAAAGGGTGTGCAGGTTCTGGGAACCGCTGCAGAATTAGGGAAGCTTCAGGTCTGGGGCCAGCTAGAACAGTACGGGTACACAGTTGAAGTGATCATTTGTTCATTTCAGGTTTGGAGTTCTGGGAACTTAAGTGGGTTAAAAGATTCTTACACTGTATTTGTGAATACTGTGTATAACTGACAAGTAACTAATATCTGTAATGTGTAGCCACTTCCATATATTGCAAGTCAATGCTTGGAGTCACGATATTTATATAATATATTTATGATACTAAATATTCAAGGAGGCCAATAATTTGGAGTACAAAGGTTTTTCTTGTTTTCCTAAAAAGCATATTTATGGAGACATTTTTGACCACCATAAGTATTTTCTTATAAGAATATATTAATAATAGATGATCAAAAAATGTAAAAATTGTGTTCATGTAAATATAAAAAACTGTGTGTCTGCAAATGAGTACTTTACATGCTAATTTCAACGGCAAATGTGAGTAAAATAACCCTAAAATGAATCCAAATTAAGTATAAATAGAAAAACGTACTTCCAGCCTTCATCCAACGACGTCTTGGTGTTCATGCAGCAGTGGAAACCAGACGGACTTCCCTAAATAATAAACTTGTGGAGGAAGTGTAACTCGTACTGTACATTCAGCAGTTTATGACATTTGAGGAGAGGATGTGACAAGTTACGGATTAATCTTAATTAACCTTTTACGGATCCGGATCTTCAGTTCAGACCGACTCAAGATACTCAGACACTTCACATGGGGAGGAATGGGGCTTCAAACCAGCCGGCGCTGGTTTCACGCCACTTAAAATCATACCATCTATAGGATATGAACCAAAGGAGGGTTCAAACGGTAATATAATGACTTATGTCTGTTGAATAATATTTGCCATCCACACCCTTTAACTTTAAATATTTAGTGGTGCCAAAGCAAACTACCTTTGGTGTTCTCAATAATGTCAACCGCCTTCTAGCTTTGAACGTCCTCCTTACGTAACATGAGGAATTCAAATATTGATTTAATAGTTGAACGGTGTCGAGGACAGAGGAGACGTTACTCGCCTGAACTGAGCTCAATACAGACTTCATGGTCTTAACAGAGAGACACAGACTCTGTTAGGGACCGTATGGTAACAAAAGAGGGCCACATCTGGGTCAGGATGTTGGAAAAGATCCTGACTGGGCTGAACTGGATTTAGGCTGAATCAGGTCTTAAACAAACAAACAAGCAAAGAAACGATACAAATGCATTTACATCACTTATTTATTGTATGTTAGCAGTTTTATTTGAATTCTAAAAGTGTATTCAGAGAACGTTGTTGCTGAAAACACACTTAAAGTGACAGTTTATATATTTTAACATCAGTCACTGGAGGATGAAACAGAACCCCAAAACTCAGCTGAAGTGAGTGTCGGTTTAATTGAACACACTTCAAAGAACAGTCACATGGGAAAGTCACATGATAATCAATCATATGACAATGATCCAGTTGTTGACATTGGCAGAAACATTGACATGTCCGCAGGCCATGAGTGGTGAGTATAAGAGTGAGAGGAAGATCCACCTGACAGTCAGACAGAAGAGCAACGAGGAACCAGAACACGTCTGTGGTGAGCTTCTTCTTCTCTCTTTGTTTTTTGAGCACGTAGTCTATAAAAACGACCTTTTTCTTTGAGATGACTGACAGTAATATGATCCAGTGATTGATTTAACCACCTGAAGCATTCAGTCATGTCTACATTAAACTGTTACATGTCCAGGTCATATTCCAGCTGAGGAGCACTGAGAGTTAGTGAGGTCTGAGTCATGCATCCAGCTGTGGTAACTGCTGTCCTGCTGTTGGTGGGAACCACCATCACTGTGGCAGACCAAAAGGAGAATGGTAAGTACAATATACCAAGACCGACATATTATTGAACCCTAACCCAAGAAACTGGGTCATTGAAGCACGTTGTGTTTTCACAGAGGGTCTTGAAGACTTGTGCAAGGGCATGAATCCTATACTATGTGATGGTTCTGAATGGGTCGCCTATGATTGGAATAGTCCGTGTATGAAATACTTTGAGACCGCCAAAACCTTCCAGGAGGCCGAGGTGATAAAACACACACACACACACACACACACACACACACACACACACACACACACACACACACACACACACGCTTATATGTTCTGATAAAGAAAACTTACACTCAAATGTCTGTTGTTTCAGGCTCACTGCCGCTCCTTGCATAGTGATCTGATGGCAATACACAGTGAACAAGACATGCTTCATGTCAAGTGTTTGAGCTATTTGCACGTTGCTGGTTTTAAACGTCAACACTTTTGGATCGGAGCCAAGAGATCAGGGGTAAGCATTGATCAGAGGGAGGAGAGACCCTGAAGGTCGATACATAGAGAACGTGTCACATGTCATCACTGATCCTCACCTTTCTGTTCTTCAGGGCGGCTTCATATACACTGATGGATCTAAAGTCGACTACACTAAATGGCTTCCTAATCAACCGGACAATTATCTCGGACAAGAGGGCTGCGTCGAGTCGAATGCTCTTCGTAAGGGAAAATAAATGATATAAAAGTAACTTCTGAATATGAAAAGAAAAGTCTGTAAACCAGAATAATTCAAAAGTGCATCAGAAGAACATCGGTCACACCAACAGATTAGTTCTTAAACTGCACACGAGAGATTTAAGAGAACTTGTCACATTGACCCTTTTTTATTTTCATTCTTCTCGTACAAACAAGTTTCACCAGCCTGTCGAGTCACCTGCAGATCAATGTGATTTAAGGATTATCACGGTTTATTGTGAAGGAATTTGGAGGTTAAAGCTGCTATCATCAATATTTTAACATGAACGAGGATCACATGACGACCTGTAAATGACAGCGGTTACTCATAGTGATGAACCCACAGGAAGTTACTACCTAACTCCACCGTTCCCTTCAGCTCTACTGAGCATTTGTCAACGTTACTGTTTAGTCACAGAACTGCGATGATCTACTCCGGATCATGTGACTTCATCAAGTTGAAACGAGCACTTTAAGACTAAAATATTCCTGCATGAGGTCCATGATCTGTCCGCTCAAAGCAGGAGATGTGAATATATAATCTGCCTTTTCTTTCTTTCCAGAATGGGGAATGTGGAACGATGCAAGCTGCAGGGAGAAGAGAGACTTTGTGTGCATGATGAAAACTTGATCATCACCAGCTGATCTTTGCTTTCACGTGTTCAATCATCTGATCAGCTGAGCTGCAGGAGGACCAGTCTGGTTCATGATAACCTGTAAACACACGCTCTGAACTTTACTGCAGTAAACGCTTCAGCACTCATCCTCCAGCGTCTCCTTTCATTTGTTCACGTTGAGCATCATAAGTGTTATTCAAGTTCTTCCACATGCATTTCTCTTTAACATAACTGTGGGACAACAACAGTCCTGCAACACATTTAAAGGATAAGTTTAATCATATTCTATGTGTCACTTCCAATCAATAATCCACCAAATCCAACAACGAATTGATTCTAATATATATTAACGTAAAAGCATGTTTATGTTGTCAGTAGAGACCAATCTAAGAACGTGGTGATGTTTTTTGATATTATGATATACAGTAAGAGGAATCCTCCAACGCTGTGCTGGAAACATGGTTTCATTTTGTAATGTCATGTTTGTTATTAAGACTCCTGCTGTAGATTAAACCACTAATCTAGATTAGCATCACCTTAAATATCTACACCAACACGTTAACGGTCAGACGGGTCAGAGGTCGTCTGACTGGGTTAACTTCAGCTCCACGGACAGAGACAGCAGACGACTCCTCTATTACTGCTCTACATGTTGAACTTATACAATGTGTCTGAACATCACACCTGATCCACATCAGACCAGAGACAAGGTAGCACTGTGTGTCCGCTTACTTCATAACAGATCCACTCAGTTCAACCACAAGAGGGCACAACAGACTTTCAGACCGTCAGTCAGCGCCATGCTGACAGGGTTGCACAATGAAATGCAGATTGTAGTCCCATTTTGCAACACAAGAAAAACACAAAAACTATAATATATGGAGGGTGGAAGATGAGTTAAGGATTACATATATATGTATACTTTATACCACAATCTATCAGTTTAAAAGCGCGTGAAGTGCTTCATATAAAGTGGGAGACAAACATCTTGTTTGACCCCTCATGAGGTTTAAACCAATAAGTGATTTACTTTGACACAACGTCCAGCAGCACTGCAGAAGGAACCGTTAAAGAACTTCCCCACATATTAGAGGTGAAGTCAATACTTATAGGAGTCACCTTACTGTTGGATTAGGTGTTGTCGTGGGGTTCATTGGTATGAAGAGACTTATATAGAATATGATTATGCTTTAATGAGGCTAGTGGACACACGAAGCTTTCACTGTGAAATCTGCTGCAGGACAGTTTTTCCACAAACTCGTTTAAAAGAAAAACAAGTGGAAGAACTTCAACAAGATTTCTACACAAAAAACAAATAAAAAGGAGCCGCTGCGTTGACACTGATAGATTGGGATGAAAGGTAAACAGTGTTGGGTGTTTAGCTGTAGGTCTGTGTGAAAGCCTGCTGCGCCCTCTTGTGGTTGAACTGAGTGGATCTGTTCACGAGGAGACGACTCATGAAGAAGAACAGTCGTATAAATAACACGTGTAGAGTGATACAGTAACCGCTGTCTCTGTCCGTGGTGCTGAACTCACACAGACCACCACTGAGCCGTCATATTGATTCTTATCTTATTATCTATACGAGTATTTAATCAGCGAACCATCACTGTGGTAAAAAAGTAACACTGGTGGAAGAATTTAGATACTTTTACTACATTAAAAGTATTAATACCGTGGTGTGAAAATACTCCAATGCAAGATAACGCCCTGTACTCAAAACCTAACTTTAGTAAAAGTATTGTCAGCTAAATGTACTTACGAACAAAACAGTGACCCTGTAATGGAGTGGGTTAGAGGTATAAAGTTACTTTAAATGGAAAACACTTTAAGTACAAGTACCTCAAATAGGTACAGTACTTGGTGACATCCCATCACTAAAAAGTACACAAAGTACATGAATAGACACGAGCCACTTTGACCGAGAACGTGACTCGATGAAGCAGTGGTTCATGTTATTAGTGATCGTATTGATCGAAATGTATTGTTTTTAGGCTCATGTTGCTGGTTTTAGGAAAGAAAACATCCGTGCGTTCAGTCTTTCCTCAGAGCTAGTTCAGCTCAGTGTGAAGCAGGGTCATAAATAAAACACCCACATAGACATCAATGGCAAAACCCCCAAAAATAAATATAAATCACATTACAAAGTGGAATAACGCAGATTTCTAGCATGTTTCTAGCTCTATTGGAGGATGCATGCTAACATGTATCATAGAAACCAAAGGTGATGATACGTCAGTATTCATGCTTTAAGAAGAGAGAAATGTTACATTACAGCCTGCGGAAAGTGCCAGATCTGTCTATAGGACAGCCCTTTATGTGACGTTCAAGGCTGTTCCAAGAACTGGGAAATTACACTTTCAGATCCAACCCGCAGCAAAATAGAAAGAACAGGGAAGTTTGAAGACTTGATTCATTGTTGCTGACATGACGTCAGAGTTTACAGCAGCAGAAACAAACAGAGTCTTTAGTGAAGAGTTGGTTCAAACATATTGTTAATTAACTGAAACATTGTTTGTTTTTGCTCCTTGTTGCAATTTTATCAAACTGTATTAAAGTTGTTGTCAAGAATAAAAAATAAAATAAACGTACAACTATATTTAAGATGACAATAAGTCTTCATGTCAAACTTGTTTTATTTGTGTCACAACTAGGCTTTGCCCTCTTGTGTGTGTCGTTGGAGCTCCACTCCCTCCTCGTCAGCACAACTCCCCTCACCTGTTCAAGCCACTACATCAACCCCTGCCTCTCAGTCGCTCACTGCCAGATCATTGCCATGTCTACCCGCCCGTTTGGCAGTTCCCGGTTCCCAGTCTTCCTGACCTGCCTCGTCCTGCCGGATTTCCCCCCTCATTTCTTGTCTTGTGCTCGGACTCCCTGTTGTGTTCTGGTAACGATTGCTAGATTGTTCACTACTCATTGAAACCTGTTTCTCACTACCTCTGGTCCTGCATTTGAGTCCACCACCACACCCCGTGACAATTTGTCGATATTACATGTTGAAGTTTATGTTGACCATGACAGCTTCTTTTCAACGTTGCTGGATGTTGTGTCACATGAGGAAGCAGGAGGGAGCCAAACGTCTGCTGCACGAGGAGTTGCATTGTCCTTTTTGTGGCACCTTTTTGTGGTACGACTTACAGCATAAATAAAATGCTGATTTTTCCCTATTTTCATCCAGTCATAATGTATATTAGTGAGATTCATGAGGATATGAACGGATAGACAATCGTTCTGTTTGACTTTATTAATTCTGAACAATGCAATGAACAGGAAATATAGCAAACAGACAATAAACAAGTTCTCATTATAAAAAATATCAGCATCGACTTTACATTTATGTAAAGCAGGAAACAAATCTCATATAGTCTCACACATTAAATCAAATCATTAACTTCATATTCATCCTACAAACACAAGATACGCAGCTCGACTCAAAGGACTTGCAGAACTTCACTCCAGATTTCAGATCTAAGAAGTGATGAAGAGTCCGATCAGAACAATGAACCAGAACTCTGTTTCCTCTGTCGTCTATCCAGCTCTGAGGTCAGACAGTGATGAAGAGGAGGATGGAGGACGAGATGAAGACCATCAGACAGTGATGAAGAGGAGGATGGAGGACGAGATGAAGACCATCAGACAGTGATGAAGAGGAGGATGAAGGACGAGATGGAAACCATCAGACAGTGATGAAGAGGAGGATGAAGGACGAGATGAAGACCGTCAGACAGTGATGAAGAGGAGGATGAAGGACGAGATGGAAACCATCATACAGTGATGAAGAGGAGGATGAAGGACGAGATGAAGACCATCATACAGTGATGAAGGAGGAGATGAAGACCATAGATAACTCCTCTCACTCCGCTACGACCAGCTGTGACTGAGCAGCTCATTCAGACATCAGATCATCACAACGAGACCTTCAGACGCTGCTTTGGACCCCCGACCTCTGACCTCTGAGAGACTAGAATCATCTGAGTCTATAAGGAGAGAATCACTGGATCTGGTTCAAGAGAGTGAATCACTGGATCTAGTTCTGTAGACTGAGAGTGAATCAATGAATGTTTTCTACACAGATAGTAACAAACACCCAGCAGAGTTCCTGCTACTATCAGTCCCAGTCCACAGTAGAGGCCGATCCACCCTGGACTCTCTGCTTGTGATGGACTTCCTGTCGTTGAAGCATCTCTTCCTCCACTTGATGTGTTTGGTGTCTCAGGTTTGGGCCGAACCCTCTCTGCTGTAAAGAGACCAAACAAGTCTGAGTCATTGATGAGAAGAAACAACATCTCACTACAACATCAACTAAACGTCCTCAACAGATTAAACTGGAACATATTTCACAGATCCTGTAAGAAGGAAGTGTAACGACAATAATCAGGTTCTTTTTAGTCCAGGAAACTTCTACTGAATCAACTCACCTGTGACGTTGAGGTAACAGTCCCTAGAACTCCAACCATCACCTGTGTTCACTCTACACGAGTAAAGACCTGAGTCATCAGTCCTGAGTCTGGACATGTGGAGTCTGAGTCGTCCTTCTCTGACGGCATCTTTGTCAAACTTGACTCGTCCTGCGAACCGTTTATCCTGAATCCCTGAGATCTCGACACCTTGACGAAGATAAAACAGGATGAAGGGTCTGAGAGTAGTTATTATCTCACAGAAGATCCTAATGGACTTGAAGGAACCGTCTGTTGTGGTCTTGAAGATCCATTCCAGAGTGACGTCGTGGTTCTCCACTGCCTGATAGGAGCTCTGTGTCACATCCACTACTAATGGTCCTGTTGAGGAGACAGAGAGGGAGAGTGAGGAGCAGACAAACTGACAACGTTAACATGAGAGCCTTTAAACTCCACCTGGAGATGTTTACTGATGCTGAGCTTTAGAGACACAAAGGTATGAACAAGGTGCATGATTGTAACAATAACTAGAGTCATGTTGAAGTGTGTTAGTGAGGCTGAAGGTGTGTTGAGTCTGTGTGGAGAACAAAGTGAAGCTGTGAACTAACCAGAGACACAGGAGGTCAGTGTGATGAGCAGCAGGATGCTGCAGATCATCTTCTCCCTGTGAGAGGAGACAGAGGACCAGAGTCATCAACACATCACATCACAGTTCAAGAGACACCAGCTACAGTCTGTCTGTGGTCTCTGCAACACGTCTTCTTCTTCTGTGGTTCTTGTGACAACATGACTGATCAGAGGACTGAGACCAAGAGAGGACTCACTGCTGTGTTTCTGTCTCTAGATGGAGCCAGTTAGGAGGTTTAGGATTTACTGAAAACACTGAACTGGTTCCAGGTGAACTGAGGAAGTCAAAGTTGGAGAGGACTCACTGCTGTGTTTCTGTGTTTGTCTCATTTCCTCTTTATGAAGTTCCATATTCTGCCAATGTCACATGATAACATGCTGACATTGGCAGAATATGCACTGCGGGAGTCAAACCCAGGTCACAGTGTTATCAGCACATAACCGTGGTCAGCTACTACACCGATGTACACCAAATATCACCAGACCACTCACAGTTTACTTGATGTCTGTTCTTCTGTATGACAGTAGACTATTTAATAATCATGTCTTTGTGGTTGAACCTCCATATTATTCAGATATAATTCTCATGTATTAGTTTTCTGTCTAGACGTGATTACTGGCTCAGTCCCTCTCGAACTAGAACACATTTAAAAGATCAACCAGCAGGTTAGAGTCTATGAACCAGAAACACAGACATGGATTTCACTGTAGGTCTGACAGATGTGATTATCACAACCATCACATGTAAAGAATAAAACATCTGCTGACGTTTGGTCCACATTCAGTCAGTGACCTCCACAGAGGAGGATTCATTTTACCGTGAACGTCAACTCAGATACAGTTGATGAGATACAACACGTCTTCTGTTGGAGCGTCCATGTTGTTTCAACGTTACAGATCAGAGCTCGTGAACAATACTGGTCCACTAGTCGAGTCCATCGTGAGGACTAAAAGTTAAAAGGAGAGAAGATGGAGCTTACCTGTAAATCATCCTTTGAACACTGAGTCTGTAGAGATCAATGATTCACTGGATCTATAAGTCCAGAGAGAACATCTTCATCAGGACTCACTTTCTGTATAGAGACACGCTGACTCAGTCTCTGTCCTTTTGAGGTACCAGGTCACAGACTCCTCCCTCTGTGCTGCATCTGTAGTGAAAACATTCATCACACGTCATCTGTGTTCTCTGGGAAGTCGAGAATAGTCGAAATATTTTAAAAGAAAAACTTGTTTGTATGACAAACAAATCATAATACTGTGTTACAAATAAATAAGTTGATGGTGTTTTATTGATAAACTAACCTCCACTAGATGAGGAGGGATTGTAATTATCTGTGAACTCATATCTCATATTCATGGTCTACTTTATTGCCTTCATACAAACCCTGTAAAGAAAGAAGTCAAGTATTAATATGAAAATATTAATATTAATAATCCAACTGAAACTTTAGGACTCACTTCTATTCTCTTTATTATTTTTAAACTGACGTTCTGCTTTATTGTTGATGATATTTCTGTCCGACTTGTTTGGTATTTAATCAGAACCAGAATCAGGTTTATTGCTTTTTATTACGTTTATGATTTTCTTTCACATACAAATAATTTGTCTTGTTATTGTGCAGCGTGACGTCACAACACACACAGTGAGAGTGAATACAGGCCGTTTATATTCTAGCATAAAGAGTCGTACAGCGATTAAAACGAGGAGAATTAAACGTTTCATGTTTTCACTGTGAAGCACTTTCATACTTTGGTTTTACTTCATAAATAAATCTTTCATGTGTTTGTGGCATTTCACTGCTGGAGATGTTTCTCTCATTTTCAACTATGTCTTCACTGTTTTTAGTTATGGATTAACAGTAGTTAATTCATTAACAGGAGCAAAGTGGGACTTTGTTCCAGATACGTGTACGTAGCTGCTTCCTCTTTAGTCTGGACTCTGGAGACAGAAGGGAGACCTGAACCAGACCTGAACCAGACCTGAACCAGACCAGTGTAGAGGTCTGGATGGTTTGTAATGGAGCAGCAGAGCAGAAATGTATTCATGTCCTAGAAATCATGAAGTGCTTCATTAACCAGCGGTAGATATTTAAACACTATGACAGCTTTTCTTTTTTCACGTTTTTAATGTTTCACATGAGGAAGAAGGAGGGAACCAAAATGTCTGCTGCACGAGGAGTTGCATCGTCCATGTTGTTGCACTTGAAAGTGAAAGTGTCAGTTGGTTGAGATCAAACGTTCATCGTCTCACATGAACTCACCACACGGTGACATTAATGTGTTTAATATGAAGCTGTAGTTTAACCTCACTGTGTTTAATCCTGTCTGTTACTCACCGTCTTTCATCCATCGTCAGGATTATAACTCTCTGAGTCCAAAGGAACTTTCAAACAATATGCTGATCTTTCATTATTGTCATACAGTCATAATGTATATTAGTGAGAATCATGAGGATATGAATGGACAGAGACAATCATGTTTCATCTTTTTTGTTTTTATTAATTTTGAACAAATACAAAGAACAGGAAATATAAAAAAAACTGTCAGTAAACTAATTCTCGTAAAAAAAACATAAAATATTAAATTAGTTCCAATGTAAACAAAACAGCATCATATCAGAAATGAAAGCTCCACTTTGAACGGATGTGAAGTATATTTCAGTACATTGTGCTGATAATATTTCTCTTTCACTCTTCACTTGAAGAAACATTTAGACCGTTTAGATTCACAACATGTGGTCAGTTTATGCAGATGAATCCAGATGTGTCCGAGATGTGAGAGCTGCTACGGGTTTAAAAAAGGTCTGCTAGTAAAATGAATATAAAAGTTAATTTAATAAATATGAGCTTGCCTTTAAAACATATATTCAATGAAATGTATGAGCGTAGATAACAGATAGCTGTAACAGACAAACATCAATAAAAAGATGAATTCATGATCCTCACCAGTGTTTCAATGAAATGAACAGACTCGTGATTTCAGATCTAAGAAGTGATGAAGAGTCCGATCAGAACAATGAACCAGAACTCTGTTTCCTCTGTCGTCTATCCAGCTCTGAGGTTACACAGTGATGAAGAGGAGGATGAAGCATGAGATGAAGACCATCAGACAGTGATGAAGAGGAGGATGAAGGACGAGATGAAATCCATCAGACAGTGATGAAGAGGAGGATGAAGGACGAGATGAAGACCATCAGACAGTGATGAAGAGGAGGATGAAGGACGAGATGAAATCCATCAGACAGTGATGAAGAGGAGGATGAAGGACGAGATGAAATCCATCAGACAGTGATGAAGAGGAGGATGAAGGACGAGATGAAATCCATCAGACAGTGATGAAGAGGAGGATGAAGGACGAGATGAAGACCATCAGACAGTGATGAAGAGGAGGATGAAGGACGAGATGAAATCCATCAGACAGTGATGAAGAGGAGGATGAAGGACGAGATGAAATCCATCAGACAGTGATGAAGAGGAGGATGAAGGACGAGATGAAGACCATCAGACAGTGATGAAGAGGAGGATGAAGGAGGAGATGAAGACCATCAGACAGTGATGAAGAGGAGGATGAAGGAGGAGATGAAGACCATAGATAACTCCTCTCACTCCGCTACGACCAGCTGTGACTGAGCAGCTCATTCAGACATCAGATCATCACAACGAGACCTTCAGACGCTGCTTTGGACCCCCGACCTCTGACCTCTGACCCCTGAGAGACTAGAATCATCTTCGTCTACATGGAGGAACCACTGGATCTGGTTCAAGAGAGTGATTCATTGGATCTAGTTCTGTAGACTGAGAGTGATTCATTGAATATTTTCTACGCAGACAGCAACAAACACCCAGCAGAGTTCCTACTACTATCAGTCCCAGTCCACAGTAGAGGACGATCCATCCTGGACTCTCTGCTTGTGATGGACTTCCTGCCGTTGAAGCATCTCTTCCTCCACTTGTTGTGTTTGGTGTCTCAGGTTTGGGCCGATCCCTCTCTGCTGTAAAGAGACCAAACAAGTCTGAGTCATTGATGAGAAGAAACAACATCTCACTACAACATAAACTAAACGTCCTCAACAGATTAAACTGGAACATATTTCACAGATCCTGTTAGAAGGAAGTGTAACGACAATAATCAGGTTCTTTTTAGTCCAGGAAACTTCTACTGAATCAACTCACCTGTGACGTTGAGGTGACATTTCCTCGAACCTTCACCATCACCTGTGAGCACATCACACAGGTAAACACCTGAGTCATCAGTCCTGAGTCTGGACATGTGGAGTCTGAGTCGTCCTTCTCTGAGGACGTCTTTGTCAAACTGGACTCGTCCTGCAAACCGTTCATGCTGAGACTCTGGAGCCTCGACACCTTCATGAAGTTGAAACAGGGCGAAGGTTCTGACATCAGTGAACATCTCACAGATGATATTAATGGACTTGAAGGAACCGTCTGTTGTGGTCTTGAAGGTCCATTCCAGAGTGACGTCGTGGTTCTCCTCTGCCTGATAGGAGCTCTGTGTCACATCCACTACTAATGGTCCTGTTGAGGAGACAGAGAGGGAGAGTGAGGAGCAGACAAACTGACAACGTTAACATGAGAGCCTTTAAACTCCACCTGGAGATGTTTACTGATGCTGAGCTTTAGAGACACAAAGGTATGAACAAGGTGCATGATTGTAACAATAACTAGAGTCATGTTGAAGTGTGTTAGTGAGGCTGAAGGTGTGTTGAGTCTGTGTGGAGAACAAAGTGAAGCTGTGAACTAACCAGAGCCACAGGAGGTCAGTGTGATGAGCAGCAGGATGCTGCAGATCATCTTCTACCTGTGAGAGGAGACAGAGGACCAGAGTCATCAACACATCACATCACAGTTCAAGAGACACCAGCTACAGTCTGTCTGTGGTCTCTGCAACACGTCTTCTTCTTCTGTGGTTCTTGTGACAACATGACTGACCAGAGGACTGAGACCAAGAGAGGACTCACTGCTGTGTTTCTGTCTCTAGATGGAGCCAGTTAGGAGGTTTAGGATTATGACTCTGAGGAAGAATGAGGAACTATGCTGGACTGGTTCCAGATGAAGGGCACAGTAACAAACAGGAAGCTGAGGCTCACTGTAACAAAAGATCACCTTACTTGATGTCTGTTCTTCTATATGACAGTAGACTATTTAATAATCATGTATTTATGGTTGAACCTCCATATTATTCAGATATAATTCTCATGTATTAGTTTTCTGTCTAGATGTGATTAGTGGTTAAAAGATCAACCAGCAGGTTAGAGTCTATGAACCAGAAACACACAGACATGGATTTCACTGTAGGTCTGACATCACATATGTAGAGCTTTATCAACAATACTTATTGATTCTATGATGTTGTTGGACCTATTTACTTGATATTGTATTTTGTTATTTAATTTATAAGTAGTATTGTTTAATTATTGTAGGTGTTTGATATATTAAGATTGTTTTTTCTCTTTCATAGTAATTTGTTTAGTTGTATTATGTTTTGTTGTTTAGTTCATTACTGTGTGCAGCTGTGGCTATATACATGAGTGGAGAGACAGGACCAGCATGCAGAGACAGCAGGACAGGAGTTTTCTTTGTTCTTTTTGTTAGTTAGTTTGTTTTGTTTGCTTTATTTAATAAATACAAAATTCGGAATCCTGCTTGTGTAACAGACTTGGAATGGCATTGAAGGAGACAACTCAGAGGGTAGTTTTCCAGCATTTATTCGCTGCAGAAGACAACGTAAACCACATTAGTTTCTTCCTGGTCTCTCTCTCTTTATGCATCCGCTCCCTCATCAGTACGAAACACCACTGTGAGGGGAAGTCGGGACTAACAGCGACATCAAGTGGACAAAACAAACAACTACATGAGGTGGAATGATAACAGAACCCGCGAAAATTATAACATTAAACAAAGGAAAATACATACCTGCAGAAGACAACATAAACCACATTAGTTTCTTCCTGGTCTCACTCTCTTTATGCATCCGCTCCTAAACATGCAAGACAACAGAATTCACACAAAGGAATGCCAAAGTATCTGCGTCGTTACGTTATATGACAGGCAGCCTGACGTAAAAGTAAATGGCGCCAAAAAGGCTAACTGAAACAGCCACTAAACTTATATTTTCCACAGTCAAAACGGCACGTAACAGCTTGATAAGGTCATCGTCTTAGCAGTTACTAAAGTACGTAACGTAAACAGTTACATTCCCGAAGAAAACAACAAAACAGTGAACAACATTATTCCACACAACTTACCCTCAACAGTACGAAACACCACTGTGAGGGAGGGACTACGGGGGCTTTGGAGGTACAAAAGAGGCGAGACGCCGCTTCCGCAGGAAGCATTAACAAAATAAAATGCTAAATAAAAATAGCTCATGAAGATAGAATTCACACATACTCAACAGAATAATAAAGTACATTTTTAACTCTGTTACACTTGGACAATCCTCTCTCTTCTGGCTGCGTAAAAATACCGACCACGGTGCATCAGTGGCGTTTGATTATTGTTTGTTTAAGTTTGATTTTAGTCGACAAATGGCCACTACAGATGTATTTTCATGAAGAGACACTAAACTTAGTGGGACTCTTAGAATAAGCTTCAGGTGGATAATCAACACTATTGTCTTGTTTCCTGTGTGATTGTGACTCTGCTAGAAAAACGTGTAGTGACTGCTGCTGTTAGTTTAATCTTACATTCTCTGTGAGAGGACTATCACAAGCATCACATGTAAAGAATAAAACATCTGCTGATGTTTGGTCCACATTCAGTCAGTGACCTCCACAGAGGAGGATTCATTTTACCGTGAACGTCAACTCAGATACAGTTGATGAGATACAACACTTCTTCTATTGGAGCGTCCATGTTGTTTCAACGTTACAGATCAGAGCTCGTGAACGCGCGTACTGGTCCGCTGTTCGAGTCCATCGTGAGGACTAAAAGTTAAAAGGAGAGAAGATGGAGCCTACCTGTAAATCATCCTTTGAACACTGAGTCTGTAGAGATCAATGATTCACTGGATCTATAAGTCCACACAGAACATCTTTATAACAGGACTCACTTTCTCTATAGAGACACGCTGACTCTGTCTCTGTCGTTTTGAGGTACCCGTTAACAGACCCCTCCCTCTGTAGTGTGAGATATGTTCATTAAATAAAACATTCATCACACGTCATCTGTGTTCTCTGGGAAGTCGAGAATAGTCGTAATATTTTAAAAGAAAAACTTGTTTGTATGACAAACAAATCATAATACTGTGTTACAAATAAATAAGTTGATGGTGTTTTGTTGATAAACTAACCTCCACTAGATGAGGAGGGATTGTGAACTCGTCTCATATTCATGGACTATTCTATTGTCTTCATACCAGTGATTCTCAACAAGTGGGTCACAGACCCGTTTTCAGAGGCTCGCGGGGCTTTGCCTGAAAAAAACTATTTTGAAGGGGATTTTCTATGCAGCGGAGTTATTCGCACTCCTTGACAGTATTTGGCGTTAATGTCTTGTTGTAATGCTGATAGACACCCGCTATTTCCCCGCATAGAAGAACACCCACACCGTTTGTTTGTATGTGCTAATTGAGCAAAACGCAAGTACGACACCGACCACATGAGATATGGATTTTCTTACAATGAGGACAAAGTGAGACGCGTCTGTCGGGCAGAACATCTGAGGAGCTGGTGGTGCGTTCAATAGCAGATTAAATGCGGATATGGAGCTCTTGCTGTTGATCGGTTGTTCAGTGAGGAGCAGGGGGAAAGGTCTGTTTGATGAGAAGATGTCCGTTAAACAAAGAGAACTTCACCAGCTCATTGTCAGCATCACATGTTTCACAATCTGGAAAACCAGATGTATAATGGTAATAAAACAGACTGTAAAGGACGGCAACATGGTGGTGAAACATGTCGTCACTGAACTCAGGAGAACTATTGATAAGAGCCAGTCCCTCCCGGGGCATTTGTTGGACTTTTGACCCAAGCACACAGCACTGTTTTTGTATCTGTCTTTGTGTTCTTATGTATATTCGTGAACCATGTATGTATTTGTGGAACCTGTAGATTTGATATAAATGAAGTTTTCTAAAAAAAAAAAAGGAAAGTCTCGAGTCCATGGTAACGAAATATCTCTGCTCCTCCCACATCCACAGTCCGTGTGAAGTAGTAGAGCCCGCCTCCTGCTTCATGTGATTGGCTGGATGGATGAAGTGTGACATCGACTCCTCACGCGCCGCTGTTCACTGAAACGTATTAAAGGACGTTGAGGGGAAATCTTTAGGTTTTATTTTTGTTGAACAGGACAAAAACTTTGCTTCGATTTTAAACAGATTATAAGAAGACTGGCCTGAAGTTATCACAATGATTGGTGCTCTTGCTGCTAATCAGAAGTTGTACCTCTGCATGTTCATGTATTTATTTATTAGGAATACAATGCTGAGCCCAACAAGATCTGAAGGTATGAAATATGAATCTGAGAGAAGAGTCATGAAATAGTACTTGAAGGAAATGCAGCTCAATCAGAAAGAAGATCAGACTTTATGCTTCAGAAGCTGCATTAGAGGTGGTCACCAAGAATTCAGTTTATATATTTAATAAGTTAATATGAAGATAGATGAGCTTCGTGAAGCGGCTACTTACAGTTCAGTGGAGCTGTCACAAGACGTCCTTTCTACAACAGCTGAGGAACGTTCATGACCTGGTGATTACCACATCTATAGGACAGCCCTTCATAGGGATGTGACGTTAAAGGCCGTTCCGAAGAATAGGAAATTACACAATCCAAATCTAATCCACACTGAAACAAAACAAGTTTAAAAAGACTTTGATTCATTTCTCCTGACAATAATAGAATGAAAGTTGTGCACAATGTACTTTTGCTGGAGAGTTGATTCCTCCATATTGTTATAACTTAACTAACGTTTACTAAGAAGCGATTGCTTGTTTTTGCAGCTTATTGCAATTTTATTCAACTGTGTTAAAGTTGTACACCTGTATTCAGGATGACAATATATCTTTGAGGCAAACTGCATTCATTTATCTTTCAATATTACATGTTGCACTTTATGTTTAGCTCCAGCTTCTCACGTCACTGCAGTAGGAAACAGAACAACGTGACTTTCCTCGGTGTTCCTGAACGCACCAGACGTCGAGCTCGAATGGGAAGTGTAGAAGTGAATGAGGATCTCCTGTGTGTGTGTGTGTGTGTGTGACTGCAGACGGTGGAATGAGCTGACCGAGCTGGATTATTCATCATAAAGTGTTCATGTTTAGTTGTGTTGTGCTTTGGAAAGAGAAAGCCTTTGGTTGGGTTCTGTGATGGGTCCTCGTGTTGTCCTGCTCGCAGCTCTGCTGTCGTGTTGTTCAGGTATTTATGAAGAGTTTCTTTAAATGCTGTGTTTGTGTTTAACACTGTTACAGTCTGCAGTCTGTACGAGGAACACACTGTGAAGGTGTCACTTTGCGCTCTGAGTGACTAACACCAACATGTCTCACTGTTTTCACTGTTTTCACTGTTTTCACTGTTTTTACAAAACAATCAATCGATTAATGGAGGAAACAATCAGCAGATTAACCCGTTATGAAAATAATCGTAAATTAATATTTAAAAATGAGCTCAACAGTAAAATCCTGCTTCTACATTGAGTACAAATGATCTAATAATTAAATATATAATAGTACAACAGTCACAGTTTGAATACTTTACCTACATTCTACTGACTACACTCACATATGTTTTACTGAAGGAACATTTTACTGCAACAGAGTATTTTTACATTGTGGTATTAGTATTTTTACAGTGTGGTATTAGTATTTTTTACTGAAGTAAAGTACCTAAATACTTCTTCCAGAGGTTTGAACGAGTTTTCTCGTTAGTCTGAAAATGAGCCTTTAGGCCTCAACATGGAGTTGTGCTGAAATTGAGACGTTAAATTGAGACAATAAATTTAAAGACATTTAGTCGAAGCACTTCCTTTATCTTGTTGAAAGGTCAGACTTAGTAAACTGAGATTGTGTCACACTCTGATTTGAAATATGCAGTGTTGGAACGTACCTTACATTCACTATGTACATTCAGTACTGTTCTTAAGTACAATGTTGAGGTACTTGTACTTAACTTCATTATTTCCATTTTATGCTACTTTATACTTCTGCTCCACTGCTCAGAAAGATTAAAGTTGTAAATTCAGGAGAAATTGTGAGATTAAGTCATCAATTTACAAGAAGTTTGTACAAAAGAGACGTTTCTCCTCTAAACTTCTCAAATGGTTTGACTTCAAGTGAACTTTCCAGATACAATAAAATACGCTCAGATAAACTTTATTAAAGTTTATTAAATATAACGTCGTTTCTTCCTCTTTCGTTTCCCTCCAATCGTCACTCGGGCCCTCAGATTCACGCGGTGACCCTTCAGAGGGGCCCGACCCCCCCGGCTGGGAGCCACTGGACTGAAATAACGTCATATGAAGTAGTTAGAACTACAACAGTAACTCTATAACATCTGGATGCAACAATCTCCTGTTTGTCATTTTTCTGCAGAGCGAGTACTTTTACTTCTGATACATGAAGTACATTTCACTAATACTTCTACTGAAGTACGATTTTTAAATCGCAGGACTTTTACTCGTAGTGGAGTATTCTTTGCACTGTTGTATTTGTACTTTTTAAGGATCTGAATACTTCTTGCAGGACTGTACATTTAGATTCTATGTGTATAAGAACATGTTCTCATTGATATTATAGACTTTTTATGACTTCCTGAAGCCAACATCCGCCGGCTCTCATGTGAATGTTGCACAAGGTTCCAGGTTTCCAGTTGGTCCAGATTCCTCTATTCAGGATCAACTGCTTGTATAGAACATTTCCAGCTGTTCTTTTCAGGAGTGTGGCCGCCTCCCTTTTATGATGATGATTATAGACCAAATAAATGTGATTCACTTCCGAGGTTTACGTTCTCACTCCCTCCTTTATCTTTTTATAGGAGACTCCTTGGTGCATGGACCCCCAGAGACGGTCCTGGCCTTGGCAGGCGGGGATGTCACTCTACCCTGCAACTTCAGCATCCCGGCCAGCGAGGACTTTCCAACAGTGGAGTGGTCCAAGGAAGGCCTGCAGCCGAACGTGGTCTTCCTGTACCGTGATGGCTGCGAGACGCCCGAGATGAAGAACCCGGCCTTTCGGTACAGGACGAGCCTCATCACGAAGGAACTGAAGAACGGAAACGTCTCGCTGAGGATCTCCAACGTGCAGCTGACTGATGCCGGGAAGTACCAGTGCATGAGGCTCTGGAGGGAGGACCCCCGGGACATTACAGTAGTGGAGCTCGTTGTGGGTACGTCCAGTCTGTTATTTACATACAGTAAAGGTTTTGTAGTTGCTTTTTAGTCTCCAAAAACCTGTCACGGAGGAGGGTCCACCTAAGAGTGCTGCACAGGCCTCATGATTCCTTCAAGTCTGACTCCTCTGGTCTATGAGAAAATGACTCTACTTCTCTCTTGATTTATTACCTCAGTAAACATTGTAAACATGAGTTTATGGTCTCAATCTCTAGTTTCAAGTCTTCTTCAATACAGCATGATGTTCATTTAGTACATTATGGTCCATTTAGAGTCAAACAGACCATAAAGCAGGGGACGCTTTAGGGCGGGGCTACACTGTGATTGACGGGTCTCTACAAGAGAGTATAAGGCGTCTCTGCGTTACTCCTCCTCAGTCCAAATATGGACACTTCCTGTTCACTGGTTGCCATAAACCCCAAGATAGCGATGGACAAATCACAGAACTCGAGGCCGATAACCTGGATTAAAGCAGGACATCGTCCCTCCTCTTCTTGGACACCAGGACGGCAACTAGAAGAAGCCGAGCCAAAGTGTGTAGAGCCGAGTTTCCTTGGCTTGCATCCTTGAAAGCTTGTATATTACTCATAGAGTCTGTGTTTGACTTCAGCTTAATACTGGAGCTCTAGGGGGTCCACTGGTTATTCTTATTACGTATTAAATATGTTATTTTAATGTCACCATATAGTGTGGTACATTCCTAAAACATTTTACGCTTGATGCCATGCAGCCCCTTTCTAAAGAAGAATTTAAGGACGTAGATGACAGTTGTCAGGGTGTACAACCAATGATGTGTTGGTTTTTATGAAACAAGACTCCACCGTCTTAACAAAAGCCTAAATTGAGTCGGATCCTGACCTGAAGAAATCAGATTTGGAGGACTGAGACCCCGCTATCTATTAGCCGAATCAAACGACACTGATATGAGTGTGATATGACATATTACGGATTAAACATTCATTACATTGATAAAAAAGCCACAGTTGCAGCTCTACATTATACTGTCAAAGGCAAGACAAAAGCATTTGGGCGTGGTGTGCTACATTGGTATTTATTACCTCCCTGTTTCCACCACACGCCATGAGAGAAGCACTCTTTGAAGCTCTGCGTTTACACTTCTATCTAATGTTGAGCTGATGATTTTATGTCCCACAGCGCGGTTAAAGAAACGGCTTTAATCAGTGTTGTCCCTGTGTCCCAGTGTCCCAGTGTTGTCCCATTCAATAGTCTCATGTTGTGGTAACGCCTGTTGTTAACAGGTGCCGTCTCAGAGCCTAAACTCTCCGTCACGGCAGCCGAGGGTGGAGGCGTGACCTTCCAGTGTGCGGCGGACTGCTGGCTGCCGGAGCCCGAGATCTACTTTGTGGACGAGCAGGGGAACGAAATCGCCGCCGACGAACCGAAGAGAGATCGAGATGCCCGCGGATGTTTCTCCGTGACACGGAGAGCGACTCTCCAGGACGCCACCAACAGGTTTCAAGTGTCGTGTTTTATTCGTGGCCCTCGTTTTGGCCCCCGTCTGAGAACTTTATCTCATACAGCAGAGCCAAAATGATCAAAGAGATATCCACACATCTGGACCCATGCAGTGTGCACCAAACATCAGCATTCAACTTTCACCTGGAAAGGTAGTTAGAAGTTAGAGAAAGTACACAGTCACATTCCAACCCTTGTATGCAACACACCTGTTCACACCCTGGAGGTAGAAGCTCCGCCTCCTGGAGAGTCAGTGCTGTAAGGTGTGCAAATGGAAGCCACACTTGCGCAACACTGTCACTTTACCTTTTGTCTTTAGTTTCTCTTATTGTTATGTATTTATGTATTTATTTATACGTATTTCTGTCCTTGTGCTGCGTTTGAATGTGTGTTTGTGATATCTTATTAAAGTTATGATTTATAAACTGATGTGTTTTCATCACAGGGTCTCCTGCCGAGTTCACCAGCCGGAGATCAACCAGACCAGGGACGTGGAGATGCTGCTGCCGGGTAGGGCTGCAGCTTTCATTAACCCTCTGAAGCCCAGAAGCTGTCCTTGTTATCAGAATGTCATTGAACACATCATGTGTGACGAACGCTTCCGTCAGAAGAAAGCAACCAAAATTGTGATATTTCATCAAAGATATGTTCTTCTACGTTTAGTCACCTAACCATTCAGTCAAACTAGAGACCACAGAGAGCAAAAACAAACGCCCCAAAACTGCTCTGGGTTCAGAGGAGTCTCACCAAACACTGAAATTCACAATTTAAATAGTTGTATCACAGATTTAGCAGCGTATTTGTCTTTTGTTACATATTTAATTTTTGCAATTAAACTGTCTTTTTATAAATGTACTTTTTAAAGATGTCATAGCAGTTATGTTCAGCATAATATACTGAGATTTCTCTCGCCAGGATTAATACATTGATGTTCATCCAACTCTTTCAAATAAAAATCCATAAATGTACTTTATGAATGTACAGACGGAGTCTGCAATGACATAAAGAAACGTCAGTCACGTCATGGGGTTCATAATGTTTATGATGTGTCGGCTCTTTTCCTCATGTCGGCGTGTTTGTTGTCGTCTCAGGTGTTGGAAGGTGTTGCTGCTCTCTACCCGTCCTCATCGCTGTCGTGAGCGTTTCACTTCTATGCGGCGCTTCGTGTGGATTAGCCGTCTTTCTTTGGAAGCGGTGCAGAAAATCTGGTGAGTCATCAACACGAAGACAATGTTGTGTTTGGCTATTTAAAGAGAAGTGTTCTCTGTGTTCAAGGTGAGAAACATTGTTTTTCATGCACTCGTCAATTAAGATTTTCTTCCGTAACTCGTCTTCTTTCAGACTAATGAAGATAAAACATTTATTTTACTTCTTTGTCTGTTTACGTCTGTAGATTTCTCCTAAATTCACCAGAAGTTACCTTTACATAATGCCTCACATTGCTCCTGTTCACCTGTAGAGTCTCTAAATGTCTGTAATGTAACTAAACGTCTCTTTAAAGGACGTTTCCTCTCAATGATAAATCTCCACTTCAGCAGCTCTTACATTCACCAAACTTTACACTTTCATTCCTAATATATAATAATATATACATAATAATAATGTAGATACTTTGAGGTGTGCATGATGTTAGTGATGTCACTTTCAACAGCAGCTGGTTAAAACCTTCTTTTTAAGCATTTCGAGCAATGAACAGAGTCGATGTTCTCTAAACCTCTGGAAGGCTTTTACTGTGAAAGAGACGCAGGAAGTGTTTGGTTCTCTATTCATTGTATTTATTATATTAAATAAATAAAGTGACCAGAGTGAATCAGCCTCTAATGGACTCATTCTGTACCTGTTTTAAAGGCTATTATTGCAATTTCATTTTCTTTGCTTTTAAAATGAGATTGTGCAAAACCACATAGTTCCTGAGATCAGGGAACACGATGGCGTCACTACAACGCAAGTCAGACGATCAGATCGATTGTAAACGAGCCTCTTTTGGAGGTAAAACCACGATGGATGGTCATCATTTTGTTTTTAGGTGAAATGTGTGCAGTTGCTCATCTCCAGTGGAATATTTGTGACGTTGGGATTTCTAGAGTTCGGAGGATAAAATGAATGCCAGCACAACAATTTAGAGATGTAAGAAACCAGAACTATCCTTCACTGAAAGATTAACGGTTAAGGCTTGGCCATAATTCAACTTGATAAATATTCAATGGAATGGTATATATATTGTTATGGAGATATGAAACTATATCGTGATAGAAGGTTTCGGGCATATGGTCAAGCCCCACTAATCTTTCTTCTTTCTTTCACACAGCGGAGGCACCAAACTCGCCAACGTCTTCAGCCCAGCTGATTGATGTTGTTTGCCTGAATGACGTGTTCCTCGACAGTCCTGCAGCCTCAACCACCAGCAGCCCTCCAACATCTGGCAACTTACCCCAGAACAAGAGGAAAAGGCCGGGCATCTTACGACAGAACAGTCATCCGGCAGCCGGCTGCTCCATTAAAAAATTATATCGTAGACACAGCAGCCCGGCTCATTTGAACTTTTCTGGTTCCAGTCCTTCGGAGAAAAGGCCCGGCCGTATCAACCGTTCCATGAGTGACCCTCGTGCTTTTGGGCTTCAGCAACGACATTCCTCAGTGTTTCCATCTCCAGCGACGTCTAATGGTCCCTTCACACGCCTGGCAAATGTGACAGAAGAATCTGAGATGTTAATCGCACGATAAAACACAGAAGTCTCACTCTTGGATTTCCCGAAACGTTAGGAAATTATAAACGTTTTTTAACAGCTCAGGTTGAAATCGATTAAATTTGCCCCAAAAAAACTTCATCAGCTTTTAAGCTAACATGACACATTTTAATTAGGGAGGCGGACTTTGACTGGACGGAGATGTTTCCCCCGTTTCCAGTCTTTATGCTAAGCTAAGATAAGCTAACTGGGTGCTACATATTTATCATACATCTAATCTCATCTAATTCTTGGCAAGAAAGAGAACAAGCGTACCCCCCCCCCCCCCCCCCCCCCTAAATGTTTTTCCTTTCAGCACTTTTGTATATATTTTTTCTTCTTCTCTCTCTCATTCTAATAGCTGATTCGTTGCTGTGCCGTCAGTCAAACAGTAGGGGCGGGGCTATGATGTGTAGCACTATTTATTTCGGTCATGATGAGGCTCCTCCTGTTCACTACTTCTTCTGCAGATTTATAAAATACAACACTAAAGGGCTCTTTTACATACAGTAAGGAACATTGCATGTTGTTTATTTAAAAACAAAACAAACAAGGTAACATTTTATAATCTATTTCAATCACTGTGTGGCTCAAACAAACAGGACTTTCACCCTGGAGATCGCTGTTCATGTCCCGTGTGAAACCAAAAGTCAACGTCCTTTTCTTACGTCACTTACGTACTTGACTAACACCGCCTACGTACGTTACCTAACACGTTAATTTAGTACGTAGTTTTACGCAGTTTGTTTTTAACCCTAACCTCGATCTTTTCTTAAACCTTACGAAGTAATTTGAGCCGTTGTATCAGGATACGTTGCGATTGCTTTCAGGATTGATCCCCAGTTGTATTTATTTGTCGTCGTTTCACCAGCAGCAGTGCTCACTTCTTGTACATTTCTACAGCTAAAGCACGGAACCGTAATGTATTAAATGTACTGCATTTTGTAATGATTTATGAAAACATGTCTGGGGTTTGTACGTATGGGCTCCTTTATTTAATAATCAGAATGTATTTATAAAATATGTAAATAGGAGTTCAATTTTTTATGTCCACTACACTTTCTTATGGAATAAAGTACTTTTTGTTTAATTTCAGTGTTCACTTTATTCACACTAGTCTTAGGAATTAATTAATATACATTATGTTTTGTTGTATTTTAGCAGTCAGCTTTAAAAACATTTGATGAGTTAGAATTAATTCTAAAATGTTTTTTATTTTGTTGAATTTTATTACAATCAGTCAGTTTGGGGATTTATGGCTTTGCTTCAGTGTTGGTTTGATTTTATTGCTCCGTGAAAGTTCACACTTATAGTCGAAATGTAGGAGAACTCCTCGGTTCTTTGTTATTGTATTTTTATTATCAATGGAAACACATTGTATGTATGTAAGTCTTGTGTTTACAGAACCCAGTCAGAGAATGCAGGTTCTATGTTTTATATTTCTTAATTAAACTGCGTAAATTCAAGGTTTTCCTTCGTGTAACTTTAGAGGAAGAGAACTCTTTAAGGCGTTGCACGCAGGCAGCTGCTGTGACGCCTAACGGAGAGACGAGGTGCGTGAGGGTCGACTTCTCTCTCCGAGGAAGTGCAGAGAGCCGTCAGTGTGCGCTCAGACAGGATGCTGTTAACACCTTTCTGTCTGGTGATGTGTGAGTACAAACTCTTCTTTTTACTGGAGAACATAATCTCTGCTGATGATTTAGTTTGAATTCATTGAATCACTGATTTGTGTATTTTCTCTGTTTACCTTCTTGTTTCTTTATTTGTTCTCTCAATCTGTCGTCATCTTTTGCTGCCCCCCTCGTTTTTATTTGTCACCATGCTGTTTTTCTTACATTTCCTATTTGTATTCCTTTTTTGCGTTTTTTTATTATTGTTTTCATATTTCTTTCTTCTTGTATACTTTTCATACTTCACCATTCTTGTCACACTTTTCTTCTTTTTGCGGTCTCTCTCTCTCTTCTTCCTGTTTTCTTTCTTACTGTTTTATTGTCCATTCTTTACTTTATTTCTTTTCACTTCCTGATTTTCAAATGAACTGCGATCATTCTTTTGTCACTTCTTGCTGTCCTTTCCTTTTTCTTTCCCATTCCAACCCTCCAATCCTCCACTCTGCTGTTTCCCTCTTCCTCTTCTTCCTCCCTCTCTTCTTTCCTCCCTTCCTCAGCCTGTCTCCAGGTCGTCCCTGACCGGTCTCAGTTCTACAGGTACAACTCCATCTCTCTGAGCTGCGAGGATCAGCTGAACGCCACCGGCTGGAAGGTGAAGAGGAAAACGCCGGAGGGCGGGGTCAGACCCTGCACCTCCGGCTGGGGCACCACCTCCTCGGGCTCGGCCTGCGTCATCGGTAACACCTACCCGTCCGACACCGGGGTGTACTGGTGTGAGTCTGGGGACGGGAACAGGAGCAACAGCATCAACATCACCATCATTGGTACCGCACTGGAAACAAGTCATGCTGTTTCATGTTGAACTGTATTCAACTTATCAGACTTTTCAACAGAATCCATGTCTGACATGTTTTATGAATCACAAAGTAAAGTTTAGTTTGCATCAGAAATGGGAAAAAAAGACTTTAAGATGAGTTTGTTCCTTGTCCACAGACAGCAGTGTGCTCCTGGAGAGTCCGGCCCTCCCCGTGTCGGAGGGAGCTGCTGTGACTCTGCGCTGCAAAGCCGAGACGGAATCCCCCAGTCACACGTTTGATTTCCTTAAAGACGGCCGCGTCGTCAGCAGCAGCGCCACGGGAGAGATGACCATTCACAGGGCTTCCAAATCGGATGAAGGACTCTACATTTGCAGCATCCCTGGATTTGGAAAATCATTAGGCAGCTGGGTGAACGTTGAAGGTGAGATGAACAGTCTTCAGTTGACTGAGAAAAGGTCAAATACATGAATGTGTTGTGGCGACGTTTAAAGGCCAGATACCAACTTAAAACAGTCCACTGGTTCCGACCGTAGCTTACGTTACATTACAAGCGTACCTATTTAAAGCCGAACCATAATGTTTTATTTCTAACCCTAACGAAGTAGTTGAATTGCCTGAAACTAACCGCCACTGTTTCACAACGTTAAAGGTGCAATGTGTAAAATCTGGACAGAGATGAATTAACATTGTCAAAACAAAGTGAAGAAGAAATAGTTTTGACGTTATGCCAAATACGTCGTAATACGTGCATTGTGCTGTAGAGATATTAACTGCCAACCAGCTGGTCTTGTAAAACCAGTTGTACCTCTAAAGGTGATGTTGAGTCACTGTACCGTCCGGTCTGTCCGTAGTCCAACATAAGAGGGTTTGTCAATGACACATATATGGTCCATGAGCATTTTGATAGTTTCTTTATTGGATTAAATTAAAAGTGGGAGGAACAAGAAAACTAATTGCACACTCTGATCTCCTCGCCGCCGGGACTAAACTAACTAAATATGTAACGTAATGTAAACTGTAGACCGATGCCAGACGTGAAGATTTTAAGATATCGGTGTCATTTTGACCGGCTGTCAGAGTTTCAGCAGGTTGGTTGAATTGTGCATATTCTTGCCTTGCTGTTAGTTAGTTTGGCTTCTTTTTAAATAACCGAAGACTGTAAGTTTAGATTGTATGGACTCAGTAGTAGAGGTGAAATACTGCCCACTGCTTATTTGAAGCAGGTGAATAGATTGGTCTATACAATACACGCTCACATGACTAAACATGCAGCAAAGTCACACATTGTGACAAAATACGACGAATACGGATAAGATCACGTCAGTTAGATACGTAGGTTTCACATTAAGACATCAATGAGGCAAAGTCATAATTTAAATACAACATTTAGATACAAGGACGTTAAATATGAAAGAGAAAATCACTGAGTTTCTGTCTTTGACTTATTGGTTGAGTTTTTCTTCACATTGTCTGTGACCACAGTGGGTAAGAGTTCACTTATCTTCACAGGTTCTCTTCCACCTTCATCCTCACCTCCACCTTCATCCTCACCTCCACCTGCAGCTTCCCGTTCAGTGTCGGTCACCAGACTGATGTTCCACGTGTTGGTGGGAACCCCTTACCTGCTGTCCACCATCTTACTGGCACTCATATACAGAGACAGGAACAGAGGTGAGAACACTCCTGCAAGTGTCCAGGGAGGTATTCTAGCGTATACTTGCTATTGTTAGCGAATCAGCTCAATCTATATAACCATGAAACAGCACTGGTAGCTAGCTGTGCTATCAGTTAGCTTCTTTGGTTCCTGAAAACCTTTTGCTTTTGTTCATTACAAAAGATTTCAGAGTAAAACATTGATAAAACTTAAAACTCAGGAAATACAATCAGCTGAAAACACTCCAGTGTCATCTGCATAACTGATGATTAATAACCAATAGTCTATGTAAAGTTTTAAATACCATATGATGCTACATAAACATGCAAGCTGTAATTCAACTGTGACTCACTGCATTCTGTCGTATTGAAACAAACATTCCACAAAACATGCCAAAGATATTCTAAGCGAACTTCCTGTTCTTAAAGTGACACGAGCCAAATAATCAGACTACAAAGCCGCTTAGTTTCACTTCATATTTTAGTCTAAAGACACAGGTGTGGTACACTGTAGCAGTAGGAGCATTAAATATAATGTGTTTCTGACAGATCAAGTTATTTCTGTCACCTCACAACATGGAAAGCCGTGTTTGTTGCCATTTTTCTTTCTGGCTTTGTCTCAGAGAACATGTTTTAACTGGGCATGTTCTTTATTTTGTCGCCAAGCGGGTCTCTTAATGCACCAGACACTTGTTATCAAATGTACTTTATTTGCCTACGCTGATGTGTATTTCTACTGCATGGTTGATGTACATTTGTTGTATTGTTGTTGTCGCCTCGAGCACATACCAGAGACAAATTCCAATCAATGTTTCATGACATGGTAATAAATTATTGAACCTTGCCGCTCACACAAAATTCCCTTTTGCTCAAAGCTAATTTTCTATTGGAGCATTAAGTCAAAGAAAGTTGCTATCATGACAGACTGACTGTGGCTTTGAGGTTGGACGTAAACTCCAACATTGCAACACCATGTGCAGGTGGCTTTTTCATTGACTAATCAGTACCTACACTGACGCAGGCAAAAAAGAAACCCAAACGTCTTAAACGTCCAATCAGGTGTTGAAGGTAAATGTTGCTGCAAAGCTGTCAGAGCTACGTTACCACGGAGCCCACACTGTCACTAACTGCACTCTGAAGAAATATTATTACATTTCTGAAAAAAACACATGTGAAGAGAACAAAGTTCTGTTTTTGCGACCTGCTACCCAGAGAAGTCCACGCTTAAATAACCTTTCTTCTTGACTTTAATGACGTCACTGTCACGTTAAATAGCGACGCTGGGTGCAGGAAGAACAACAGATGTTGCAGCTGCAAACTCAGTTTTCTGGGTCACTAAAGCACGCACTGACGAATGTATTGCTTCTATGGACAAAGTCTTGCATCAACACTGACTGGACATCCACATAAAAGGTGTCAAATGCTCCATTTAATCTGAGTAAAGATTTAAGGAGATTAGCATCAATGAAGACATAAATCTGATTTATTATTCTCATAAATAAATTGATCTCTTTCTGCAGCTCGGACGGTAGCAGAGAGAAGAGGCAGCAACAATGTCATCATGGAAATAGTTGTGTAGACCTTCAGACGGGTAAAGGTGGTCCCTGTATTCTGCATTTTATGGGACTTGGCACCACTTGATGTGCTGGAGATCCATTGATCAGCAGCAGCAGTTGTATTATCAGACTATGAATGACGTTCATGTGTTTATCTTTCTTTAAAGCTGAAGACTTCAGCCTTGTTTGGATTTAAATGTCAATAGATGTTCACTGCGATTTAAAGGAAGTGGAGGGTTTCTGTGGTTTACACCATGCAAACACAATAAGGTGTGAAGTTTAAGTCCAGTCGTTTGTTTTGCATTTTTCCATTTGACATTTCATATCCGTCCAGAATTTACTCAAAACTTGACTCCAAATTTTGTAAATCTTTCACAAATCTTAATCCATAAATCTTCCTTTTGATTGTTTAATTATTTTTCTTACATTCGTATCCTGCTGTAATATAAATGTTACTTTGAATTAAAAACAGGAAAAGACATTTTAGCACTTATTGTGAGTGGCTTGCCTGCACAGGTCAGTTGTGGTGAGATTGTTCTGAAACTAGGTCGGTGTTATTTCTAAGAAGTGGAAAGTTTGTGCCATTTTAAAACCCACCCACACGCCATCAGCAATGAAAACATTAAAACTGACAATGTTGTAAAATAACAGAATAATAAATTGTTCTTCGCAGTGAGAATGGAAACTCTTGTGGTTTGGTTGTTGAGTGAAGTTGCTCTCTGTTGTGTTCTGTGGCTCACACACAATAAATCTGTCTTTAAGTTAAAGTCAGTGTGTACAGAGCGTCTAACTTTCTTTGCATATGCTGATGTGTTGCTGTGGAGTTTAAGGTAAATGGGTCGTCATGGTGCAGTGGCTTATTGTTGGGGAGATAAAATAGAAACATAAAATGATGACTGGGAACAGAAATGCCAAAGTGTTGTCTGTGTACACATACAGGTCTTATGGTATAATGAGGGAGGAAACGTTGACTTATATTAAAAGTATGAGAAAAATGTCATGCGTATGATTAAGCATTTTTTATTAACTAGCTTGAGCATCTACAGCATGGTGAAAGAGTAAAGGTTGGAACAAATCAATAGGTATAGTACAGAACAATTATATTATTATTATATGATATGAATATATTTTTGGATGGTTTAGTGCTTTTCAGAACTGATGTTGCAAAATGCTTGACAGGATGGTAAAAACACTTAAAACAGAGCAGCACTGCGAGAAAAAACAAATGAATTGTAAACAATGTCATAGGGAAATAAAAGCATTAATTACACACACACACACACACACACACACACACACACACACACACACACACACACACACACACACACACACACACAGGACCTGTGACAACTCTATCCCTGAGATGGTTGCTACAATCATGGCATTTATCAAAATTCTCACAAATATCAAAAACATTTCTATTTAAAAATTTAAATCACAAAATCCCAGCCCTTTTTATATCACATTGTTGGAAATTCTGGAGGAAAAGTTTGCATTTGAATTACTACATGGAAAACATGGCAGCCAGCATACTGTGAATAATAAATGTAATACTCCAACGTACCTGAACATTGTTTAAAACAAATCATTTAACGGTGCAGTTTGTAACTTCTGGCTGCAGTTTTATTTTAAATTTAGTTTGATTTCATTTAAGTTTACCTCGAGAAGCGATAGTGAGTCACTGTAGCGTTCAGCCTGTCATCAGTGCAACGTGAGAGGAACAGGAAGTAGAGCTGCACCGAGCGCTTCAGGGTCCATGTGCGTTTTGACAGTTTGTTTATTGGATGGCAAAAATATGGCAACGAGAAAAACGGCTCGTATTTTTCCTTTTGTAGTTGTACAAAGTTGTAGTGGGCTGTAAATTGGTCAATATGACCATTGTTTTTTTTGTTTTTTTAAGATACGCCACCCAAAACTAGAGGTCACCTGGACGCTGACGAAACCGCGTCAACCGTAAGAAACTGTCAGTGCAGAGAAACACTCTCACCGTACGTAGTGTTCTCATCTTGTGAGGTCGAATCCGGCTCAACTTGCTTTTGCAAGAATTATATTTTCATCAATTTCTTTTTTTTTTCGGAGGTGCCTGTGATGTAGTGTTCACTTCTATAATTACATTTGCCGCCGTTGGTACGAGATGCGGCTTGAAAATGGCCAGTTATGTTTGTGAAAACCAGTTCCTTTTGAAAACATTTGTTTCATTTGCTGATATAAAGTGTCACTGGTGTCTCCATATTCTTCATTCGTCTCAGGATTGTTGTTGCTGTGTGCCGGTTGCGTCCTCTCCTGTCTCGTCTTTTACCTTCACCTTTGTGACACAAAAAAAACAGGTTTTGTCCCAGATCATCTTTTAAAGAAACCTTTAAGAGTCTTTTAAGTAAAACCTGTTACACTGAAGCGCTACAGATGACCACAGAGACAGACTAAATAATGCAAACGTATTATTTTAAATGGGGGAAATGAGTGTGACGTGTGACTTACTGATCCTTCATATCCATCCAGATCCTCCATATTGTTTTCAGCAATGTTGCAAGTACAGCATTGTAGATGTACCAAAGTAACCAAAGTAACCAAAGTAACCAAAGTAACCAAAGTAACCATATTCTGGAAGAATAGAGGAAATATGTCAATATCTGTTCTTCACTGAGGGACTCCAAGATAATCAATTCATTCATTTTCACACCCGCGTCTCCTGCTCAAACTCAATGCATACTTGTATTACATATTGTGAATATTCTCCTGAAATATCAGAACAATCAGCTCAGAAAAATCCACTAAACCAGCCTGAAAATACTGAAGCAACCTCTTGAATTGATCAGATGTTGGTTCATTTGAGTTGTAAAGTGTTTCACAATTACGGAAAGACGATACAAATGAATCTGAATAAATATACAAACCAGTTCTGAACACAACTTTGTCATTATCATCCCATTGAAAGTTGACATGGTGAACTTGTTAGTATTAATCTCATAAAGATTTAGAATAATTCTGAATTATATCCTTAATTTGACAGCAGTATAACGAGGAATAAAGGACAAATAACAAAGGTGTTGTATGGCCACAGTAAAGCACTGTTTCTTACTTACCGCTGTACCTGTTACACCCTGGCTGGTAGTCTGTCAGAAACAATGACAAAACAGATTATCCCAAAAATACTTAAATGGTTTCATGGAAACAAACATTGCATTTAGACTTCCTGTTGCAGCATCACTGCAAATGTCCCCGCTGTAGGACTAATAAAGGATTATCTTATCTTATCATTGAAAACGTTTTTTCTCAAAAGTAGGGAGGGAGGCTGTTTTATAAGGTACAAGCTAGGACGGCAAAAGTTTGATGCTCACAAGTATTAAACTCATAAAGATTTAGAATAATTCTGAATTCCTTAATTTGACAGCAGTATAACGAGGAATAAAGGGCAAATAACAAAGGTGTTGTATGTGCGCGGCCACAGTAAAGCACTGTTTTCTTACTTACCGCTGTACCTGTTACACCCTTGTTGGTATTCTGTCGGAAAAAAATGACAAAACAGATTATCCCAAAAAATACTTCAGTCGTTTAATTTAGACTTCTTGTTGCAGCATCATTGCAGATGTCCCCGCTGTAGGACTAATAAAGGATTATCTTATCTTATCATTGAAAACGTTTTTCCATCTATTCCTTTAGTTAGTTCTGTAGTTGTCTTTGTTGAGGATATACGTGTTCATGGTGGGACAACGGATCAAAAAGATCTTTTTAATTTGACCATATGTGTGTGTTGCTCTCCTGATATGTTCTGTTTCGTTGTTTTCAAAATACAAAAAGAAAATAGGAAAAAGAAGTATATAAGCACACAGTATCCAGGGCTATTTAAAACCGTACCCAAGTTTCCATCAAAATGTAGAGCAAATTATAACCACATTTCCAGAAAAAAAGGAAAGAAAAAGCGAATTCAATCCTCTAATGTTGTGCAGATATTACAAATGAGGTGCATTGAGATCATGGATGTGTCCTTCAGCTTGTATTTATGTATCAGCACAAACATGCTGATCACCTCATTACTTCACCACTAAACACCTTCATACCTGCAGGCCTATATACTTAACTTTGATATTTCAGTTCTACAAATTAGGTAAACCAGCAGAATATGAAGAGTATTTAAAGGGTACGTGTGACAAATACAGTGTGGGAATAAAAATGTGTGTAAGTGCACTTAGTTTATTGGTGTTTCTGTATTTTACTTACAGATCCGGCCTGATTTTCATGATCTGAAAAAAAAAGACAAAGGTCATTAAGTTCTCACAACTTTTACTCCAAGCTTTTCATTTATCATTTTGAGGTTAATCAGGAATTTTGACAATGATTGTATGTACTCTGTGTGTTTGTTTTTAAAAACCGATTAAGAGTCTGTCATCCTAAAAAAATACGACCCCATAGGTTGTTTGCACTGCAGTTTATTATGACCCATATTTGTGTTCAGTTAGGAGGCGACCTCTAGTGGTAGTTATGACTGCAGCAAACCAGGAAGTCGGGTGACGTAGTAAAGAATAGTTTAAACAGCAGAACGTCCATATATGATGGAATGACTGGGTGGCAGGGACTTGCACCCAGGAGACCCCTGTTTGTGTCCCGCGTGAAAACAAAAGTCAACTTTTAGTTATTCTCTTAAGCACTTGACGTCATTACGTCGCTCGCGCCACGTCAGTTTCAGTCACTACGTCTCTTGAATACGGGGCTTACGTATAGTTTTTTTTGAGCCAACCCAAAACGTTTTTCCGTCTAATCACCTAGTTTTTTCCATTTGTTGTGGAGGGGGGGGGTTAAAAAAAACACTACAGTGGAACAAACGCTCTATGGGGTCATATGGATTGGAGGACATGGGGTTAAAGTTCATATGGGTTAATATTTGCCTGTGCAACCAAGGGTGACGGTGCATTTGCTGTCATGGCACCCAAAGTATTAATTACTTCTGCGTTTCATTTCAAACCTCAGCAAAAAAAAAAAAGTGAGTTACACTGTATGTTGAGCTTTGTTGAGCAGGAGACTGTCTGACTTCCAGTTCCAACAGAGCATGTGTATTCTCCAGCGTCAGTTATCTCAACAGATGAGATGTTCACTGCAAGTTTCCCTTTGGCAGGATTCCAGCTGCTGTCCTTAGATGCTCTGCCTCTGAATGTTTTTTCCTGATCCTCAAAAGAAACAGCTCTACTTTTGTAGACCAGGACCTTGATCGTGTTGTTGAATTTCCATACAATACTTTCGCCCGTCACATCGCGTTGATCCTTATGGTCACAGTTCAAAGTGACGTCCTGTCCGACATTTGTAGAAACGTTGGGTTGGCAAATCAAGGAGTTATTTTCTGTAACGAGAAACAAGATGAAGCCTTAACTGTAATATGAAACTCAAAAGGGGTCCACACATATATTAAGAAGAGGAAATATGTTCCTCTATTTATCACAGAAATGGTTTGTTCAAAACTGTTTTCTTTCCCTTTTGCTGCCACCTAGTGGGACTATCTGTAAATGGAACACTTACACCTTTTGTTAACGTGGGGGAAATGTGCCTATTTACACGTAGATAGGCTTAGAAGATTAGCTTTATTTTATCATGTTTGTCCCCAACTGAATCTAATATTCACTCTGTTTAGCAAAAAAGTGGGCTACGACCCCAGAGAGAAACAAAATGACTACAAAGAGACACGAAAACAGACAAAAAACAACTAAAAAAGGGGCTACGACTAGAAAGAGAAACAAAACACGACTACAAAGAGACACATCTTTGAGAGGTGATGAAGCCTTTTGTCTCATAATCTGGTGGATACACAATATTGTCATTTATATTATATTCTATTATTTCATGTCAAGAACATGACATGAAAAAACACTCACGGTCCTGGAGAAATGATAACATTTACACTTCCTGTTACGAGCATGTCACAGTGAGTTGTGCAATGTTCTGCACCACCCACATTACAAGAGGAAGTAAAAGTGAATAATATCAGTTCACGCTGTTGGACTACGCCTCTGTCTCATTAAATACATTGATAACCTCTGTAACCTTAACAAATACATAAGAACTGTTTCTCATAATTAAAAGAAACCCTCTCATGATCTAATGTAATTATGACATCATGATCTCAATCTGAAAAAAACTTTGATTTCTCTTTTCTTCTCATTTGGTAAATTAATTCCAATCTTTAATAGCAATGAAAGCTCTTAGTTTAAAAAAAAATAAAACAAATTGAGAGATTAAATAAGAAAACAAAAATACAGATGTTCAGCGTGTCCTGCTGAAGTCTCTGAACCGGTAATGAATTAAATGGATTTATATAACATTGTTAGTTTATTCTACATCTAACTCTCCTCGATAGAAAGCAGCGTGTCTGTGTCCGTTGTTCAAACGTGATTTTAACATCGAATGAGAGAAGATGAAGGTTGTTTTAGTTTATTTCTTTAGCACATCGTGTCAGAAAGGTCCCGGATGTCTTTTAAATAAACTTATAATTGACTTCAGCAAATGTGTAGTCCACGAAAATGTATATTTACCACAAACTGTCCCGTTTATAAACCTTCTCTGTTCTCTCTACATACTGGTGGACAATCACAGACAGCAGTTATTAGTGACGTGTCAGCAGAAATCAATCCAACTATAAAAATGAGGAACAGATTTTAATGAGCGCTGTGGCCCCTGATGGTATGGAGGTCTACCAAAGACCCAATCAATAAACTAATAACTCACCATCCTGATCAACAAGAGTATGAAGCCTATAAAGGTCAACATTTTGATATGATTAAAATGATGAATGTTACCTGCTGCTGCTTTGATCTGAAGAAAAATAAAGAATCCAGTCAGTCCAGTCAGTGCAGTCAGTGCAGTTCTCCTCTTCATCGCTGCATCCACGTGTCAAAGTTAATCCGTCTCTTCAAAAGAATAAACACAAAAGGTAAAATAAAAGGTTAAAATGTATGAAATAAGAATAATTACTGCGTCTTTGTGAAGAAAACTTTTACTTTCGGTCTTACAATGCAAAACTCCGTTGACGTACGTAGGTGTGGGACGTTTCCGGATTTACACAGCAGGTATCCTTAGACCCTTAGACCCGAGAGACCAGGAACCACAGAAGGACTAGAGCTGGTTTCTTCTCGCTGTGTGAACCAGAACACCACGCAGAGTATAGACAGGTAGACCTGACGGCAGGTGTGGGCTGTCTTTTATTGTTTATCTCACCCTATCACAGCAGCAGCAGTCCATCCCCAGAGCGAAACTATTCAACAAGTGAAAGACAATAGCCGCAGGTGAAAATACTGGTTCGCTCAGCAGAGCTCATGAGTCAAACGGAAGCAAGAGAGTCAGTTTAGTTCAGCCGCACCCTTTGTGGTTGAACCTTAATCACACAAATGGGTTTAAACACTTCAAGAGTCAATAAATCAAGTTTCTACTTGAAGATAACTCAAATAAATCATTATATCATAAACTAATTATGAACAAATATATTTGAATCAATAAGTCAAACACAAATCTTGTAATAAATAGCAACGTTAATGGACCAATGGTCAGAATTTCAGATTTCTTGGTATTCCGATATGTAACATATGGAGGAGAAAATATACAAAACACCTTTCAATATAATGTAGTGCAGTAAAACTCCACCTTTAAGTATTACCCCAGTAATACACGTATACTAAAGTTATATCAGAACACTTGTACTGTACTGCGTTAGAGTACAGAATATAGTGACCACTGTGTGTTTGAACAGAGTTTCAGTTCCCTAAATGTCTAGACGTCTAAATTACGTCTGCAGCAACATCACAACTACCTCTTAAATATGTGTGAATAATATTTCCTGAAATATTCAGTTTGGTTTCATTGATCTAGTTCCTACTGAACTGTAAATGTTGTCTTCCTCCATTGTACCAGTAGAGGTCAGTCCTCACCTGAACAGGACGTCCTCTCCCTTGAATCAATTCATTTCATGAATCAGAACATTGACTCTGCGAGTCACTCGGATCAAAACACGATCCATCGAGACGTCATGTGTCATTTCTTTCCTTCTCTTTCTGTTACAACATCTGCAGTGTGAAGCTACATTCATCCAGTTGGATTAAAGAACTAACTAAAGAGATTCAACTTCTCAATAAAGCAACGTTCATTGATTGTTGAATTAATGATGCTGATAGAACCAGAGTAAAGTCAGTCCACAGGGAGAAAACAGGAGTGTGGACGCCAAACCAGAAAGGACCAGAAGAAGAAGTGGAACCACGTGGCTGCTCTGTTGTTGTGGTGAGCTATGATCAGTGTATTCAGATCCTTTACTGCAGTAAAGGTACTAATACCACACTGTGACATTACTCCACTGAAAGTACAAGTCCTGCATTCAACATATTACTGAAGTATTTATTGATTACTAAAATACTTGACTATTATGTTTGTGGGTTAATATTACTGCTGAGTTTATGTTTATGTTGCATGTTTTTAACTAGTTTAATCTACATCAATGCATCATATTCTATAAGATCATCACATGTTTGTATCATCACTGTCCTGTGAGAACCTCGTATCTCTATAACTGTTTTCAGCTTTGTGACGATGCGTCTTCCAGCTGATCCAAGAGGCTTTCTTTGTGTTCAAACACAACCTGTTGGTGCGTTAGAGGAGCCGCTAAAAACAGTTTCCAGTCCGAGTTAGTTTGAGTCTTTGTTGTTCATGTGGCTGCTTCACTTCCTGTTTCACTGAAATGTGACAGATGGCCTCTCTTGTGGCTGATGATCTTTGATTCTGTGGTTTTCGGTGGGAGATTGAACCACATGATCATAGTGTTGGTGCTCGTGTTAAAAGGTGCAACGTGTAGTAAGATAAGAAGCTGTTTAAAACATTCAGAAAATCACCTAACATCAACAGAATGTGAAGAGGTGATGGTGTTGGCATTGGGTACTTGATTACAATCCTGCTGTTTGGGGTCTTAGAAATATCTCGATGTGTGAAATGGTGCAAAAACGATGCAAGATATTTTCTGGGGGCACAAGGACGGGAACGTGGGATGGGAATCAGGTGAGGCTCATTGGAAGACGTGTAGAGCTCAGATATGTAACTTATGGATGAAAGTAGGTCGACGAGGCAAATATTTATCTGGAGTTAACTAAATATTGCTGCTTGGTCTAAAGATTTATACACATTGTTTTGCAACTCAGAGGCTTTTTTTTGAAAAACTAAAAACGTATTGTTTGTGGCTTTTTACGATGATGAAAACTGAATATGGTACAGAGAATTATATTGTAAATGCTTTGTCTGACAAACAAAGAGCTCTCTGTGCTCAGTTGAGGTCTGGTATTTTGAGGAGGAGGAGGTCTGAATATGTCCTCCATCACTGCTTATTGACAGAATATAATGAAATCATCACTTTCCAAAGAATTTTTTAGTGATTGACTAAATGCTGATATTTGGGTCCTTTACTTAAACTTTTTTTTTGAAAGCTTAGAGCTCAAGCAAGTTTGAAAAATGTGTGAATTTCATTGCAGATCAAGGACTTTGTTTAGTTAAACAATGACCTTCATGGTTTCCTGTGCTGGGTCAGGATGTGGTCGACTACCCTGTAGAACTTGATAGAGGCAGACTGAGATCGGCACAGAATGGAGATCACATCACTCTGCCTAATGCTCTGTAAGTAATTCGCCTTAACTTCACTAAGTAACTATTTGAAGATGCTGAATGTACATTTCTTAAAGAATGGCAACTATTCTGGTTTGACTTATTTCACGATGAGGAGATCTGTGTTTTCTGACGTCACTTTAAGTCTTTCTTGAAAAAGCGATTCCTTTCTAAAGATGCAATTAGGCTGCATTCATCCGTTTAATGTTTGCCCGTCAGATGGAAAAGTCCACACTCTCCTTTTTAGCTCTGCTTTGCTCTCCTCCACCAATTCCTGAGAAAAGTAATCTGGCTCTTTTTTTACAAGCAAGTTTCTAACTGTGTCGAGCTGCCGTTATTTGCAGGACAGAGAGTGGTTTCTCAACAAGTTCCTCCGAGGCTGTAGAGCACTGAAACTGAACAAGTTCACAGCTGGGTTAATGTGCTGTAAAGCCAAAATGATGAGCTATGGGAGGTTAACGAGCACCGTAGAGCTGCAGAGTTGGTGGTAATTCTCTGTGGGTTCCTCACTTTCAGCAAATCGTTTCACATGACACATTTCATTTATATTAATACCCCCCCCCCCCCTCCCTCCCTCCCTCCCTCCTGCAGCCACGCTGAGCATTACTCCCAACAGATCGCAGTTCTTTTTGCATGACCAAATCTCTCTGAGATGTGTGGCAAACTCCAGCGGCTGGACAGTGAGGAGAAACACGACCTCTAAGACGTCGGATGCATGCAAGTATGGCTGGGGGATCCCAGGTGAGTCCTCCTGCACCATTCAGGATGTCTACCCGTCAGACACCGGAGAGTACTGGTGTGAGTCTCAGCAGGGCGAGTGCAGCAACACTGTCAACATCACAGCGACAGGTAATACCAAATGTGCATGGATTTTTGCAAATTAACGGACTTTGCAAAGTCTACAAGTCTTTAATACAAGTATGGAAAATCTATTCTTTTATTATTCAGATAAGGTTGTGATCCTGGAGAGCCCTGCACTTCCTGTCACGGAGGGAGATAAAGTGACACTTTGCTGTTCCTACAAGGAAGAAAACGAAGATGAATCTACGTCGGATTTCTCTGCTGCGTTCTACAGAAATGATGTTTTCATCGGCACTGAGGATGCAGGAAAGATGGTCCTCCCAGCGGTGTCCAGGTCTGACGAAGGCTTCTACATGTGTCAACACCCCACGAAGGGGAAGTCACCGCAGAGCTGGCTGTCTGTGTCAGGTGACATGATGTCCTGCTCCTCTTTACTGTTTTCCTATGTTTAAGATGTTTTAGGTTTAAGACATGTAGGTCGTTTTATAGGCTGCTCCCAGTGTTTCTTCACCAACACACAGAAAGTATCCTAGAGGACACTTCATTACATTAACTCCACTGGAAGAACCACAGCGATGAGACCGATCTCTATTCCTTGTGTCCTCTTGTTGACAGTATTCATACGGCCTTATTAAACAAAAGATACATTTGATTTAAGATTTGAATGAGATCAGAAGTGATTATGTTTCATGTTTGGAACTCCTGTTCTTCCTCACAGAGGGACCTCAGCCTACAGATGTCCCTCCTCCTCTCATGTCTCTGCCCAGGCTGCTGTGTACCATCCTGCTGTTCGTCCTCTACACTGCCATACTCATAATGTGCATACACTTGTTCTGCAGGATGGCTCGAGGTAAGAACACCTCTGAGAATACAGTAAAAGAAATCAATCACCTCTTCTGTATGCCTCCTCCACCAGAGGTCAGAGGTCAGGAACAACTCTACTGACCTTTCAGCAACAAGGAAGGGCTCTCTTGAAAATGTATCGCAGGCTGAGTTTTTATTTGGGTTGACCAGAGCCAGCAGTACGGGTACGCGAAGTATTCAGATCCTTTAACCTCCGTTATGTTCTCGTCTGTGCACCTATACGTGTTCATTTCAAGAGTGTTTTAAAATACTCCACTTCAAGCAAAAGTCATGCATTCAAGACTTTACTGAAGGAAAAGTATGTATCAACAAAATGTACCCAAAGTATTTAAAGTAGTCGAGTATTGATGCAGTGAAATGTTCCCTGTCAGTGTTGGACTGTTTGAGCATTACTTTAGCATTACTTTAGCATTACTTTAGCATTGCTTTAGCATTACTTTAGCATTGCTTTAGCATTACTTTAGCATTACTTTAGCATTGCTTTAGCATTACTTTAGCATTGCTTTAGCATTACTTTAGCATTGCTTTAGCATTACTTTAGCATTGCACTGAACTAGCAGCTGGACACAGATTGAGTCTTCGTTGTTCATGTTCATGCGGCTGCTTCATTTCCTGTTTCACTGAGATGTGAGCGACGGCCTCTCTTGTGACTGATGACGGGTTTGAATCTGTGGTTTTCGGTGGAAGACTGTAGCATTAAAAATCAACACATTTGGAGGTACGTGGTTTTCACTGGACGGGAAGGGTGAGAGCTGGTTGTCACAGCAACAACAATGAAGCCACATCAGGTAGAAAGCAGGAAGAGAAAGAAGAAGAAGAAGTCACACTCACTCTCTTAACACTTCTCTCCTCTGGTTGTTCTGCAGCTCGAGCTGATGGTAAAAGGAGAGCTGATCTCGTACTGGAATGATGAAGAAGAAGAGCTTCAACTTGTGATATTGCAGATATATCGGCCAATATCAGTGTGAAGAAGGCAATATTCTTATATTTTTATTATTCCATTTTTCTAAAATAGTGTATTTTTTCTTAGCTACTGTATGGAGGAGGGAACCTGGCAAACAAACAATTAATAAATTAAAAGATACATTTAAAAAAAGAATGGATGAATATAAACAATATAAAAAAATAGATAACAAATGCAAAAAAAATCATATAAAAAAAATAAGAGGCGAATAAAATCAGAAATATAAATATACCAATTAATGAATGCATACATGTATTTTTTATTTGTTTTTGGTATATTTTTTGGCATATTTATTTATTTATTAAGTCATTTTTAGTTTATTCTATTTTGGGAGCTTTCATCCTCCATAAACACGCTTTATTTAATAATCTTTATAATTGTTTGCATTTCTTATTCCTATGTAACAATCTGCACAGTTACATCACCAGTCAGAAATAAATAACTAAATTTAACGATGAATAAATGAATGTAAATATAAATACATAAAAGTAAAGATTCATAGAAATAGATAGATAGATAATGCTGCATTATGATTTATGACTTTACTCTGATATCCTGTACATTAGTTTGTATTTTGAGGATTATGGGATGTCATTTGTGCAGTTATTTTATCATAAATCAAAGTATAAGATGAAAAGTTATGTAAGTTAAATAAGTCAGAGCTGGGAATGACATCACACCCGAGTTGACTGCGTTCCAGTAAAACGTGTGAACCTGAACACCAGTTCAGCGCATCATGTCCGGATGTGTTTAACCTTCAGATCAGCTCTGTGGAAATGTTCTTCGTTGAGAAACATTCACTCAAGTTTCTAAATGAACTCATGAACAGCAGCTTCAATGATCGAGTCACGCCACCTGGTGGGCAGGTTTCACTTTCACTCACTCGACCTCTGAAATGAACCGTCTCTTCTGACGGGTCATTTTAACGTGTCTACGTCCATAAACGTGTTGAACATTGTAATTGTGCTTAACAAACAAAATAAAACATAAAACAGACGCGTCTGCACCTGAACTCTTCATTTGATGATTCTTTAAAGTTGTGTGAGAACTCAGAGCTCTGCAGAGCTTAACAATCCTTTAACTTTGGTTACACCTGAACGCATCGTTTACTTTGGTTACACCTGAACGCATCATTAACTTTGGTTACACCTGAACGCATCATTAACTTTGGTTACACCTGAACGCATCGTTTACTTTGGTTACACCTGAACGCATCGTTTACTTTGATGTGAGGTCACTCAGCTTCTCCAACCAGAGTCGGCTGCTCGTCCCATTAAATACGATGAAGGGAAATCTGTCAGTTTGCAGTATTTACCCCAAAATAATTGCTTTTTATTCACGTGTCTTCTCTGTTTTTCTTTCTTTATTATCCTTCATCAGCATTCAGCAGGTTCACCTGTAATCACATTAGTTCCTCACAGATGCAATAACAGAGATTGTCCAGCAGATGTCACCATTTTGTCTGTTTAAACGCTTTAAATCAGTCGTAATGATCACTGTGATCCACCAGTAGGACTCGTGCTGACGGAGGTATGAACAGAGTATCTCACGAAGCTGCTTTATAATGATGCTGCAGTACGTTTCTCATCACAGTCACAAGATGTCTGTTATTCCCCAGAGTTTGATTTCTCTTCACTGCATCATCTCACATGAAACCAGAGACGAGCGGCTGGATGACTCACAGATTCTTCAGGGAGTTTTCAGGGATGTTTTAGGGAAATATCAGCTTCTTTGTGATGTTTGATGAGTTCATCACAGAGTCAGGAATCTAATGTTTGAAGTGTTGGTTTGGTGTTCTGGAGGTCACGTCTGGGTTAAACTTATCTAACAGCAGTTCAATTATTATATTTCCTCCTGCAGCAGGTTTATAGTTTAAATATAATCAGTGATGTAATAGTGCTGACTCAGGGGAAGGTGTGTTTCAGTGTGTGAATAGAGGAAACAGGAAGTACCTGTTTTATTACACACACATACTTTGTGTTGCTAAAAATAGGACTCAGGAACTTTTCTGATGTCAGGTCAAATACTTTCCTTCACAAAGTATTTATTAATTAGTCACAGATGTTACGCATTTAAAGCTGCACCCTTACTGATGTTCAGACGATACAAACGGATGTAGACGGTTATTATTTATAGAGTTTGTTCCCTTAAAGAGTTCTTTCTGACGGTGTCTCTGTTTGTTCTTTGATGTGTTTTGTCGCTGAAGAAGAGAATCATCCTGAGAGCGATATGTTGATATTAAATAATGAATGAATGTGATTTTCTTTTAACAATAACCGTGTTTGATAAAAGCCTGTCGCTGTTATTCAGTCTGGTACTGAAAACATTTAAACATTTAAACATTAACTAACATTTAACAGATTGATTTCATAATTTAGAGCTGAAACATTATATTTAGACGATGAAACTGAGTTTTTATTTGACCAATAAGACTTTAATCCCTTCTTGATGCAGGTTTGATTAGAAAAATCAGCTTTAATCCTTCGGTTCCCTATAAACCCCACAATGCAACACTTCTCCTGTTTAATAACATACAGAATAGATTCACACGCTGGTTGCTTCCTCTCAGGTGTTTCCTGGTTTCACTGTTGAGTAGAAGGTCGGAGCAGCGGCCGCGTCTGTGGAGGAAGAATAATAGAAACACTATGTCACTGTTCGATTCCCACAAACATGAACGTTACATTATTGTAAACAGAAACAGAGAACAAAGGAGGGATTCCCCTTAAACTGTGACGGTTTGTTAAAGAGGATATTAACAGATGTGTCTACTTTGATGCTTTACATGCTGTAATAAAACCAAACATCTGCATTAGAACCATGATTATCTGTCCTCTCTCTGATTATCAAATGTAGAATTAAATATCAGGAGGCAGCGCGAGGCTCTGATGCGTGAAGTGAACAACACAAAGGACAAGATGCTTTGGTACAAGATCGTCTGTTGTTTTGTTTTATACTCATAATATTTGTCTTTCTGTGTTTGTGTTTCCATGCATTGTGCTATTATTAAACACATGTCGTCACTTAAATTCCATGACAGTAGAAACTGGGTCAGCGTGATGAGTTAAAGGAATGAGGGAACGCTGACTGTTTCGTTTACTATGTAACCATGGTGACGGGCTCTATTGACAGAAACGGACCAATAGGAGCGTAGAGAGGGCGGGACTTCCGTCTCCAGGCAGATAACAACAAACACACAGGACCCAGTGTGTCGCTGTATTACAGATTTACACTGTTATTTATGGAATGTCATCATGAATATTTGAGGTTCATCGTCTTGTTTATTTTAACATCTTTTTTATCAGCTGCTGTTATTTATTATTATTATTATTGTTGTTAAATATGAGTGTTTGTTTACCTCTGATCCTGCTCGTCTGTGCTTCCTGTGTGATGGTGACGTCCGTGTACGACACATCAGGGTCGACTCTACCTGCAGCAACAGTTTAGTGTTAGATTTGAATTTTAAAGAACAAAAAGCATTTTAAAACATGTTTATGTGTCATAAATAAATCACAGACACTGACATAGTGTGAATATGTCTCTGATTCCACATCTGTACATCATCTACGGACAGACAGATGTTACTGTACAGCATGTTGTCCTTTTCTGTGCATGAAAAGCTTCATCAATTGTCAAACACTTTACTTTCTTTAGTAACAATATCACCCGATGAATACAACATATACTTTTGTTTTTGCATTCATGAAGTCTGAACAAACTTCACATACAGATGTTTCTAAACAAAAACCACATTCACGTCACGTTTCTGTTTAAAAACAAGCTCCTCAAACTCCATTTGACTTTAACTTCCTGTACGTTCAGGTGTCTGGAAGACAAATATTAATGTGGAAATCTGTGCAAGTGGATTGTTGATGCTACAGCGTCATCATTTAAACTAACAGATCATAAAGTCTTTACTGTAAAGGCTGCTGACAGATCTCCTCCTAGTTTACAGCTGGTGGGCTGAGGTCACGAGCACAAGTCCGTGTTTACATGGACAGGAATAACCCGTTTCATAATTTCTTTGTAGATTTAGTTTTTGTGTTAAACATCATTTCTCCTTTTTTTCAGAAACCAGAAAATCCTGTGAATGAATCTGAATATGTTCGCTGCAGTTTGAAGCGCGGCCTCTTTCTGCAGCGTCTGACTGCTTGTCGTGGCCTTTCTGCAGCAGAATGAATCTGCTATTTATTCCACTTGTTTCCAAATCCGACAACAAACTTCCACGCTCAGCACGTTCCGGCGTGCGACCTCCTCGACAGAAGCATCGCTGAAACAGCAGAATGTTAGTTTATTGACATGAAAGCAGGCTGCTGACCTTTGTGGCTCCTCCAGAGGCAGATCAGCACCAGCAGCAGCAGCGAGAGGCAGGCGCCCACCACAGGAAGCAGGAAGCCTGCGAGGGGGGAGTCCGGCGGCTCAGGGCGGCCTGCTTCACAACAGAAATACCACAGGTTGGCCTCGATGCAAACAGACTTCTGTCTCTGCGGCTGTCTTTGTGCTGAACACAGCCTGGATAAATCTCAGAATATTGGCTGTCCTCACCTCTGACAGTCAGCCAGCTCTCTGAAGATCCTCCGGCTCCAGAGACGGCACACTTGTAGAGTCCTTCATCAGCCTGAGAGACACCGGGGACGGTGATGTTTCCTGTGGAGCTGCTCCCGATGAGGACGCCGTCTTTATAGAAATTGGCTGTGAGGTTGGAGGTCGACTTGGTTCTGCAGCGGAGACTCACGTCGTCTCCCTCCGTCACGGGGAGGACGGGACTCTCCAGGATCACAAGTCCAGCTGAGAGACGAGACAAGAAGATAGTTCACCTGAAGAAGTCAAAGCTCCAGCAAGATGTGAAGTCTGAAGAACAACTTTATTGTCCAACGTGTTTCCTCTTCTAGACTCTTTACCTCCTCCAAGCACCTTGAAGTCCAAACAGAAGTCCATTCTATAAAAACCATAGATAAGTAGTTTTGTTGCCTAAATTTAACAAAGTTTTGTAGCGGTGTCTTGTTTTTGGCCGTCGCCATCTTGGTCTTGTGCAAGAAACTAATTAACTCAAAGGGTTAAAGTTGTAAGACAAAAACACGGGCAACTCCCAGACCTGACAACGTCGTGGAAGCAACCTGTCAATCACAGTAGCCCCGCCCTAAAGCATCCCCTGCTTTATGGTCTGTTTGACTCTAAATGGACCATAATGTACTAAATGAACATCATGCTGTATTGAAGAAGACTTGAAACTAGAGATTGAGACCATAAACTCATGTTTACAATGTTTACTGAGGTAATAAATCAAGAGAGAAGTAGAGTCATTTTCTCATAGACTTCTATACAACCAGAGGAGTCGCCCCCTGGTGGACACTAGAGAGAATGCAGCTTTAACACATGAAGCTTTGAATTCACTTTAAAGAACCGGAGGTTGACGACTTGTTTTGGAATTGGCATGTCGGAAACTGAGCGTTCTCCAACTATGGTGACCAGAGACCTGTTTGTTCAGCCCGTCAGAGAAGAACGTCTGGAGGTGAATCTCTGGTCTGAATAACTGTCTTTGAATCTAAACCCACCGGTCACCATGATGTTGACGGCGTCGCTGCACCCTCCTGCTGCAGACTCGCACCAGTACGCCCCGTTGTCTAGTGGGTACAGGTCCTCGATGAAGCAGTGGGATTCGTTGGTTCTCTCCGAGGAACACTCTTGGTCTATATTAGTGGATGTGTTCCTCTTCACCCTCCAGTCAGGAGAGGTTCCCTCCTGCCCACAGCTCAGAGAGACGGACTCGTACTGGAAGAACTGAGATCTGTCGGGCAGAACTCTCAGAGCGGCTGCAAGAAAACACAGATTTACATCGTTTTCACCACCTCAGCAGAAAACAAGCGACCGCTCGACAGCTCGCCGGCTTCTTTCTTTCACTACGGATGTTATTCTGAACAAACACTGAAGCTTCTCTGCAGGCGTCAGTTCTGAACCCAACAGCTTTGTGTTCGCTGTCCGGGTCGATGGGAAGTTATTTATACTATTAACAACAATACACAGAATACAGAATACTCCACGATGATGCAACCAGAGCTTCACACGTCGCCCACCATCAGCCTTGTGAAAGTAGCTGCTCTCAGCATGAAACCACAATAAGAAAAAGTAACATTTTAAAGGTGAAGCTGCTGCTCGTCTCTGCAGACGCTTTGAGAGATAAACATCAGGCGGAGGAGTTGTTGTTGTTGTTCTCTTTGTGTTCCCAACACAAAATATATTATTTAGCATTTGGTTTATCACTTGCGGAAAAAAAACAAGTTGCAAATATGCAAAATGCAAAAAATATAAACAAGGTACACAGTGAGGATCATTAGGAGTAGTTGCTGGAGTTTCATTCAGTTATTACGAGATGCAGAAACAAGGATGCAGAGAACCTTTAAGGCTCAATATCAGCGTAAATCACTCAAAGACATTCAGTACTCACCAACGACAGTGCACAGAGTTAACATCGCCATACTGATGACTGACTGATGACTGATGACTGACTGACTCTTTGCTTTCTATCACACCTGAAGTTGAAGTGTAAGTCACAGAGGCCACACGCTTCCTGCTGTTATCTCTTATTTAACAGTCAGACTGATGAAAGTTCACTGATTGGCTGAAATACGAGGACGGACGAAGTCGTCTGCGTTTGGTTAAAATTGCGCAATGTGTCCAAGAGTGAAATAGGTCAAAGCTAACAAAATAGAGCATCCAGACCTGAAGGGATATGAACCCTTTAGAACGGCTTTTCTGTTTATTTGTATTTGTTGATGTTCGGTCTCACTGAACTTTCTGTTATTGTGATTATTTTGCTGCTTTGTCTCTCAAAGCTCTTTGTAAACTCTGTTTTTAAAGGTGCTATATAAATAAAAAGTTATTATTTTTGAAAAAACATTCCTAAAACATAAACGTACTTAATCAGTAAAACATTCTCTGCTTCTCTGAGGATTTGCTGCTTTTCTCTGTTAATTACTTTCAATTTGGCTGTTTCGGTCTGATAAATTAGATTATTTCACTTTATTTCACTTTCTCTGCTGGGACATATTAACACTGTAACACGAGTGTGTTTCACATTCAGTTTTATTTAGACGTCGGGGTGGTGATGACTTGTGTTTGTTGCAGTGAGTCAGAAGCTCAGTCTACATCAGGTGTAAGGCTCTTCACCATCATCATCACTATAGATACACATAAACATTTCTGTTTATTTATTATTCCCTGTTTTTAGGTTTTTACTATTCTTGCTGAGTCACTAAATAGATGCTGAGTCATACACCACGCAATGATAATATTACTCGTGTTACATTAATGTGATCACGTGACAGAGAAGTGGAAAGACATATTTGGGATAAAGTAGTTGCATTATATTAATTATTTTAATTATTATTTAATTTAATGTATTTTTTATTTTGGTTTGTAAGTATAATTTACTCAGGATTTTATTTTTATATATTTTATTTAATTATTTTTAACTGATTTGGTGGTTTGCTCTTAATTCATGTAAAACAACATAAACTAAATAAAATGTATTTAAGCAATATAATAAATTATGACAGTCGAGCTGTATTTATAAAGCATCATGTAAACAGACAATAAGAAGAAGTCTCTAGTAAATATATGAATATATAACATTTTATTACCCAATCAATATTCATTCATTTGTTTACAATTCACAGACGTTATAAATATATTCATATACACTCACGTGTATGTATCTACTTGTATTTCTATAATAGGTCTGTTTATTTTTAACAGTCACATGATGATTACTCATGACTTCATTCTTATTGTATTATTATCTAGTTGCTTGGATGTGTGTTGGTTCAACAAAGCAAAGGGTGAAACCTGGAATCTATCCAACGTGCGTAATTTGCGCCATGACGTCAGGACACACGTGCACACGTATCACTGCGTCAGTAGTGGAATATAAGCAGCTGTAACACACATCATGGCTTCAGTACTCAGACAAGCAGCTCCAGTGGAGCTCACTACAGACGCTTCTCCGTCCTTCTACCGGCTGTTTTTATGCGTCACCTCTGCGGCTCCGCGCTCGTCTGGACATGTTCTCTCTTCACGCTCTTTGTTCCCGGTAACACGGCTTTAAAAGGTGAGCTCCGGGTTTATTCTGTTTATTCTTTAGGAGATTTAATATCATGTGTATATGTTGTTTATGAGCCTCTGAGTCCCGTTAAACTGCAACTAACCGATAACTTAACACCACTATAAATGGGATTGTCTCTTTATATATATTTAATTTAAAATAACAGCATGAAGCATGTTACAATAAAACAAACTACTTTTTACCCACTGATTAACGGATATGCCACTAATAATTTAACAAAAAGTTACATTGTGCTAAATGAATCGCAACGTAACGTCTGAAATTAATAATCATAATAATAATAATAATAATAATAATAATAATAATAATGCATGTTATTTGTATATTGCTTTAAAAGCTACTCAAAGATACTTTACATGGTCAAAACAGAAACAATAGAAGTAATTACAATAAAAACAAAATAGATGACATCATAACGGAACAACACAGGGAAAAAGAAAAGTTGCTGTTTTCAAGTAGTTAAATTTTCTTAAACGTTTTTACTGATGATGGCTGATTCAATAAGTGACTCAGAGAAAGCACCCTGAGGTGGAGCCGTCTAGACCTTTCCAGAAGGCAGAACTTAATGTGTGTCAGTGTCTTGTGTATTGTGTATATGTGGAGACATGTTTTTGGAAGGTGGCAAATTCAAACTCAAATTTTGGGAACTCAGCCAAACTGATAAGCAGGACGGTTAAACTGTTACCAGGAAGAATATAAAGCTCCCATTGTTCCATAACTCGGCATCTGTTCAGGGCCACCGTAGAGCCACGGGGTTAACTTGTGATTATTTTAAGTTTAAATTAAAATACCGTCTAAACTCCCATGACTTGTGTGACCACACTAAGGTCACGCTGCTGATGTTTTTCGGGGTCATGTGTGTCTTGTTCCTCTTAATCAGATGTTGTTCTCACTCTGTTGCTCAAAGTGATGACTCGTGGTCACTAGGAATCATCATGACTCTGCAAAATCACAATCCCTCATTTTAACCATAAACACACAGAGCTGAAACAGACGGAGACTAATCTAAACTATTTTAAATTCATGCAGGAAAGCATGAAGTAGTTTGTTTCTCTGCAGCTCTTCTTGAATGAGTGTCTTTGGGTTTTGGACTGTTGCTCACTCACCAGAAGGTTCTTAAAGACTCATCTTTGATATAAACAGTTGTTAGTTTGCAGATTCCAGCTTCCTTTTACTGCTGAAGTACAATAAGCGTCTCATGTTCTCAGTCCTGGAAGGTGTGAGTAGTTCTGAAGTTGAGATAAAGTAGTTCAAACTCGTTCCTCCGTGTTTTCCCAGATCAACCTCAGGTGATTGGGTCACGTCAGCCAATCGTGGCCGTCCTGGGCGATGACGTCATCCTGCCGTGCCACCTGGAGCCTAAGTTCAACGTGGAGGGTCTGACGGTGGAGTGGTCGTTGCCCGACCTCAAGCCAGACCCCGCGGATCCGCTGAGCCGGGTGGAGTACGTGCACCTCTACAGGCACCGGCACGAGGTCCCGGACATGAAGATCCGGTCGTACGCGAGGAGGACGGCGCTGTTCACGGACGAGCTGAAAGACGGAAACATCTCGCTCAAGATCTCCAACGTGACGCTGGCCGACCAAGGAAGATACCGATGTTTCATCCCCAAATTAAACAGCCCAGTGGACCAGTCAGTGGTCCAGCTTGTTGTTGGTGAGTACGTGTGTGGGAGTCTCTGTTTGTATTTTCTATAGGCTCAAGATTGGACATCTTTGAACCTTTTTAAGGATTGTTTAGTCAGCACTTTCTGCCTACTATAATCCTCTTTCTTTAATCTTGTGTTTTTTCAGCACCACAATCTGATAAAACCTCGACGATGGAGCCGGAGTTTTATACCAAAAGTCTCCCAGATCCAGATGAGACCAACGAGACCGATGCAGGTGAGAAAACCTTTGATGAGAGAAACAAGAATCTTCAGCGTTAATGGAGTCAAGATGGTACCCAGACTTCAACCTCTAGTTATTTAAAGTCAAAGCTTCATGTGTTAAAGCTGCATTCTCTCTAATGTCCACCAGGGGGCGACTCCTCTGGTTGTATAGAAGTCTATGAGAAAATGACTCTACTTCTCTCTTGATTTATTACCTCAGTAAACATTGTAAACATGAGTTTATGGTCTCAATCTCTAGTTTCAGGTCTTCTTCACTACAGCATGATGTTCATTTAGAGTCTCCTTTGTTTCACCATCAGGTGGTCAGCTTCATCCAAACCTTCTGATCCTGTTGGTCGTCTTCGTCTCACTGATCCTGGCTGGTGGAGTCAGTGCTTGTTTCCTTAAACGACGTCAAAAACAAAATGTAAGAAAACAAAAACGTTCTGTTTCTTCTTCTTGAGTAAATCCTGACTGACTAAGACAGTTTATATTATTATTGTTCATAATTAAAATTTTTGTTAATTATTCCCACAGCGTCCGAATGATGACGTCTCTTCAACCAAACCACTCACGGTCTGAGGGGCCTTGCTCAAAGGCACGTTGGTAGTGCAGAGCAGCACGTCCAGCCTCAAGTGGACCCGACTGGATCGGTGAGGTCTTCACGATGGATCCAGATCGGCGAGGTCTTCACAATGGATCCAGATCGGCGAGGTCTTCACGATGGATCCAGATCGGCGAGGTCTTCACGATGGATCCAGATCGCCGGCGGACACGATGTAAGTCAGATTTGAAGATGACTGTTTGACTTTGTATCACACGCTGGAGGAATCTGCCCTTCATGGGTTAAAAAAAGAGAATTTGAATTTGAAGAGCGACCCCTGCTGGATGTTTCTTCCTGCACACGTTACAAGAAGTAAATCCTGGAGAGGACCCGTGCTGGAGATCTAAACTCTCTTTAAGCTGTGGACACGCGGTTCAGCAACACGATCACTTTTCACCTCCAGGAGACGAAGAAAGAAGCCGAACTTGATGGAAGCGCCACTGTTAGCGTCGTAGTTTCACCTCAGAGCCAGCTCTCTTGTTGTTCTGGGCTTGTTGCTGTCGTAGACGACACATTGAGGTCTGTTGGTGACCTCCTCCATATTGTTTTATACGGCGCTGTGATGAGGAGTAAGTTCAGACTTTACCTCGTTACGTTTTTACTCTCTGAATGAAAACACGCTGAACTCATTTACACCCAAAGCCTGCGCTGTGTAGCGTTAGCGTGATGATCAGTGCACTGAGGTCAGAGGGATTACTGTCTGACTTTATGTTTATTAATAATGATGTAAGTGTTAAAGGTTACTGTTCACAAGAGTAACACAACAGACCTCCTGATACATGAAGTAACGCCATTAGTGTTCCACTAAACGAGTAAATAACGTCAGTTAGCTTAGCATAATCTGATGATCCCTCATTTAATACTAACGCTGAAACACAAGGCTGCATGTCTCCATGTATGCAGACATGCGTTTTAGAAATGCGTACAGTAAATATATAATGACGACGTGTGAAACGTATTTAAAATACAGAATTCAAACTGCAGTTTTTTTGAAGACTAAACGCTCTACTTCCTGAAAGTGCCTTTGAGCAAGGCACCTTTACCTCACTATGCTATTTATCTCTTTAAGCACTGAATATAAGAATCTCAAACGTCTGTGTATAGATCTATATCTTGTTTTAAGCCTCTAAAATTGTGATTTCTGGATGTTATGCTAACTTGTCATGTCCTGCACCTCCTGGTAACCGAACCCGAGCTGAGATGTTTTAAAGGTGCAACCTGATTTAATAAATGATTCACATTCTGATTTAAAAGAATGTGTGATTTGTTTTTAATGTTATTTATTTCCCCACCTGCTCAGACAGGTGAGAGTTAGAACGTGTTATTCTGAAGAGTGTTGTCTCTGAGGATGACATGTTAGACTGATGACTGACTGTTGTTTCCTCACTATACTATTTAAACACTGAATATAAAGAGTCTCAAACACAATGTGATTCAACAGTGTTTTGTGATGTAGAACAAATGTACTCGCGGTATTTAGAATATTTGCACTGAAATGTTTCGTGTTTGACTTTTAACAGAATAAACCACATTTACAAACGACTAGAGTTGACTTTTATGTTGTGACGAGTCCTCGACTCGGCTGAGTCCTGTCTGATGTTGGTAATGTCAAAGATGCAATCCTCTCACCAACGCATGAGTTTATATAACCGTGAATATAAAACCTTATATTAGCCGACAGAAGAATTCAACATGAAACTCATCACTGAAGAGGCTGTACAGAGAGACTCTGGAGATGAGTATCTGACCAGAACAGTCGACTCTTTAGATATGTGTAGGTAACCATTGAAACATGTTTAAATCACACCAAACCTTTTAGGGAAATGCTTTTTATTCAAGAACAGATATTTTTTTTTCATAGATCTGTGGATCTTTGATTCACGATGTCTCAAGTCTGATCTCAAAGCTCCGTTTACTATGTAATGACATTATATGATATTAGTACAGGGTGCTCCCTGATTGTATACCTTTTTTATCTACGCTGTGCTCCACCCACTTTCATTTTGCATACTTGTAAAGTTCCTGTTAATCCTGGAAGTCATCTCACAGGGTGCAGTAAAGTGTGGTATTGGGTAGTAAAGTGTGTTACACATGTAGTGAGGTGGGCGTGCAGAGTAATAAAGTGGGGTTTCAGTGTAGTAAAGGTGGCGTTTCTGTTTAGTCTGAGACCTACAGAAGTCCGTTATCGGCGGAGTGAAGCACTTAATGGCCCCACTGACATGTGCTGTCAACTATTAACGGTAGCCATTACTTGTTGTACCACCCAAATGACCACGGCAATCAGTTCAATGTCCATTCTCCTCCTGATCTCTCTGACTCCTCACTGAGGCAGTTATATTCATCAGGACACTTCATTACATCGATCCATCTTCAAAGGGTCCTTTTGATCAAAAGCTTCTCAATTTCCTGTGTGAGGTTCACTGCCGGCTGACCTACAGCACCATCTTTCTTTAAGCAAATCTGTAGTCCATCAGGTAGCTGCACAGGATGTGGTCCCTCACCGCTCTGAAGACGAAGCGAATGTCGTTTGTGTCCGTGGCACAGGTGAAGTGGGAGTAGATGATTCTTTTCTCGTTGGGGTTGAGACTGACGAACTTATCCAAGATGAACTGTTGTGCTGCTTTGACGTCCCTCTGGGGACCTGGTGGAAGGAGACGAGGGGCAGAGACGGCACATTAAAGACACTGTGGTACCTCAAGAATATCAGACTGGCTCACACTGCAATATAACATGATGTCCTCTTTCAAAAGTCACAAGAAAGACCTTTAAACACACCGTGGATCAATTCAGAGCTGCAGCAGCTGTACTGGATGTATGTGGCTGATGTACTTAAACCAGGTTGTGTTTTATTGCTGATATATTAAACTTTTCTTCTTAAAAAAATAATACGTAGTGTCCCTTATAGACGCATCAATTCTAAGTGAACCAACAACAGACGGAGGTGTTTAATTAGACGACTATAAGATACTCAAAACAGAAGTCCCAGCATGCTCAGCTGCATGTTTCCTTTCCTCTCACCATCGTATTCAGGAAAGTAGTCGACCAGATGCGAGTGCAGGATTTTCTCCTCCAGTAAATCGATCTTGTTGAGGAACAGCATGACTGAGGACAGGTGGAACCACCCGGAGGTTATGATGGTCTGGAACAAAGCCATGCTTTCCTCCATGCGGTTCTTTGAGACACACAAACATCTGAGCATGAGCAGAGATATGGAATCACACATCGTGTTACACAGCAGGACTTCAGCAGTGATTGTCTGTGTGAGAGGTTCACTTTGTTGAGCAGAGTGACTAAAGAGCTCCCTCTGCAGGTGAACTGTGCGCACTGCTTCAACGGTTTATCAGTGTGTCCAGGAAGAGAAACCAGACGAGTGCTCCACTAGAAATCTAGGTCATCTCCACCTAAACAGTTTTGGCTTTAAATGACACAACGTCCCTTATCGGAGGAGATCAGCTTGTAATTAGTTATTTCGTCGGCGTCTCACCTCCTTGGCGGACTCGACGAGGACCTGGTCGTACTCGCTGATCGCCACCAGGAACATGATCGAAGTGACCGCCTCGAAACAATGAATCCACTTTCTCCTCTCCGAGCGCTGGCCGCCCACATCCACCATCCTGCAGCCACAGATTCAAACACATCTTCATATTAACACTTTACAGTCATATTCCTGGTATTTAGGGCCGGGCTGTGTTTATTAAATGGATCATTGAATATGATGACTTCAGACTATGAGGGTCTCACATATTTACAATAACCAAAAGATGATAAATGATATCTAGTCTCGCATCATAATATCGACAGGAAATTGACTTATTGCTAAAACAGCTTTCCGCTAGTTAGCTCGCTGCTAATCCCACCATGCTTTAATGCTACACCTGAGACATTTTACCCAAATTTAAATCTGCTACATAAAACCTAACGACGACCTGAAACACTCGCCTGAAGCCCACGTTCTCCAGGTCAAAGGGGTACTCTAGGATCCCCGTGGTGGGCACCCTGACCCGCAGGACATCCTGCTGGGTTGGCAGATAAGAAGCATCAGAAATTCTGTGTATGTCATTCAGGAAGCTGTTGAAACAGGAGGACGGAGTTAAGAAGATGCAAACCGGTGAGAGTGAGGACAGAGGAGACTTCACTATCAGGGACAATTTAAACTTTAGTCAACAACCTTAAATGGAGCAACACTGAGCCTTCTGGGTGCATTAAGCAGACAGCAGACGGATGAAACACTAGAACATATTTGACTGTCTGAGGAGTCATAGCTTCTGTTTACACTCACTATTTAGCGGAGTCTGACAGCTGGTATTTCCTCTTCAGACTGTAACATTCCTGAATCCCCGGGTCGGTCCACAGGCTCTGGATGGCCTCCACGTAAGGGCTCGTTAATGTGGTCACCCTCACCACATCGACGCCGCCGACAATGCTGGCGTTTGCCTGCACGACAGATATACAGATGGATCTATGACATCATGTTTGTGCTCTTGTAGTGTTGTTAAAGATCAGGGACGTGTTGATGTCACTGGGTTTATTAAATCCCACGACAGATGAATGTACGGAAACCCTGAGAGGAAAGTACGAATTAGTTTTTTTGTGTGAGAAAACCAAGGTTTTGCAGGATAATCTTTGTAGTTTCCTTTAATAAAAATGAAATCTGTGAAACAAGTGAGGAGAAAAGTGTTGCCACATGAACAGAGAAGTGTGTGTTGTTGTAATACTCATTCCGGCCACAAGAGGCTGAAGTGCAACACTACCCCATGTTGAGTCCTAAAACCAGACATGAGTCACTTCCTGTTAAAATACAAACAGCACATCTTGTAGAAATGTGTCTGTGTTATATTTAACTCTAGATTGTAGGCAATTAGTCTGACATCGTACAGTGAAGGACGTGGTCTGAAAGCTGCATGTAGCCTTCATCTGGATCTGACAGGATGTGTTCCTCTTTTATTGAGATGTCAGTGAGTAGTCATCAGGCTGTCGGTGCTCTCTCGACAGCTCAGTCGATGTGACGTATGTTGGGCTTCCCATGCTGGTTTGAAGACTGCAGAATGGGACTGGGTGCAGTGGGACATCCTGGTATTTTTTGACATACTGCATTTGACATGAATATCTTTCTGGCATACTAAATAGTGTGGGTATTGGAACTATGTCTGGGTATCGGTACTCGATAACCTTTAAGGTTCTATTTGTATAAGGGTGCTGGTATTGGTACCGGAATCCTACCTTTTTAAACGGCCCTAATTGGAAGGCACCATTAGTTAATGCTGCCAAAGGTTCAAGACGACCACATAACCCCCCCCTTCCTCCTGCTGTTTTCTTATAAAACAGGAAGTGGACTCTTCTCATGCTGACCTGGAACTTTAACTAATGTAGCATGTTTGTGTGCATCAGCACATATGTCCCCATTGACAGGGACGGGTTCCTGTGTGATTAACAGGAGTTCTCTGTCTCGCTTTCCTGCTTGGTCTCCTACGTGTAACTGACTCAGGACTAACCCGTCTTTACATTCCTGCAGTCAAACATCATGTGCACTTCCCAAACGTCAGCCTTCAACATAAGCAGACAAAACTCTCCGGCAGCGAGGATCTCAAAGGTAAACACGGCGGTAAATTAGCAGAAGAACTTCACCCTGAAACACACTGCAGGCTCTGTCAGCGAGTCAGACTGTGAAGCATGAACACACTCTCCTGGTGAACAGTGTGTGGTCGAACCTGCTTCTTCTCTGTGTGGAGCAGCAGAGAAAGACACAACATCTACCTTGTTGTGTTCGTACTTGTAGGAGATCTGCAGTGCGTCCATGGCCTGGATCAAGGCCTGCGTGGCCGTGAAGATGTTCTGGTAGATCAGCCTGGCGAAGCCTCTCTTGTCCTCGTCGGAGTACCCGCGGCCGTGGATGATCCTCATCTGCTTGATGAAAGTGCTCTTCCCACTTTCACCAGTTCCTATAGCCCCCAACAGATGCACAACATCACTGCTCACTAACACACCAATGTGTTGTAGAGAGAGTAGCTACATCGCGTTCTTCAGCGTCTCTCTGTTCTGCAGTCTTGCACTCGCGGTACATCTATAATCATCGTCTGGGTTTCGTCTTGTCGGTCTAATGTTTACACTTGGAGTCAAGTTCTACCAGCAGCATTGTGTCACGTTAACGGTGTCTGCCGGTAAAAGTCTGAACGAGAAGAACCCGACCAAGCTGAATGTATTTAAGGAGCCAGAAGCTGCAAAATGAGAAGCAGAGATTCAAATAACAGAGAAAGAACTTTGATTTCTCATTAACACCTAAAGTTAAAATCTTTACTGCACAACAGAACAGTTGGAGGCAGGAGGACGACCGCTCGCATACGTTGTCTGTTCAAAGACGTCATAAACAGTCGTTAAACACGCTTTTGGGGTTATAGCTGCCCGGTGAAACGTTAAAGATGTGAGGAGAGAAGATATCTACTTGACTTAAGTTCTGCTTGGTGTGAGTGAGTCGGCTGTTAGCTGTTAGCTGTTAGCAGGCGATGGTTCAACGTAAACAGAACAGTGGCTGAAAACGTCTGTGAGAGAAGTTAACAAACGCTTTGAGAGTCACAGAGAAACATTTTAAGAAGATGGAACATCTGTGTCTCGTTGTTAACTCAAATATTTCAGCATCCACTCCCTTTTTATTGTCTATTTACATTAGATATATATTAATTTTTTTGAGCTTCATCTCTTGTATGAAGTGTTTTATAAATAGTTATTTATTATTATTGTATTATTATTAGTATGTAACAGCTATAGTTCCTATATTACAGATTGGGATTTTACATAAAAACAATAATTTAATAAATGAATGCAATGATATAAAAACAGAATATGAAATATTTAAGAAGAGCAACAACATCAACATGTAGCTGCATCAGTAATAGTAATCCTACAGTATAACATATGTAGTGATGTGAGTTTGTCTGTAAGTACATTTACTTGCTAATACTTTAAACATTTTGAATGCAGTATTTTGTGCAGTAGGAGTATTTCTTCGTCCCTCACCGAGCAGCAGCAGCTTGTATTCCCGTCTGGAGTCTCTCATCTCGCGGCGGAGCTGCTTCTCGATCTCATCGTTGATCCGGCGAGCTTCTCCGGCCTCCGGGCTGAGGCAGCAAGCCCCCACGGAGCTCAGAGTCATCGCTCCTGAAGACACTCTGCTTCCTGTCCTGAAGACACTCTGCTTCCTGTCCTGAAGACACTGCTTCCTCTCCTGGGAGACACTCTGCTTCCTGTCCTGGGAGACACTCTGCTTCCTGTCCTGGGAGACACTCTGCTTCCTGTCCTGAAGACACTCTGCTTCCTCTACTGGGAGACACTCTGTACTCACGTCCTCTGGGTCCAGTTGTTTGTCTGGTCCTCTCTCCTGGGTGGACCATGTGACAGAGGGATGTGCTCTGATGGGAAACCATGCCCCCCCCCCCCCCCCCTCCTCTGGGTACACAGAGAATCCTCCCTAAATGTCCTCCTACCAAAGCAGGAGTTATAAAACAGCAGACATAGTAGAATTTAAGTGACTGTGATGAACTTCTAACTGGTCCTGAACCAGTCTCAGTGTAGTCCTGATCCTCTATCAGACCTCCATCAGTACAGAGACCATCAGAGAGAAGATGGTCTGTTTCTATAGAGTTATTCTTAATGCTCGTCATCGGAGCCACCAGGTCGCATTCTGGTGAAACCAGATGAACTCATGCAGGTTCACCAGAACCTCCTTCAGCTCAGACTCCAGCAGAGACCGGTCCACCGTGGACAGACCCAGATCCTCCAGCAGAGACCGGTCCACCGTGGACAGACCCAGATCCTCCAGCAGAGACCGGTCCACCGTGGACAGACCCAGATCCTCCAGCAGAGACCGGTCCACCGTGGACAGACCCAGATCTTCCAGCAGAGACCGGTCCACCACGCTGCTGGAGACCCAGGACGTAATGCTGGACCCGCTGGAGGGAAGGGAGGCACGGGAGAACCAGAACCAGGACTGAGAGGAGCAGACTGTCAGACCTGCTGCAGTAACATGAGAGGTTTTCTAAAGAGACTCTGGTGCTCAGAGACACTACCACTTTAGTCCACAGGGGGCGACAGAATCAACACAAAATGAAACATTTTTTGTAGTATTTTTTAAATTGAATAATACACTTTATTACCCAGGATGCTCTATGGTGAAGCCTTTCAGCACATTTCTAAATTGTTGAGTCCAAACGTCTTCACTTAATATAAAGTTCTTACGGTTCGATAAACAATCCAACTAAAAGTTGTTTAAACTTCTCCGACTCCGTTCTAATCTCTCTCTTCTTTTATATTTAATGTTTTGCTTTATTCTTCACGTACATAGTATATATATACTATACATAGTGTATATATACTATGTATATAGTATGTACTATATATAGTACAGCGGCTCTAACAAGCAGAATGAAATGTACGATGCTTCTACTGTGAAACACGTCCTAACTTTTATTTTACAACATGAATAAATCATAACCACATATGTTGCATTTTACTGCACGAGATGTTTATAGTTTTGATAATTTTCAACTATTTACATACTGTTGGTAGTTTAATAATATATAATATACTCTGAGAATGCTGCTCAGAAACTTGTGATGCTTTTTTAAAAGGTAAATATGATCCTTTACATAAACTGATGCCTGTCATAGAAATTAGATGTAGAATATAATTTATTAGAGTTGTCATATACATATACATATACACATACACGAAATTTGAGCATCAGAAGTAAATACATATTTGTACAGATTACTGAGAGACAAAAAATGTTTCACTCACTTTCCTCAAGTCCCAATTTAAATATGTATTCATAAAACAGTTTGACACTGTGTGACTCCCTCTAGTGCTACAGAGTGACTCTAACCCTTATAAAGTAATGCTCATTCACGTGTTCCCTCTGCAGCTGTCTGCTGTTGAGGCATTAAAATGCTGTCTGTCTGCACTGTAGCTCAGAGTGTCAAAGTGTGCAATACAAATACACCAAGTAGTGATTTTGCATGAAATTTCATGTTCATTCATCTGATAGTTGAGATATTTCCATCTGAATCAAGAATGTTGGCCTCATGGTGGCGCTAACAGGGAAGTCTGAGGGTCACCAAAGTCAGCAGGATTCATGCTCTGGGTTAATGTCTCTGGTTATGCTGCACATCCAGACTTTACTCACAAATACAACAATTAGAATATGACGTGAATAATTCTACATGAAATGAACCAGCATCATATCAGAAAGGAAAGCGCCGCCTTGTAACAAATGTTCAGCACATTTAAACACATTATGCTTCACTTAAAGTACATTTGAATGCAGGAATACTGTATTAATACTTTTACTGTTAATAGTTACTGTGACTAAAAGCTGTTAATAAGTCACGTGATTCATTGCTAATGTTTTCATCTGAGTAAGTTATCGTTACAAACATTAACAAACTGAGCTTTTCAAGAAGAGGAGGATGAAGGACAAGATGAAGACCATAGATAACTCCTCTCACTCCGCTACGACCAGCTGTGACTGAGCAGCTCATTCAGACATCAGATCATCACAACGAGACCTTCAGACGCTGCTTTGGACCCCCGACCTCTGACCTCTGAGAGCTAGATTCATCTGAGTCTACAAGGAGAGATAAATGACTGTAATGTAAGGAGAGAATCATTGGTTCTAGTAAAAGAGAGTGATTCACTGGATGTTTTCTACGCTGATAGTAACAAACACCCAGCAGCGTTCCTATACTACTGCTATCAGTCCCAGAACACAGTAGAGGACGATCCATCCTGGACTCTCTGCTTGTGATGGACTTCCTGCCGTTGAAGCATCTCTTCCTCCACTTGATGTGTTTGGTGTCTCAGGTTTGGGCCGATCCCTCTCTGCTGTAAAGAGACCAAACAAGTCTGAGTCATTGATGAGAAGAAACAACATCTCACTACAACATCAACTAAACGTCCTCAACAGATTAAACTGGAACATATTTCACAGATCCTGTAAGAAGGAAGTGTAACGACAATAATCAGGTTCTTTTTAGTCCAGGAAACTTCTACTGAATCAACTCACCTGTGACGTTGAGGTAACATTCCTTTGATCTCTCATCATCACCTGTGTTCACTCTACACAGGTAAATACCTGAGTCATCAGTCCTGAGTCTGGACATGTGGAGTCTGAGTCGTCCTTCTCTGAGGACGTCTTTGTCAAACTGGACTCGTCCTGCAAACCGTTTATGCTGAGACTCTGAGACCTCGACACCTTCATGAAGATGAAACAGGATGAAGGATGATGTGACATCAGTTAACATCTTACAGGTGATATTAATGGACTTGAGGGAACTGTTTGTTGTGGTCTTGAAGGTCCATTCCAGAGTGATGTTGTGGTTCTCCTCTGCCTGATAGGAGCTCTGTGTCACATCCACTACTAATGGTCCTGTTGAGGAGACAGAGAGGGAGAGTGAGGAGCAGACAAACTGACAACGTTAACATGAGAGCCTTTAAACTCCACCTGGAGATGTTTACTGATGCTGAGCTTTAGAGACACAAAGGTATGAACAAGGTGCATGATTGTAACAATAACTAGAGTCATGTTGAAGTGTGTTAGTGAGGCTGAAGGTGTGTTGAGTCTGTGTGGAGAACAAAGTGAAGCTGTGAACTAACCAGAGCCACAGGAGGTCAGTGTGATGAGCAGCAGGATGCTGCAGATCATCTTCTCCCTGTGAGAGGAGACAGAGGACCAGAGTCATCAACACATCACATCACAGTTCAAGAGACACCAGCTACAGTCTGTCCCGTTTCGTGCAGAGACAGACTGCAGACCTGGCATCAGTCTCGGATCCAGGTTCCAGGATTCAAAGCTAGGCTCGGATTTGTTCAAGATTATAAGGAAGCATTTTCAAGTACACAGGTTGACAGTCTTTGTCGTCTTTTAACAGGGGATCCAGCCAGAATCAGTTGATGAGATGGTGGTTTGTAGACCAAAATTGAAAAGCAAAGTTGGTGTATATATATATATATATATATATACATATATATGTATATATATATATATATATATACATATATATGTATATATATGTATATATATATATATATATATATACATATATATGTATATATATGTATATATATATATATGTATATATGTATATATATATATATATATATATATATATATATATATATATATATATATATATATATATATATATATATATACATATATATATATATATATATATACATATATATAGATATATATGTATATATATGTATACATATATATACATATATATGTATATATGTATGTATGTATATATATACATATGTATATATATATATATATGTATATATATATATATGTATATATATGTATATATATGTATATATATGTATATATATACGTATGTATATATATATATATATGTATATATATATATGTATATATATGTATATATATGTATATATATGTATATATATGTATATATATGTATATGTATATATATATATATATATATGTATATATATATATATATACGTATATGTATATATACGTATGTATATATACGTATATATATATATATACGTATATATATATATATATATATATACGTATATATATATATGTATATATATACATATATATATATATATGTATATATATACATATATATATATATATGTATATATACATATATATATATGTTGTATAATTAAGCGTTACTATTATTATTTTTATTGTTATTATCAACCACACAAGATATGTTTTTAAATTAAAGCTTCGTTGCACAACATGAGACTAATACAAAACGTGGTGTTTGTTGACAAATCTAGAGGCCACCCGGTTAGAATGTATATTTACAAACACACGTAAATAAATCCGAACGGGGTCTTCAAACTACAAGTAGCCTACAGATCGGAGCTAACAGCACGTCACTGTTGATGTCACTTCCTGTTTACCATTTGGAGGCTGCTGAGAAATGACCCCGCCCACCCCCCCCCCCCCCCCCCCAAAAAATAGCTCACTTTCATTTTCCAGAAGTGACGCAGATCATCTCAAACGAGACGAATGCTTAAAAACAACATATTAAACATAAACAACATATTAAACATAAACATTTATGAAGTTATGAACTGCGGGTCCGCAGGTTGGAGTCCGTGGTGAGGACTGAAGGTTTAAAGTAGAGAAGATGGAGCCTACCTTAAAGTCATCGCTGAGTCTGTACACATCAATGATTCACTGGATCAATAACTCCAGACAGAACATCTTCATCACACTTCTGTTATGGAGGAAGATGAGCCTCCTGTCGTTCCTCTAGAATGTTTAGAAGAAGCTCCCTGACTGCGACGGTCTGCAGTCTAAAAGGAGCTGTGATCACGTGATGTGGATTTGGGGGTGTGTGATATTCCTCAGCTTGTGTGGTCCAGAGGATGTGGAGCAGCGTGTTTGTTTACAATTGTGAGAATATTTTCATAATAATTGATATTGAATGTGTTCTCCTCCAGCGTTCCCCTCAGTGATACATGTGTGAATTGTTTCTAATGAATCTATGAACCTCTGGACTTTAATATTTACATCTTTGTTTCAGCAATATTTCTGCACATTTAAAACATAAATCACATGTTTGTGTTCTCTGGGAAGTGGAGAATAGTTGTCATATTTTGAGAGGGAAAGAAGTTTTACTATTACGAGAATAAAGTCATAATATTTAAGAAAAAGACCTTTAGACCTGTTTAAAACAGAAACTAACAGAAAACACTTTCATTTGAAACTGATGATGTCATGTTTCACACCATGACATCAGTGGGATTCATGTGGATGTGAATGAATATAGACAATCATCATGTTTCATCTTATTTGTATTCACTTATTTAGAACAAATACGATGAACAGTAAATCTAGAAAACAATCCATAAACTAATACTCATTATAAAAATATAATATCAGCATCAACTTTACATTTATGGAAAGCAGCAGGAAACAAATCTCCTCATATAGTCTCACACATTAATTAAATCATTAACTCCATATTCATCATACAAACACAACAGCAGCTCAACTCAAAGGACTTGCAGCTCGGTGCACTTCTACCTCAGAGGGAAACTAGTACAACATTTATATTGTTCCTGCTTATGTTGCACATTCAGACAGTTTCACATCACGAGAACGTTTTGAGTACTGTTACTAAGTTATTAAGTTTTAATAAGTTTTCATGTGAGAAGCCGTTTAGATTCACAGCATGTGGTCAGTGTATCTGATGACTCCTGACTGTGAATGTGCTGTGATGGTGTTCAGAGATGTGAGAGCTTCAAACAGTCTGCTGGTAAAACAATATTGTAAGAGCCATTTTGTTGTCTTTGTTTTGTACAACCTCCCACCACATGGGGGCGTAGTGCTGGTGTGAATCAGGCCACAGGTAATATAATCAGTGGGGTCATTGGACACAGGTTGTTGCTAATAGGTAGAAGCAAACAGTTTTTGACCGTGAAGATTTAATGAATGCAAATGTTATGATTTATTGGTATGAGGAGAAATGGATAACTGAAGAGAAAGTGGTGAACTCTGATTATGAGAGAAATAAAATGCCTATATTCGAAACTGGACTTTGTTATTTATGGCGCGCGTCAGAACAAGCATTACAGCAACCGTAGTGACTTTTTTATTGGGAAGCAACGGTCACTACAAATATAAAGGTTCATTTATGAGCTTGACTTTAAAACATATATACAATGAAATGTATGACAGTAAATAACAGATATCTGTAACAGACAAACATAAAATAAAATGTAAAAGGCCAGAGTTTACAAGACATTCATGCTCCTCAGCAGTATTTCAATGAAGACCATAGATAACTCCTCTCACTCCGCTACGACCAGCTGTGACTGAGCAGCTCATTCAGACATCAAATCATCACAACGAGTCCTTCAGACGCTGCTTTGGACCCCCGACCTCTGACCTCTGAGAGACTAGAATCATTGTTGTCTATTAGGAGAGAATCACTGGATCTGGTTCTGTTGACTGAGAGTGATTCATTGAATGTTTTCTACACAGATAGTAACAAACACTCAGCAGAGTTCCTCCTACTATCAGTCCCAGAACACAGTAGAGGCCGATCCATCCTGGACTCTCTGGTTGTGATGGACTTCCTGTCGTTGAAGCATCTCTTCCTCCACTTGATGAGTTTGGTGTCTCAGGTTTGGGCCGATCCCTCTCTGCTGTAAAGAGACCAAACAAGTCTGAGTCATTGATGAGAAGAAACAACATCTCACTACAACATCAACTAAACGTCCTCAACAGATTAAACTGGAACATATTTCACAGATCCTGTAAGAAGGAAGTGTAACGACAATAATCAGGTTCTTTTTAGTCCAGGAAACTTCTACTGAATCAACTCACCTGTGACGTTGAGGTGACATTTCTTTAATCTCTCACCATCACCTGTGAGCACTGTACACAGGTAAAGACCTGAGTCATCAGTCCTGAGTCTGGACATGTGGAGTCTGAGTCGTCCTTCTCTGAGGACGTCTTTGTCAAACTGGACTCGTCCTGCAAACTGTTCATGCTGAGACTCTGGAACCTCGACACCTTCATGAAGATGAAACAGGACGAAGGGTCTGAGATCAGTTAACATCTCACAGATGATATTAATGGACTTGAAGGAACCGTCTGTTGTGGTGTTGAAGGTCCATTCCAGAGTGACGTCGTGGTTCTCCACTGCCTGATAGGAGCTCTGTGTCACATCCACTACTAATGGTCCTGTTGAGGAGACAGAGAGGGAGAGTGAGGAGCAGACAAACTGACAACGTTAACATGAGAGCCTTTAAACTCCACCTGGAGATGTTTACTGATGCTGAGCTTTAGAGACACAAAGGTATGAACAAGGTGCATGATTGTAACAATAACTAGAGTCATGTTGAAGTGTGTTAGTGAGGCTGAAGGTGTGTTGAGTCTGTGTGGAGAACAAAGTGAAGCTGTGAACTAACCAGAGACACAGGAGGTCAGTGTGATGAGCAGCAGGATGCTGCGGATCATCTTCTCCCTGTGAGAGGAGACAGAGGACCAGAGTCATCAACACATCACATCACAGTTCAAGAGACACCAGCTACAGTCTGTCTGTGGTCTCTGCAACAATTTTTTTTCGCATGATTTTCTGCGATTAATCTCATTGTTATGCACAAAGTTCAATAATGAATTCAGAAGTAGTTTATTGCGCACTTTTATTTTAAAAGTACTGCTATATGAACAAAAGGTCAATAACATTTGGTTTGTAAACACTTTAAACACATCAGGTTCTTGTTAACAGCAGTATTCTCTTTACACAGCAGCAGTTATAACACAGTTATAATGATTCTGATAATAGATATTCAGCCGGTGTTCATAACTTTATCTTCATGTGTGTAAGAGATGATATTTAAATATACAGCTTGAAAACTGCAAACCTATCTACGTCATGTTTTTATGTTTGTTAAATTCTCAGTAGTGATACTAAATGATGCTTATTATACATATTACAAACAAAACACAACAAACAAAAACTCAAAAAAAATAATTTAAATGAATCATTTCTTTTTTGGTATTTAGGTCAGACACATATGCAACGCTGATTACTGTAATATGTCTGGTTTGTTTAAAACTCATGCTCTAGGTCCATGTTTTAATTGTGCCCTTTCTGTTTATTGTGCCTTCATTAATACGTTTCATGTTTTACAATCTGTTCTTGTAAATGATTGGCCCTTGTGTGGTGAGTCAATGAACATCTTCCTGCCAATCGCCATCACAAACTGCCCTTTTTATTGTGTTGGTATCAGAACTATAAAGCACAATGAAGACACTTAACAAAGTATTAGTGTCCTTGACTCCCTCTGGGTGTAAGGATCAGCCCCTTTTGTTTGTTTCATTAACAAAATTAACAGAAATGATTGACCATCACGTCACTCTCAGCTGTTACATTGTTTCTATGTTGAAAACATTTTTGCACAAATGAAGTCGATGGAGTTCTGTTTATTTCTGTTTATTTCTGTTTATTTCTGCTGCTGTCGGCCTCTGAAGATCATTTAGATGTTTCAAAAACATGGACTTGAGTTTTATTTGAATGTAGCATTTAGCATTAATTAACTGGTTGATTGTGGATCTTAATGAGATGAAAAAGACGAAGATGTTCAGCAATAAAGTATTAAGATCTAGGTTTGGCTTTAAGATTGAAATATATTACAAACAAGCTGTCAAACTTTCTGTCTTTAGTATTTCTATAGTCACACTTCTTGCACAAAACGCTTGTTTCCATGTTGTCACAAATAATGTATATCTTCTGTTGGTGCAAAAAAAACCTGCTGTACTTGAATTCATTTTGTGCATATATTTCATCCTTGAGGCCTTGTGTTTTATTTGCAATACATGCAATACATTCTCCATATTTTTCATGATTTAATTTCTTTATTAAATTGAAATGAAAAATAAAAAGTCTCCATTGTAATTGTTTTTGATCTCAATAGAGGTTTTGACCCCCAAAAAAAACAGATTCTCCAGAAGTTTAAGTGAAAGCATTCACCAGCATGTCACCATGTTGTTACCTTTCTTCTCCACTAGGTGTCACTAACGGCTCATTAGAATACAGCCGGTTGTTTTTAACAGTAGAGATGTTCTGTGTGTTCAGACAGGAAGAACTCAGTTCACTTCAAAACTAAAACTAGAGTTGTGTCTTAACAATTACAATTTCAGTCCATTTGTTGTTAAAGTAATCGATGTATTGCATCACTACACTGAACACTAAAGGAAACTTCATGTCGCTGTTAAAGCATCAAAATACCAAAACTGACATCAAGCCACATGAAATGGGCGTATTGATAAGTATTCATGAGGAAGAGTACTGATATGAATAGTTTATATCGTAGAAGATTGATATTTGGCGTCTGTCTATCGATACAATATTGCGACGGCATTAGGCCCCCCCCCCCCCCCCCCCCCCCTAATTCAATCACTACAAAGACTATCAGACGTGTTTTCTGTTAGGTTCTCTTTTAAAGGTCAGGTCGAGTTTTTTTTCTTGAAATATTACGTCTATTCTCGACTTCCCAGAGAACAAAGATATGTGATTTATGTTTTAAATGTGCAGATATCTTGCTGAAACAAATATGTAAATATTAAAGTCCAGAGGTTTATAGATTAATTATAAATAATTCATGTATCATTGAGGAACTGGACGAACAGCCTGAAATATTCTAGTATTAATCAAAAATATTCTCACAATTACAGACCTACAGGACCAAACCCACATAAAGGAGAAGTCTGTCAGCAGATGGGGAAGTTTCCAATGTTTACAGGAACTCAAACAGACTCTCATGTGGAGCTGTGATCGGTTTAGAAACAGTAGAGACTCTCAGTGAGGAGAGATGAGTCCTGTTGAAGATGTTCTCTCTGGACTTATAGATCCAGTGAATCATTGATCTCTACAGACTCAGTGTTCATGATGATGAGTTACAGGTAGGCTCCTTCTTCTCTACTTTAAACTTTCAGTCCTCACGACAGACTCACTTTAACTCCAACATGCAGTTCATACTTTGTTCATGTTGAATATGATGTTCTTTGTTTAACATGTTGTCATCATTCATGTATCTTGTGCTTCGTCTTGTTTGCTCATCAGTGGAACTAACAGCAGGACTTTCTCTCTCTGAGTGTTTTCAATCCAGCATCACAATCAGACACAAAACAACATGATGATTATGGATCTGTTACTATCTGATGTTTGTTTGTTGTGTCTGGTTGATCTTTTAAATGTGTTCTAGTTTGAGAGGGACTGAGCCAGTAATCCCGTCTAGACAGAAAACTAATACATGAGAATTATATCTGAATAATATGGAGGTTCAACCATAAATACATGATTATTAAATAGTCTACTGTCATACAGAAGAACAGACATCAAGTAAACTGTGAGTGGTCTGGTGATATTTGGTGTACATCGGTGTAGTAGCTGACCACGGTTATGTGCTGATAACACTGTGTTGTCACAAACATCAAGACCTGGGTTTGATTCCTGTACTCAACATTCTGCCAATGTCAGCGTGTAGGAAACGTTATAAAGAGGAAATGAGTGAGGCAAAAACACAGCAGTGATTCCTCTCTTGGTGTCAGTCCTCTGATCAGTCATGATGTCACAAGAACCACAGAAGAAGAAGACGTGTTGCAGAGACCACAGACAGACTGTAGCTGGTGTCTCTTGAACTGTGATGTGATGTGTTGATGACTCTGGTCCTCTGTCTCCTCTCACAGGGAGAAGATGATCCGCAGCATCCTGCTGCTCATCACACTGACCTCCTGTGGCTCTGGTTAGTTCACAGCTTCACTTTGTTCTCCACACAGACTCAACACACCTTCAGCCTCACTAACACACTTCAACATGACTCTAGTTATTGTTACAATCATGCACCTTGTTCATACCTTTGTGTCTCTAAAGCTCAGCATCAGTAAACATCTCCAGGTGGAGTTTAAAGGCTCTCATGTTAACGTTGTCAGTTTGTCTGCTCCTCACTCTCCCTCTCTGTCTCCTCAACAGGACCATTAGTAGTGGATGTGACACAGAGCTCCTATCAGGCAGAGGAGAACCACAACATCACTCTGGAATGGACCTTCAAGACCAGAACAGACGGTTCCCTCAAGTCCATTAATATTTTCTGTGAGATGTTAACTGATCTCAGATCCTTCATCCTGTTTCAACTATATGAAGGTGTCGAGGTCTCAGAGTCTCAGCATGGACGGTTTGCAGGACGAGTCCAGTTTGACAAAGATGTCCTCAGAGAAGGACGACTCAGACTCTACATGTCCAGACTCAGGACTAATGACTCAGGTGTTTACCTGTGTACTGTGCTCACAGGTGATGGTTGGAGTTCTAGGGACTGTCACCTCAACGTCACAGGTGAGTTGATTCAGTAGAAGTTTCCTGGACTAAAAAGAACCTGATTATTGTCGTTACACTTCCTTCTTACAGGATCTGTGAAATATGTTCCAGTTTAATCTGTTGAGGACGTTTAGTTGATGTTGTAGTGAGATGTTGTTTCTTCTCATCAATGACTCAGACTTGTTTGGTCTCTTTACAGCAGAGAGGGTTCGGCCCAAACCTGAGACACCAAACACATCAAGTGGAGGAAGAGATGCTTCAACGACAGGAAGTCCATCACAAGCAGAGAGTCCAGGATGGATCGTCCTCTACTGTGGACTGGGACTGATAGTAGTAGGAGCTCTGCTGGGTGGTTAATTTTTTATTTATTTATTTATTATACTATATTGATCCCTTTAAGGGGGAAATTTGTCTCTGCATTTGACCCATCACTGTATATAGGGAGCAGTGGGCTGCCAATGACAGGAGCCTGGGGTTCAGTGTATTGCTCAGGTACACTTCGACACGTGACACGTCCCAGTCGAGGATCGAACCGTTGACCTTCCGGTTCCCAGACAACCCTCGGTTGTTGCCACGGTTGTTGGGGTTTCCATCGCTCAACTCAATCAAACAGTCTCTGACTAAAGAAGAAGATTCAAAGATTCACTCTCTGCCTAGAAAACAAAATTTAATGAATCACTATCTACCTCGAGATATTTTTTTTTCGCGTTAACGCATTCATTAATTAATGCCGAAAACTAACACAAGAACCGGCCGGCCAGCGGTGAACAGCTATTTGTGTGGCGTGTCTTCCGTCACTTCCTGTTTCCTTCACCTACATTCCCCTGGGTCCTAAGCCCCTCCAGGTACAACTTCTTATCACCCTCTATGTACCAACGTACATTTATAACAAATACCACACATATTACACGGTAATCAGCGTTGCATATGTGTCTGAGCAAAATACCCAAAAAAGCATCCGAGGACCGTCATCGCATACACTCTTCGTATTCCAACACGTTTTCGGCTGAGGTGATGGAGTAAATTGCTAGTGTTGCCACCAGAGGCAATAACAGCTGTAGGGCTGCAACTAACGATTATTTTAATAATCGATTAATCTGGCGATTATTTTTTTAGATGAATCGGATAAAAAGGCGAGTGAATTAAAAACGTGTCTTTAGTCTTGCAAACTATACCACCCCTGCTTTACTACTGTTAACGAGCTAACGCTAACTTGTCATGCTTGTCAAGCTGGATAACGAGTAAACACCAGCACCAGAAGAGCTGCTGGAGGGACGTTACGTTCCTCACTTCAAAACGGAACTAAAGTAGGATTCTGTAGTGACGAACCCTGCTGTTGAACCTCTTCCTCCTCATCAAGGACTACAACATGTTTACGTTTTAGGTGCTGAATCATCACCGTGGTGCTCCCGTGCCATGCCATGTCGCTTTTGCATGTCTTGCAATTAACACACCTTTTCGATTTATTTAGTGTGAAATGCTCCCACACCTTGGATGACTTAGGTCGTACTGATTTCTCTGCCTCCGCCATGTGTTTCAGAACAACGTTACGGGTCTCTCCAATGGTCTTGCCTCTACCTCCGCTCTGCTCTGCGTTCAACTCAACTTTTCTTTTATACGCAAACATCTCTGCGACTTATTGAGTGGCGTAATAGTCGCGCGACACAACGAATCGATAATGAAATTCGTTGCCAACTCTTTTAGTAATCGAATTTTATCGATTCGTTGTTGTAGCCCTAAACAGCTGCTCGACAAACTTTACAATACATCGTCTTTTGATCCACGTCGAATTCTTTAAAACCAAAAGACCTCCAACCAGCAGACACAGCTCCTCTCTTGGGCTGAGATTGTATTGGTGCATCTCTGGTCTCTCTTTGTTCCTCCTGCATCGCTCCTTTCTGTTCTTTAATGACGGAGCTTCTTCTAGCTGTTAGCAGACTGTTGTGCTAGCGGGCTAGCTAGCTAGCGAGCTGTACCCAGCATGCCGTTCGGCGGTGTCATTTTATAAAGTTACAATTATTAGTGTTAGAAATTGTTCATCTGTCACAAACTGTTGCCCTGTTAAAGAGCGTTAGTTGTCCTTATTAATTGTTGTTATGACCATGACTAGGGGTCCCTCTCAATACACTTAAGACAACTAGCTCCGACCGTAGCGGCGAACAATACATTGTGCTGCCTGTTGAAGAGCGACAGCAGTTGTTTCGGCTTGTTACCGGTATGACGGTGTGTGAAAAATTCATATAGTACGGGAAATTAAAACCGGTATACCACCCAGCACTAATTCAAACATTCCCTAAGAGTCGCTCTCTGACTAAAGAACCAGATTCAAACATTTCCTGGAGACACGGTGGTGGTCAACCAGCTTACTGCTGCACTGGAGGGGCACAATATGGATGACAAGTTCCACTGCATTAGTGATGGCCAACGATTCAAATTTTTAATCGCATGATTTTCTGCGATTAATCTCATTGTTATGCACAAAGTTCAATAATGAATTCAGAAGTAGTGTATTGCGCATGAACAAAAGGGCAATAACATTTGGTTTGTAAACACTTTAATTAAACACATCAAGTTCTTGTTAACAGCAGTATTCCCTTTACACAGCAGCAGTTATAACACAGTTATAATGATTCTGATCATAGATATTCAGCCGGTGTTCATAACTTTATCTTGAAAACAGCAAACCTATCTACGTCATGTTTTTATGTTTGTTAAATTCTCAGTAGTGATACTAAATGATGCTTATTATACATATTACAAACAAAACACTTTAAAAACTCAAAAAAAATAATTTAAATGAATCATTTCTTTTTTGGTATTTAGGTCAGACACATATGCAACGCTGATTACTGTAATATGTCTGGTTTGTTTAAAACTCATGCTCTAGGTCCATGTTTTAATTGTGCCCTTTCTGTTTATTGTGCCTTCATTAATACGTTTCATGTTTTACAATCTGTTCTTGTAAATGATTGGCCCTTGTAGGGTGAGTCAATGAACATCTTCCTGCCAATCACCATCACAAACTGCCCTTTTTATTGTGTTGGTATCAGAACTATAAAGCACAATGAAGACACTTAACAAAGTATTAGTGTCCTTGACTCCCTCTGGGTGTAAGGATCAGCCCCTTTTGTTTGTTTCATTAACAAAATTAACAGAAATGATTGACCATCACGTCACTCTCAGCTGTTACATTGTTTCTATGTTGAAAACATTTTGCACAAATGAAGTCGATGGAGTTCTGTTTATTTCTGTTTATTTCTGTTTATTTCTGCTGCTGTCGGCCTCTGAAGATCATTTAGATGTTTCAAAAACATGGACTTGAGTTTTATTTGAATTTAGCATTTAGCATTAATTTACTGGTTGATTGTGGATCTTAATGAGATGAAAAAGACGAAGATGTTCAGCAATAAAGTATTAAGATCTAGGTTTGGCTTTAAGATTGAAATATATTACAAACAAGCTGTCAAACTTTCTGTCTTTAGTATTTCTATAGTCACACTTCTTGCACAAAACGCTTGTTTCCATGTTGTCACAAATAATGTATATCTTCTGTTGGTGCAAAAAAAAAACTGCTGTACTTGAATTCATTTTGTGCATATATTTCATCCATGAGGCCTTGTGTTTTATTTGCAATACATGCAATACATTCTCCATATTTTTCATGATTTAATTTCTTTATTAAATTGAAATGAAAAATAAAAAGTCTCCATTGTAATTGTTTTTGATCTCAATAGAGGTTTTGACCCCCAAAAAAAACAGATTCTCCAGAAGTTTAAGTGAAAGCATTTGATTTTATTCAATCTAATTCTAAGTGTCTAAACTCTATAAAGGAGTCACCATGTTGTTACCTTTCTTCTCCACTAGGTGTCACTAACGGCTCATTAGAATACAGCCGGTTGTTTTTAACAGTAGAGATGTTCTGTGTGTTCAAACAGGAAGAACTCAGTTCACTTCAAAACTAAAACTAGAGTTGTGTCTTAACAATTACAATTTCAGTCCATTTGTTGTTAAAGTAATCGATGTATTGCATCACTACACTGAACACTAAAGGAAACTTCATGTCGCTGTTAAAGCATCAAAATACCAAAACTGACATCAAGCCACATGAAATGGGCGTATTGATAAGTATTCATGAGGAAGAGTACTGATATGAATAGTTTATATCGTAGAAGATTGATATTTGGCGTCTGTCTATCGATACAATATTGCGACGGCATTAGGCCCCCCCCCCCTAATTCAATCACCACAAAGACACAAAACAGCAATCAGACGTGTTTTCTGTTAGGTTCTCTTTTAAAGGTCAGGTCGAGTTTTTTTTCTTGAAATATTACGTCTATTCTCGACTTCCCAGAGAACAAAGATATGTGATTTATGTTTTAAATGTGCAGATATCTTGCTGAAACAAATATGTAAATATTAAAGTCCAGAGGTTTATAGATTAATTATAAATAATTCATGTATCATTGAGGTGAACGCTGAACGAACAGCCTGAAATATTCTAGTATTAATCAAAAATATTCTCACAATTACAGACCTACAGGACCAAACCCACATAAAGGAGAAGTCTGTCAGCAGATGGGGAAGTTTCCAATGTTTACAGGAACTCAAACAGACTCTCTTGTGCAGCTGTGATCGGTTTAGAAACAGTAGAGACTTTCAGTGAGGAGAGATGAATCCTGATGAAGATGTTCTCTCTGGACTTATAGATCCAGTGAATCATTGATCTCTACAGACTCAGTGTTCATGATGATGAGTTACAGGTAGGCTCCTTCTTCTCTACTTTAAACTTTCAGTCCTCACGACAGACTCACTTTAACTCCAACATGCAGTTCATACTTTGTTCATGTTGAATATGATGTTCTTTGTTTAACATGTTGTCATCATTCATGTATCTTGTGCTTCGTCTTGTTTCCTCATCAGTGGAACTAACAGCAGGACTTTCTCTCTCTGAGTGTTTTCAATCCAGCATCACAATCAGACACAAAACAAGACAACATGATGATTATGGATCTGTTACTATCTGATGTTTGTTTGTTGTGTCTGGTTGATCTTTTAAATGTGTTCTAACTAATACATGAGAATTATATCTGAATAATATGGAGGTTCAACCATAAATACATGATTATTAAATAGTCTACTGTCATACAGAAGAACAGACATCAAGTAAACTGTGAGTGGTCTGGTGATATTTGGTGTACATCGGTGTAGTAGCTGACCACGGTTATGTGCTGATAACACTGTGACCTGGGTTTGACTCCCGCAGTGCATATTCTGCCAATGTCAGCATGTTATCATGTGACATTGGCAGAATATGGAACTTCATAAAGAGGAAATGAGACAAACACAGAAACACAGCAGTGAGTCCTCTCCTGGTCTCAGTCCTCTGATCAGTCATGTTGTCACAAGAACCACAGAAGAAGAAGACGTGTTGCAGAGACCACAGACAGACTGGAGCTGGTGTCTCTTGAACTGTGATGTGATGTGTTGATGACTCTGGTCCTCTGTCTCCTCTCACAGGGAGAAGATGATCTGCAGCATCCTGCTGCTCATCACACTGACCTCCTGTGTCTCTGGTTAGTTCACAGCTTCACTTTGTTCTCCACACAGACTCAACACACCTTCAGCCTCACTAACACACTTCAACATGACTCTAGTTATTGTTACAATCATGCACCTTGTTCATACCTTTGTGTCTCTAAAGCTCAGCATCAGTAAACATCTCCAGGTGGAGTTTAAAGGCTCTCATGTTAACGTTGTCAGTTTGTCTGCTCCTCACTCTCCCTCTCTGTCTCCTCAACAGGACCATTAGTAGTGGATGTGACACAGAGCTCCTATCAGGCAGAGGAGAACCACGACGTCACTCTGGAATGGATCTTCAAGACCACAACAGACGGTTCCTTCAAGTCCATTTCTATCTCCTGTGCGATGTTAACTGTTCCGAGACCCTTCATCCTGTTTCATCTTCATGAAGGTGTCGAGGTCTCAGAGTCTCAGCATGAACGGTTTGCAGGACGAGTCCAGTTTGACAAAGACGTCCTCAGAGAAGGACGACTCAGACTCCACATGTCCAGACTCAGGACTAATGACTCAGGTGTTTACCTGTGTAGAGTGAACGCTGGTGATGATGGTGGATCTAGGGACTGTCACCTCAACGTCACAGGTGAGTTGATTCAGTAGAAGTTTCCTGATGAAAAGAACCTGATTATTGTCGTTACACTTCCTTCTTACAGGATCTGTGAAATATGTTCCAGTTTAATCTGTTGAGGACGTTTAGTTGATGTTGTAGTGAGATGTTGTTTCTTCTCATCAATGACTCAGACTTGTTTGGTCTCTTTACAGCAGAGAGGGTTCGGCCTAAACCTGAGACACCAAACTCATCAAGTGGAGGAAGAGATGCTTCAACGACAGGAAGTCCATCACAAGCAGAGAGTCTGGGATGGATCGTCCTCTACTGTGTACTGGGACTGATAGTAGTAGTAACTCTGCTGGGTTTTTCTTGGGGTCTGTATCGCTATCTGCCTAGAAAACAACATTCAATGATTCCCTCTCTGCCTTGAGAACTAGATTCAATGATTCACTCTCTGACTAGAAACAAGATTCTTGCTAGCCACTGGCTCAGCCGGTTCTTACCCACAGTTCAATACTGATGCATTAATTCAGAACTCCAAACGCATTAGTCATAGAAGTCCAGTTATTAAAAGTGACTTCACATCTTCCTGCCAATCACAAACTGCCCTTTTTATTGTGTTGATATAACTATAATGCACAATGAAGACTTTTAACAAAGTATTCAAAAAGTATTTCAAAAACATAGACTTAATTTTTATTTGAATGTAGCATTTAGCATTAATTAACTGGTTGATTGAAATACAAGCTGTCAAACTTTCTGTCTTTAGTGTTTCTGTAATCAAACACTTCCTGCACAAAAATGGTTGTTTACATGTTGTTGTCACAAATAATGTATATTTTCTGTTGTTGCAAAAAAACTTCTGTACTTGAATTCTGTCTTTGAATTATTTTGTGCATATATTTCATCCTTTCGGCCTTGTGTTTTATTTGCAATACATTCTCCATATTGTTCATGATTTAATTTATTTATTAAATTGAAATAAAAAATAACGGCTCATTAGAATACAGCCAGATGTTTGAACCTGTTTGTTTTTAATAGTAGAGATGTTCTGTGTGTTCAGACAGGAAGAACTCAGTTTACTTCAAAACTAGAGTCGTGTCTTAACAATTACAATTTCAGTCCATTTGTTGTTAAAGTAATCAATGTATTGCATCATTACACTGAACACTAAAGGAAACTTCATGTTGCTGTTAAAGCATCAAAATACCAGAACTGACATCAAGCCACATGAAATGGGCGTATTGATAAGTATTCATGAGGAAGAGTACTGATACAAACGGGTGTTTGAAGGGCTGAAGATCACCTCTGTATGTTACAATAGGTGCTAATGACATCATAATTAATTAAGAAGCTGCAGTGATGAATATTAACTTAATATTTTAAGGGTTTATCTGTTGGGCTTGTCCACATCATGAGACAGAGAGATCTTCTTTCAAAAAGTTACAAAGAACAAATGTTTCTGAATCTCATGTAGATGTTAGTTTGGTTATTGTTTTTTGCTGTTTTTAATATTTTAATTTATTTTGCTTTTTTCCTTTTGACAGTTTTATTTTCATTGTAGGTCATTATTGTTTTATATGTAGAACCATAAAATATATTTTCTAATTCGTACATTTTCCTTTTTTTGTCTTTTCTGGTTTCGTTTTTTTATGTTGTTGACATTGTTTGATTTTAAGTATTTTTTAATTGTTCTTGAGTGGACCCCAGGAAGACTAGCGACTCTCATTAAAGCTGAAATAAGGAATAAATCTCAGCACAACTGATCTGCAAACAAAGTTACTAACACACAAGACATCACACAGAACATTTACTGGCAGAGAAGCAAGGGAAGTGACCATTAAATGACGTGAGACACCATTTTTTTGTTCCATAAGCAGGAGACGTGCATCTAACGTCTCACTCTCTCTTATTTCTCCTTCATGTCCCCACATGTCCTTGGTTCTTTAGGGTCCCCGCTTTGCCACTCTGTGTACGTACAAGTGTGTGTGTGTGTGTGTGTGTGTGTGTGTGTGTGTGTGTGTGTGAAGCACATTGACATTAAGTTGTCTTTACTGACCGTATGCTTGACGGTGTTGAGCTACCAAGGTTTCAGGGTGACATTTATGTTAGTTTTATGTATTCATGTGAGGTAATGCTACAATCTCCTCATCACTCCTCATGTTTTCAGTAGTTTTTGAGTCACACGCTTCTTTCTTTTCTTTGCACTTTGTCCTGTTTTTGTTTTTCTCGATGCACCAACTTTTCCACCTCAGCCAAGCGCAACAACACTTTTTGCAAAATGTTGGTTTTAATTTCCTTCATTGCCAGTAGTTTTTTTATTTTGTTTATGTACACATTGTTATATGTACAACAATGATGGTCCATCTAGAGTCAAATAGACCATAAAGCAGGGTATGCTTTAGGGCGGGACTACTGTGATTGACAGGTTGTCCTGAAAAAAACTTTGACTTTTTGATCCATCTCTCCTGGTTGAAATGATGTGCAGCATTGAAATGTAAAGAATGTGTAATGACAGACAGGCCGACGTGCTGCAGCTCTGTGGTGTAGGGAAGACATGTTCAGTCATCCACACAGCAGCGAGATGAGACATGTACAGAGTTCATTCGAGGAAACAGGACAGTTCACTTTATGATCACTTCTTGTATCTGTAGACAAGCTGCACTGGCTAGCCTCGGGTTATCTCGTTTTTAATAAATATTTTTTCCCGTTTTACATTTTGTCTTTGATTCTTGTCACGTCCCCTGCGTCACGTGACGTCCGGGACCTTCAGCGCGGGCTCAGTATATTTTCCGCTTCCTCATTCTAGTCTACCTATCAACTGAGTAAGTTCCCTCGCTACAGCTTTCATTTACACAACAACATTTGTTTATCATCTGCATATTGTTGTATTTGTGTGCGTCAATGAGCATTTCTTGTCGATTGTAGTCTTTGTCGCATGGAGTGGCTGTTTTCTATCATTCTCTCAGTCATTGCAACAGATTTAAAAAAGTTAGCTTTTTGAGCTCGCTAGCTCAGAGCTACGCTGGTCAGCCTCGTGGAGTTGCATCAGGAAGAGAGGGAAAAAGAGAAGAGGAGAGAGTGAGAGAGGGATAGTCTCCTGTTTATTTTAGTGGCAGCAACAGAAATATTATATTGTATATATTTATGTTTGTTGTGTTTAATTAAAACATGTTCACATGTTGGATTTTAGACCAAACGGTGCCAAAGGGACTACAGGACTCGTCTTCAGGTAATATCTTTAAACGTTCACATATCAACCTCTCTCTCTCTCTGAGTTCAGGTTTAACATCTTTACTTTCTTGCTTTGTAACTCGTGTTTCTTTTCTTTTCTGCTGCTCTTCAGCTCATCTCTGGCTCAAGACTTAAGGCTCTTTACTCTCTTTCATGGCTGCAACGGGGGCAGCCATTTTAACTTTTGGGGTATTTGGAACAAGCTGAAGTCGACATGGCGGCGTTATTTGATGGTACTTTCATTCAGTCTAACATGAGTTAGTATGTGAGGAGCGTATTATACATTCACCTGTCATGATCTTGGTTTTGTTTAGTTTGTTTCCTATTTTATTTCTTCCTCTTCTGTTGTTTACTTTAGTTTAACTTAGTTTTCACTCGTTACTCTCGTCAGCTTTGCTCTTTTCCCTTTTAGTTTTCTCCACCAATCAGCGTTCTGCCTGTCCTCATGTCTTAATTCTGATTGATTTATTGTGTATTTACAGTTCTTTGTCTCATGGTTGTTGGTTTGTCTGCTGGTGTTTCTTGAAGTTTCCCATGTGCATTCGTCCTGCTTATCCTGGTGAAACTGATCCACGTTTATTTTTCATTTTGCTCATTTCTGGACTTTGGATTATCTGTTACTCAATTTTGTATTTTGGCAGTTTATGGACTTTTTGTTTCATTGTTTTACTTTTGCTTTTTGGACTCACCAGCCTCACCTCCTGTGTAAATGTTGTTTGACATTTTCTTTACTAAACACACCTTTAATCATCCTATATATATACCTTACTACTTTGTTTTGCCTGCTACTTTGGAAAACATCCGTCTTCTAAACCACTTGTCTTGTGCAAGTCCCTGCAAGTTGATGATACAAACATTCTGGTTGCCTCAAAAGAGTAAAACAAATCAATCTAAAATCCTGTGGCTCATTCAAATAATTTGTCTTGTTTACAAACCTCTGCTCATATTTTTACTGTATTCCACAAAGCACCAATGAGTTTAACTTGTGTTTCTGTAAACTTCCAGGTAGCCCGTGGTGTCTATTTCACTAACTATGAAAATAAACTTGCTTACTTTTCAATCTGTTGTTTAATAAAGTTCAAACTGTTTTGCAGGCTTTGAATCTGAACAGTGAGAAGAGAGCCTCTTCACTCTGCTCACATGATTTTTAGGTAAAGATTGAAGGAGAGAAACTGAAGGTGTCAAATAAACAAAAGAAATGTAAAATGATAAAATCAGGATAAAGTGAGGAGTTCATAGAGAACATGAGGCTGCAGAAGTAGATGCAATTGAAGCCCCTTAAAGGTGCTACATTTGAAATTTAGATAATGAATATATTAGCAAACAACTAGCATGTACAGATATAGAGGAGTAATGTCCACAGCAAAAACCTGAGCAGAGGATAAAGTCTCTCTCCCTCTGTGTTGTCATCAGAGCTTCTCTGTGCTTTGGTTACGGAGCCGGTTCGGCCGATTTTCCTGTTTGTGACACCTGATGACCCCGTCTCTACACACAGCCTGCCGTGGAAGCATTGCGCCCACCCTCAGGTAACACTGTTCTCTTAGTAAGCACTGTTGCAGTTGTTTGCACAAGAGCAAAGAATTTTGGAATTTAGAGCCTTTTTAAAGGCGCAATGAGTTACACCTGACGGTTGCGGTTTGTAAACACAATATTCTAAATTCTTCTCCGCCAGCGGGTGAAAGCCGACCACTGATTCACTCTCGTCTTGGAACCAACTTCGGTTGTTTCGTAAGTGAAGAAAGAAGCTCTGTGAGGTTTTATCGTCTGATGTCTGTCTCCTCTCACAGGGAGAAGATGATCTGCAGCATCCTGCTGCTCCTCACACTGACCTCCTGTGTCTCTGGTTAGTTCACAGCTTCACTTTATCAAACACAAAGAAAAAGACAAGCTCCGGTATATAATTATAAATCCTGTGAAGATCGACAAAATATGAAATGTGTGTGAATGAGCCATAGTCTGATGTAGATTACATGTCTCTTCATCATGATTGAAGGTGTTTTATTGTACAAACATCATGTCACATAACATTAGTCCTCCAACACAAACCAACATGACGAATGCCTCATTTTACTGAATATGAAAACTTCTTGAAGTCACAGTGGTGAAGGAGAAACAGACAACATCAAATGATGGAGAGGTGAACAGTACAACAGTACAACAGTACAACAGTACAACAGTACAATACTACACACTGGACCTTATGGTGAAAGTAACAATACTACAGTGTAGAAAGACTCTAACAAGTAAAAGTCCTGCATTCAAAATATTGTTCAGTATTGCCACCAAAATATACTTAAAGTAAAAGTATGCAGAAGGACCCATTTCAGACTAATATATATTAATGACTACAGATAGTTTTTACATCAAAAATCATAATTAATCAGGAGGATAAACCGTGTTGAAGTACACACTTCATCTCTTCAACGAGTGAGTCGTGTAAATAAGGTGCTACAGAGGTCCATGCTAAGCTCTGAATGTTCCAACAATCCTCTGAATTTATTTAGAATTTTACACTTTTTTCAGTCATAATAATTTAAACTGACTAAAAAAAGCTTCCTTTGAAGCTTCTTCACGTTAAAGCAGCAGCCCTGTCGGCACGTTCCTGCTTTCAGCCTCACAAACAACTCATTGACTTCTTTTTAAAATCTGTCTCAATGAATCAGTTAAACTAACAATTTATTCTTCGCCTGAGTTTGATCAAACGCGTTCTCTTGATGAGTGTCTGCAGAACTGAGACCAGCATCAGTAAACATCTCCAGGTGGAGTTTAAAGGCTCTCATGTTAACGTTGTCAGTTTGTCTGCTCCTCACTCTCCCTCTCTGTCTCCTCAACAGGACCATTAGTAGTGGATGTGACACAGAGCTCCTATCAGGCAGAGGAGAACCACGACGTCACTCTGGAATGGACCTTCAAGACCACAACAGATGGTTCCTTCAAGTCCATTAATATCATCTGTGAGATGTTCACTGATCTCAGACCCTTCGTCCTGTTTCATCTTCATGAAGGTGTCGAGGTCTCAGAGTCTCAGCATGAACGGTTTGCAGGACGAGTCCAGTTTGACAAAGACGTCCTCAGAGAAGGACGACTCAGACTCCACATGTCCAGACTCAGGACTGATGACTCAGGTGTTTACCTGTGTGATGCGCTCACAAGTGATGGTGAAGGTTCGAGGAAATGTCACCTCAACGTCACAGGTGAGTTGATTCAGTAGAAGTTTCCTGATGAAAAGAACCTGATTATTGTCGTTACACTTCCTTCTTACAGGATCTGTGAAATATGTTCCAGTTTAATCTGTTGAGGACGTTTAGTTTATGTTGTAGTGAGATGTTGTTTCTTCTCATCAATGACTCAGACTTGTTTGGTCTCTTTACAGCAGAGAGGGATCGGCCCAAACCTGAGACACCAAACTCATCAAGTGGAGGAAGAGATGCTTCAACGACAGGAAGTCCATCACAAGCAGAGAGTCCAGGATGGATCGTCCTCTACTGTGTAGTGGGACTGATAGTAGTAACTCTGCTGGGTGGTTGTTACTATCTGCGTAGAAAACATTAAATTAATCACGATATGCTAGATCACAAGATTAAGTCATTCCCTCCTTATAGACTCAGATGATTCTAGTCTCTCAGGTCTGAAGTCCAAAGCAGCGTCTGAAGGTCTCGTTGTGATGATCTGATGTCTGAATGAGCTGCTCAGTCACAGCTGGTCGTAGCGGAGTGAGAGGAGTTATCTATGGTCTTCATTGAAATACTGCTGAGGAGCATGAATGTCTTGTAAACTCTGGCCTTTTATATTTTTTATTTTTTGTCTGTTACAGCTATCTGTTATTTATTGTCCTCATTGTAGGTATGTTTTAAAGAAAAGCTCAGAGTTTATTAATACCTATTAAATGAACCTTTGTATTGATTTTACCTGCAGAGTGTTTGGTAGCAGCTGCAAATTTACAAACCGTTACCTGGATAAACTGACTACTGATATTGTGAATCTAAATGGTAACTTTCTCACATGAAGTCATAATAAAACTGAATAATGTGATTTATTAACAGCTTTTAGTAACAGCACTCAGAACGTTCATTTGAAGTATAACTATTAACTATTTATGGTGAATGTATTTATACCACACAGGTAAATTCCTGTGTTCAAATGTTACTTCAAGTGAAGAGTGAAAGTGTTATTATCAGCACAATGTATTTAAATGCACTTCACAGCTTTCAATGCTGATATGAAGTTGAATGGTTCAATGAAGAATAATGCGTCATATTCTATATTATATTTGTGAGTAAAGTCAGGATGTGTAATATTTCTGTAATATGTTTTAATAGTGTTTTCCTCTGAAGTAGAGCCGTGCTCCAAGTCGTCTCAGTTAAGTTACACATTTTGTATTTATATGATGAATTGTGTTGTATTGAGTTTATTATGCGTGTTATGAACAAATATGTTGAGTTTTTCCTGCTGCTTTAGATTTTGATATTTTATGATTTTCATGAGAATTTGTTTACTGACAGTTTTCTGTATTTACTGTTCATTGTCTTTGTTCTAAATTAGTGTCTTGGTCAGTGAGTTAAAATGATGACGATCAATAAAAGACAGTGAATAACATCTGTAACAGACAGGATGTCATGTATCGTCCTGTTCCTTTAGTTATGTCTCACTTCATTTTGCCACTTCAGTGTTTCCTCTTTTATTTTGTGTTACTCACCTCTCCTCTCGTTTGACTTCCTGTCTTTGTGTGTTTCCTGCCTTTGCTATTTTTCTGCCCCGCCCCCTGATTGGATCCACCTGTGTCTAATCACCTAAACCTCCCCAGTGTATTTAACCCCTGTGTTCCCCTGGTTCTTTTTCTAACAGTGTCTAAAGAAGGATTGGTTGTTAAGTTGTATGATGCAGGAGTCTGGGGGAAGGAAGTTTAATTGGATTAAAGATTTTCTGAGATGTCGTTCTGTACATGGAAGAGTGGGAGGGGGTGTTCCTGATGTTATCAGTCCTATCTTGTTTTAATATAATGGTTAATGATATGTTTGAATAGGAGATGTCTTTGGTAGATCTGTCTCTTTGCAGACGATGGAGCCGTATATGTATGAGAGGGTGCAATGTTGGATACCTGATGAAGCAGACAGCCTTGAAAAAGGTGCAGGTTGGTTGTTGTTTTGCAGAGTCGTCCTTATCCCTGTGTGCTTCAGTCCTGCAGTGTGAGTGTTGAGGGCGCCCTCTCCTGTACAAAACGTAATTGAAGTGACCTTAAAATCACACGAATGTACTCTGCAACTTGTTTACTTCTTAGTACTTCCTGTGACATTGCTGGCTGTACGGGACCGTAACACCAGACTAAGGAAAGCAACGTCATCTTTACGTCATCGTTTTATTAATGTTTTCTCAAATGTTCTTTTTGAGTGAGAGGCAGCAATGTGTTGCAAGACATCCAAAATCAATCTACGATGGTTCAGCACTTTAAACATTAATGTGATTTGAATAACATGAAGTCAGATTTTCCCGGCAGTTACATTTCACACACAGTAGAATCAAACAAAGAAACAGCGGCCATTCCTTAAAGTCCAACATGTGCAGCAGTTTGTGTTGTTGAACACAGCTTCAGTTCAAGCTTTTAGAGCACTGGCATCTTGACTGGATGAACAAATGTGATTGGTGGATGAGTGGACTGCAGCTGGTGTGATTGGTCCATCCAATCCGTCTGATTGGTGCAAGTACCATCACACTATGTTCTCCATGTTGTAGATCGGACACGTTACCGCCGTAGCACCCTGAAGAATGGCGGGGTTTCTGCGGACCAGGATTTAGGGGCCAACGTGGCCGCCAACGGGATTGGTGTGGGGATGGCGGAAGCAGCCGATTGGTCAGTTGATCAGTTTGGGGGAGGGGTTTCGCCCTCCAGAGCGTCTGAGATCATCAGGCAGAGCTGAGAGAACGACGGACGATCGCCAGGTCTCTGAAACGGAGAGAACACAGTCTGTGACTATTCCAAGCCATCTCTGAACATCACCTCATAGAAGCGCAGCAAAAAATTAGCTCGAAGATGGAAGTGCTCCTTCTCCGAAGGCTGTTTTGAAGTTGGAATGTGTCTCGTTGTGTGGACGAAGGCCAGGCGATAAAACGCTAGTGCTTGGGATCCGCTCATACAACCGAACATTTAAGTATTGGTTATGTGCTTTCCTGGCTTTTTGCATCCAACTATTTCATTATTGCCATTGATGAATTGTCTATGTCCTCATAAACCAATCATAGCCCAGGATAACTGAGCGTGTTATGAGTGAAACATATACAGGTGTATTGTTCAGTTGCAGCGTCAACATGTGACCGAACAAGTGAAACTGAGTTCAGTGAGGAAATGAGTTCAGACGGTGAGAATATTGTTGATGAATAAGTACAGATCTCGCATTTTATGGGTGGAAAATGTTCAAAAACCCAAGAAAGAATCCTCCCTTTCAACCATACATATTTTTATTTGCATTCTGGCCAGAGCCATGGATATTAATAAGGTGACGGATAGTTTTGCGCAGAAACTGTTGAAGAAAGAACTTCTGTTTTGAAGCTGCTATAATCAATATTTCTGTTATCAATGGATCAAATCACTGTCATCCCAATCATTCATGTTTCAGCCCAAATTAAGGTAAAATGCAGATTAAAACTGGACTCTACAACGAGCTGAGAAAACCAATTTAAAAAATGTAGACTTAAAAACACGGAAACACATTGTCTCTCACGGTTCTCACCTCCAGCCAGCTGAGCTGCATGATGTCATAGATGGCGGGCGAGGCCATTTTGGGCCTGTACAGTCGGTGACCCCTGGTTACCAAAGTCACCACCTCGTGGTTCTGATTCTGCTCAAACGGCATGCGACCCTCGGTGAAAACCTCCCACATCAACACACCTGGGTACACAGACAATGGAGGTTTGATGAGTCAGGAGCTTTATTGAAGTGTTGGAGGTTGATAAATGTATGAATAGAGATGTTTAATGGTTTATTGATGTACCGTAGGACCAGACGTCTGACTTGCTGCTGTATTTGCAGAAGTTAAAGACTTCAGGAGGCGACCACTTCACTGGAAACTTGGCCCCCAATGAGCTGGTGTACTGGTCGTCTAACACGTATCTACAGAACACACATTTAAATGTGACGGGGAATTTGCCACAGTGCACAGTTTCAACCACGGTGTAGGTCCCGTGTTGGGATGAAACATACCTGGTCATGCCAAAGTCGGACACCTTCACCACCAGAGAGTCGTTCACCAGACAGTTTCTGGAAGCCTGCAGAGATGTTTATTGTTAGCCATTTGATTCAGACATTCATGTTCCCCTGATGATGAACCCAATGACTTTGGTTACATCCTGACGTTTCCTCACGAATCATCACGAGGTCAACGTCTCAAATTCCTGCTAAACTAATGACTAATCCCATAATCCTCAGCAGTACTTTGTTTACTTAGCCAAGTTTATTAGCTAACATTGTAGCTAGCTAATAAGCTAACCCCCACAAGAATAGTAGGTACAGTTGCTCACCATACATGTACACATTTGTGCCTTAAACTGATTGTTAAAAGAGAAGAAAAAGCACAAATCCCGTCACTGATATTTATGTTAATTGTCCCCAGACTGGAGTATCAGAGTAACCTGCAGTTACCAGATCTCTGTGGAGGAAGCCGTTGGCCTCCAGGTGCTCCATGCCCTCGCTGACGTCCAGGCAGATACTCAGCAAGGACCCCAGACTGAAGCTGCCCCGCCGCTGCCTGAGGAAGTTCAGCAGGCAGCCGTGCTCCATGAACTCCGTCACGATGTAAATGGGCTTCTGCTGGCTGCAAACTCCGTACAGCTGCACCAGTTTAGGGTGGGACAGTCTCCTGGAGGAAACGTACACATTATGGACAAGGATGCAATGGACGAGTAGAAGAAGTTACTTTGCACGGCAGCTGGAGACAAATGAACAATAGCGGCTTCTGAAGAGGTCGGTTATATCAGAACTGGAGAGAATTTCTTCATTGAAAGAAAAGCAAAGAACAGTGAAGGTTTTTCTAGATGGAAAAGATGTTTTCTCTTCTCTCTCGAACGTCTTTGGTAACACGCATGATGACCTGTGCTTTATGTAACTTCTCATTGAAACCTGAAGCATATTGTTTAACCTTTTAGTCTATTTTCTTTTGGCTTTGATTTAGTTTTTATTTTCAGCTTTTCAGAAATAGGTGAACTCGTCTAATGAGCGAAACTACATTTTCTCTGGAAGACTTCCACTGATGATCAAATGGTAAGTATGTTTATATAAACTAAGCTTAATCTAAATGTGTAAAACTTTCCTTTCTTTTGTCAGTCTCCTTCTTTTATGATCTTTAACCTAACACCATCAACTTTATCTTTTCAGTGCCCTCCCTCCCCTCCTCCCTCCTCTCTCCTCTCTCCTCCCTCCTTACATCATGACTTTAGCCTCCTCGATGAAGTCCTCCTCGTACATGGCTCCCTCTCTGATGGCCTTGATGGCGACTCGGTACTGAGCCCTCCACTTGCCGAGCCTCACCACGCCAAACTGACCGCTGCCCAGCTCCTTCATGAACGTCAACTCACTGCGGTTGATCTCCCACTTCTCTGGAGGGAGGGAATGAGAGAGAGAGAGAAGAGGAAGTAAAGACAAAGAGGTGAGTTCATGGATGAACAAATGTTTAAAAACCGAGGCGGTGGTCTGTCAGGACTCACCGTAGCTGAAGCCGGCGGTGGACGGAGCAGACTTGTCCTGTTTCCCTACAGGATACCTCAACCTGGCAACAAGACCTGCGATATAGACGATGATTAAGTATACGGCCGACAGGAAACAAAGTGTGACCATGACCGGACATTCATGTTCCCCTGAGGATGAATTGTAATGACCAGGTCAACTTTTTGATTTGGTTTATGACCAAATACTTACAGAACTAATGACACTCGCCTCAGCTCAAGCTTCTACTTGGTTTTTGAGCGATGCTAGCATGGCAGTAGATCCTCTTGTTAATCTCTAGATGGCTACAGAAGTAGTTGTGGATAAACATGGCCGGTCTGGATAGACGGGTGACGTGTTGTTTACCTGCTGCGTTGTGTTTGTGGTACTCGATCAGTTCGGGGATGGAGCTGAACAGGTGTTTCTCCGCCAGGTAGAAGTGTAGAGGCGAGCCTTGTGACTCCTTGATGTGGTAATGTTTTATAGCTGCTCCTCCCTCCCTGCAAACGCACAACAATAATTTAATATATAATAATAATTTATCAATGCAACTTACAGGCTTTTATGACTAAGAACTCTCTGAGTAAAAGGAGTAAAAGCCCTCTGCTGCACAGGAAGTGATGCTAATACTGCAACACCCATTCGATTTAAATTCCCTCCACATTCAAGTAAAACGTATCTTGAATTGTAGCAGAGTTTTAAGTTGGTTAGAAAGATGGAAAATCAGGTTTTCTTAGTTTGTGCATCTTCGATTCCTTTCCTTGCCTCCTCGCGCCGGAGATGCGAGCGAAGGAGGCGAGGAAGAGACGCGAGGAGACGAGGCAACATGCATTTAACAAAACAAGACTTCCATGCTTCAGCGTAGTCATTTAAATGTGAAGTCTCCTCCGGCAAACCTCCTCTCTCCCTGAGATTAATTTTAGGAAGATGGTGCACTGAGATCCATCTCCAGGTCCCAGGGAAGAGGACGGAGGAGATGAGGAGGCACAAAATAGAGAAGAGAAGAGCGGACCGTGTCCTCACCCTGGAGCAGACTTGGCGTAGAGGGACACGGTGTAGGTTCCTGGAGTGCTGGAGTCTCTGACTATGAAGGCTCCTTCTTTGTCCTGCAGGGGGCGACAGAGACCAACAGACTGACCATGAATATGTTTAGTCATGTGATTAAGAGAAAGTTTGTGTGTAAACAGACGTGGTTTATCTTTTCTACAGATCACAAAGTTATTATTTCACAGAAATTAAGAACCCACAATCTATTTTGTGATTTTAACATTAATATACATGTACTTCTAAGCTTGCTGCGAGTATTTAAATCTTTATTCGAGCGTTGAATACAAAAGAAAGGGAGACGGACGCAACAAATGTCCTCGACTCGAACCTTCAACCTCGAGGCCACCGGAGCGTTCAAAGCTTTCCTGTAACTTTGGTTTTCGATGGTTTTGCATCATGAAAGGTGACAAGTAGAGGAACTAAAGGGAAAAAGTGTAAAGAGGGGTTCGATCGCTCACCTCTTTCCTCAGCAGCTCCTCTGCTTTGTTCCTGTTGACTTGTTTGCTGTACCAGCTAGAACAAACAATGATCACATCTTAATGATGATGATGAATTATTGGTAGTTTGATGTGCCTTATGTCTGCAGACACAAACCAATGATCCACCGTTACATTAACAAACTCACACAAACTGCACCAGGTTTTCAGACGTCTTCTCTGTTATGTAGTTACTTGGGATGTAGCCTTCCTCGCTGGGAAACACAAACACAAGGGAACAGATGCTCATCATTCGATCCCAATGCTGAGGTATTTCAGACCATCTAACGTCTACAAAAACACTTATTGTAACATTTATTGCAATCAAGTTAAAGGTTTGATACGTAACTTTTCTGCATTAAATGTCTAAAAACAACTCAACCTATATAAAATGTTTTGTGTACTTAAATTATGCCAAACAAATTCATAACGATCTTTAAATTATATCAAGGTAACGGTGCGTTTCAGGTCTCTGGTAGAGACCTGTCAATCACCGTGTATCCCCGCCCTAAAGCATCCCCTGCTTTATGGTCTGTTTGACTCTAAATGGACCATAATGTACAAAATGAACATCATGCTGTATTGAAGAAGACTTGAAACTAGAGATTGAGACCATAAACTCATGTTTACAATGTTTACTGAGGTAATAAATCAAGAGAGAAGTAGAGTCATTTTCTCATAGACTTCTATACAACCAGAGCAGTCGCCCCCTGGTGGACACTAGAGAGAATGTAGGTCCTCACCTGAACTGGTTTCGCGCCTTGTACCAGTTGACGTCGCACTTGTCCAGTATGACGTACTCTCCTCCTTTGACCAGACTCAGGTCGTGCGGCTCGGTACCCGGGAAGTCGTACAGCGCCACCATCACCTCCTCCTCTTCCTCCTTGTCATCGTCGTCACCCTCCGGAGGGAGAGGAGGAGGGGGCCGCCGCTGCTGGAGGAGGAAGAACGATGAGACGCTTGTGTGTGTGTGTGCGCGTGTGTGTGTGTGTGTGGGGTCATCAGTTACCTTCTTGTTTTTGCTTTGCTCCTCTCCAGGAATCGGGGGTAAAGGTTTCCTGGAAACTAGGAAAGAGGAACAGAAACATTAAACCAAGCAGAAAGTTTCAACTGTTTCTAACCACGATTATTTTATTTTTTTAAACATCGTTGTTTTAGTAGATATACTAAAACTTTATATTACTGCTGACTAGAGGTGGAAGTACCCAAATACCTCAAGTACCGCACTGTACAGGTTTGATGTACTTTACTGTGAACCACACTTATCTGATTGCTGATCAAACTACAAATAGTTTACATTCAAAGATGAGTTTATTTAGCTGCTGTGAGTTTAACTGTCAAAGTGTTTTAACAATTTAGGCTCCAGCACAACCAGGACATTAAAGGTTATTTGAGCCCCAAAATGCAATTTTACTGCAGCGAAATTACTCAAACTACTTTGAAATAAGTATCAAAAGTACTTGAAGTGCTTATGACTCTTACATTGGCTCATCCATAGTGTCTATGTGGAGCTGGAGAAGCAAAACTATGAGCTAAAAGAGAGTTGATCTCAGATTAAACATTAAAAATAGAAACGTCTAATACTAGTACAACAGCTGAGTTTCTTACTGTCTCCAAACAGGTTGTACTCCTCGCAGCCCGGAGCCTGTTTTTCCACCTGGCGACAGCAGAGCCACGCCCCTTCCTGCCAGAACTGAGGGTGAAACTTGGCCGACACCACAGCGTTGTCTTTGATCTCTACAGAGAGCAGGTTTCTGTGATTAACGTCATGTGTGAACTGGAACAATCATTCATCAGGTTTCCTCCTTCACATCCAGCGACACACAAATAATACTTAAATGTGAAGAGTTTTCTATTTTCAAAGAAGTCTGTGAAAAATGAAAAATGCCATTTTAACACTTTTTGGATCACATCCCCGGTCATATTGTGCATCATATAAAACAATTATGCAAAAATATTGACAAAAAGTATTTGTAATTTTATATCAAAATCCAGTCATCTTTTCTGCCTTTAAAACAATGTGTGTTTACATAAGCAAGGACTAACCAGTTTCAACCAATAATATGACATTAATACGTCCAATCAAAAGCTTCATGTGTTAAAGCTGCATTCTCTCTAGTGTCCACCAGGGGGCGACTCCTCTGGTTGTATAGAAGTCTATGAGAAAATGACTCTACTTCTCTCTTGATTTATTACCTCAGTAAACATTGTAAACATGAGTTTATGGTCTCAATCTCTAGTTTCAAGTCTTCTTCAATACAGCATGATGTTCATTTAGTACATTATGGTCCATTTAGAGTCAAACAGACCATAAAGCAGGGGATGCTTTAGGGCGGGGCTACACGGTGATTGACAGGTGACCAGAGACGTATACGGCGTCTCATCGTCACTCCTCCTCAGTCCAGATATGGTCGTGTCCTTTTCTAAGGTGACAAGACTAGATTTAATAAATGATCTATAGGCTCCTGAAGCTGAGTGGACTTTAAAGCAGCACCTGACCTCGTTTCACTTGTCTGACCACCACGTCTCAGGTAAACCGTCGCATACACAAACAGTCGGAGGAGGAAACAGTGGGGGCTGCTGGAAACTTTGCCCTCTGTGTGAAAAGCCGGTTTCAGACGTGTGGTTTAAAAGTGTGAAAAAGAGCTCTGCAGCAGCTAGAACTACAACGCGTGAGAAGTGCTCTACATTCACACCTCGATCCTCTGTTTGGCTTCAGTAGAATAGAATAGAGACTGACCCCCTTTGAGGCTGTGGACCCAGAGACTTCTGCTGTCGTGGCTCGGGGCGAATACGTAGAGGGTGTTGGTGTCGTACACCACCTGCACACAGACAAGGTCGGTTAGGAAAGACTGAAGTGAATGTGTACGATATAACAATACATTTCCCATCATTTTCTTCCTGCCTAAAGTGGGGAGAGATCTTATTTATTTATTTTTTTCTCAATGTCCGTCTATATTATGTTGAGCTTGAAGGTTCATTCTTCAATCAGGCCTGAAATCCCACAATGTCCACTTACTCCAGAGCTTTCAGCCACATGGAGAGGACTCTATCTGCTGACGAAGGCCATGAGATTAGTTTCAGGTGATTATACACCAATTAAAACATAGATATGAATATTACATTCCATTAATTGTAATAGATGGAAATGCTACATGCTGGCCCTTTAAGTTGAATTAAGATGCATTATTGACAGACTTTAAAAACCTCTAATCCACCATATCTAGACCACTTATTACACCTGAGGAGTAGGTTGAATTTGAAGCAGGAAGTAGGTGTAAACCTTGATGGATGTTGCGTAATGATGTAACTGTTAATCTTTCGTTTTCTGTTCCACATCGTCTAACCTGGAGGTTTGTTTCCAACCAATGAATGCTTGAGTTTCTGGACCCACCAAGTTGTAATAAACCAGAAGTATGCTTTACAGTAACACACAGAGCAGGTTGATCATGATTAACTCGTGTGTTTGTACCTGAAAGGGGTATTTGTTCTGGCAGGGGATGATTTCTCCTCCGTTCTTGACGATCTCGGCACATCTGATGCGGCTCAGCTCGATCGAACCTCTCCTGAACTTCCTCTGTTGATTGAAAACGGCAGCTTTTCACTATTTCATGAAGATATAAAGTATAAACTACACGCTAAAACAATTAGCTATCTATATGGTAAATATGAAGCCACAGTCTGTTCGCTTAGCTTAGTGTATAGAATGCAAATCTTTCATAAATAACTAATCCTGAAGAGAAATTAAAGTGACCTCTCGTCTTCCATCGTAGTACGTCAGCTGGCTCTGTGTGAGGACGAACAGTCTCTCCTTGTAGTTCAGCGGCGACATCCTCTTCTTCTGCTGCGAACGCTTGATGAGCATCTCCTCCAATAGCAGCCTGGCACTCATCCTGGCCCCGCCCACGCCCTCAGCCCATTGGTGGATGTCGTCAGAACGCGGCGGGCCGGAGCTGAGCTGAAGACAGAAACACAGGACTAGTTTTGCGTTGCTTTGTGGTCATTTTATGTCTCTTAGTCGTTGATTTGCATCTCTTTGTAATTATTTTGTGTCTCTCTTTGTGGTTGTTTTGTGTGTCTCTTTGCGGTTGTTGTGTCTCTCTTTGCGGTTGTTTTGTGTCTCTCTTTGCGGTTGTTTTGTGTGTCTCTTTGTGGTTGTTTTGTGTCTCTCTTTGTGGTTGTTTTGTGTCTCTCTTTGTGGTTGTTTTGTGTCTCTCTTTGTGGTTGTTTTGTGTCTCTCTTTGCGGTTGTTTTGTGTCTCTCTTTGCGGTTGTTTTGTGTCTCTCTTTGCGGTTGTGTTGTGTCTCTCTTTGCGGTTGTTTTGTGTCTCTCTTTGCGGTTGTTTTGTGTCTCTCTTTGCGGTTGTTTTGTGTCTCTCTTTGCGGTTGTTGTGTCTCTCTTTGCGGTTGTTTTGTGTCTCTCTTTGCGGTTGTTTTGTGTCTCTCTTTGTGGTTGTTTTGTGTCTCTCTTTGCGGTTGTTGTGTCTCTCTTTGCGGTTGTTTTGTGTCTCTCTTTGCGGTTGTTTTGTGTCTCTCTTTGCGGTTGTTTTGTGTCTCTCTTTGCGGTTGTTTTGTGCCTCTCTTTGCGGTTGTTTTGTGTCTCTCTTTGCAGTTGTTTTGTGTCTCTCTTTGCGGTTGTTTTGTGTCTCTCTTTGCGGTTGTTGTGTCTCTCTTTGCGGTTGTTTTGTGTCTCTCTTTGCGGTTGTTTTGTGTCTCTCTTTGCGGTTGTTTTGTGTCTCTCTTTGCGGTTGTTTTGTGCCTGTCTTTGCGGTTGTTTTGTGCCTCTCTTTGCGGTTGTTTTGTGCCTCTCTTTGCGGTTGTTTTGTGCCTCTCTTTGCGGTTGTTTTGTGCCTCTCTTTGCGGTTGTTTTGTGTCTCTCTTTGCGGTTGTTTTGTGCCTGTCTTTGCAGTCGTTTTGTGTCTCTTCCTGGTTAGTACGAGTCTCTTTGAGTGACGTTTTGTAGGTGAAGGCCAAGGGGGGGACCCTGACACTTTTGGCCCCCGGGTCTGTTCCCGGTTGGCCCCAATCAGTGATTCATATTCGTGGATTGTAGTTTACGTCTACAATTTTTAACTCGTTAATCAGCTCGTTACACCATGTTCTATAAATAATATTGCCAAAATAAATGTAAAGCTTCCTGAGTTAGATCAGGAAATATCTGATCAAAGAACAAGATTATATCTTCGTTATGAATGTTTTCTGATGCTGTTAAAGTTATTTGTTTAAGTTTGTAAATATTGTCAGAGGAACAAACATCTATATTTGGGCTTGCTTTATTTGTATTAATTATGACGCATTTAGAAACTATATATAACACAAAGTCATCCTAAATGAATATACTTGTTTTGTAAATATCACAAAATATGACATATTTTTACTCAAGTACAATTCTGAGGTACTTCACTTGAGTATTTCCATTTTATACTACTTACTCCACTACATTTATTTAACCGCTTTTAGTTACTTTGTTTCTCATTGATGCATAAACATATATATATATATAATCGATTTAATATTATATATATTCTGAAAGGATCCACTGCGTAATGAGTACTTTTCCTAAGTATATTCTGATGCACTTTTACCGAAGTGATATTTAGAATACAGTATTTTTGAGCTCGTGTACAGTATTGCTCCTTTTAACTAAAGTACTTTCACTGATTTTTTTAACATTTTTAACTTGTTCTGCGTGTTTTCCGACAGCACCTGAACTCAGCTGAAGGAAGCGACAAGCGCACGCGCACCCTGTCGGCTGCACCTGCTCACAGGTGGTGCACGTTCATTTTAAGGTGATTTACATCATTAAAATGATATTTATGAAATCAAACATGATCACGTGATTCATGTAAAACTTTATTATGGACTCGTATAATCATGTAATAGTTTTAGATACTTTACTTTATGGTGTTTATTCCTCACGCGGTGTCACTATAAGATGCATTAAACGTGTATTAATATTACTCTTATTACCTGTAATTAGTATTTCATATGGTGGTTTAGTGTTTAAAGTAGTTAAACAGCAGAACTGCAGATTCCAGTCGCTGTGATGTCTAACTGTTGATCGCGGTTCAGTCGCGTGACAGACGCTCAAACTGCGCAGAAGTTTAATTTCTGCAAACTTAATGACGTAACGTCAATAAAACAGCGTGTTGTTCTTACCTTCTCTCGTCATGTCGCAGGTTTCAGCTCATTGAAGTGCGCTTGTCTCCCATGTCGCTGTGAATCAGAGGAGCGGGATTCAGGAAATGAAGAGAGGGGACGGACACATAAACACACACACACACACACACATATTGCGGATAGAGCAGAGTACGAGGAAGTGTGTGTGTGTGTGTGTGTGTGTGTGTGTGTGTGTGTGTGTGTGTGTGTGTGTGTGTGTGTGTGTGTGTGTGTGTGTGTGTGTGTGTGTGTGTGTGTGTGTGTGTGTGTGTGTGTGTGTGTGTGTGTGTGTGTGTGTGTGTGTGTGTGTGTGTCAGAGAGGAAGAGGTCAGTGAGATCATCTGACTTCTAGAGTCAGACAGAAAGCGGAGTGCAAACATATTAAATATCTTCTGCAATTTAGAATATTTTTGAAAAGTGAAGACAGTTTTGTAATGTCTTTGAAGTTTTCGCAAACAAGGACATTTTTGTAAAGTGATGTAAAAGATGCAAAAGAGGAATTTCCCTTTTTTTGTGAATTGGGGGACGTTTTTTAAAAAGGGGACATTTGTGGTGTGGACATCTTGGAAAGACGGAGGATGTTTTGGGGAACAGTTGGAAGTTAAGGACATTTTAAGGACGTTTTTGGAGAGTGGCGATAGTTAAAGAAATGTTTTGGGACACTTGGAAATCAAGGATGTTTTGTAAATTGAGGTACTTTTTTGTAAACTGGGAAGAGTTTGACAACAGTGTAAACATTTTGGACATTTTTTGGGACACTTGGAAATTGAGGACAGCTTTCAAACGAGAGGATGTTTTTGGAAAGTGTTGACATTTACACAAGTTGTTGTGAAGTGAAGAAAGTTTATTCTAAAAGGTGAAAGTTGAAGTTTGGAAACGCGTTATCTTATCTAGACGGAGGTCCTCACAAGTATAGCAGTACAAATTGCAGAGACGTGAAACTCACATCACTGTTATTATTATTATTATTATTATTATTATAAGCAGCATAGTTGCAGTTATAGTAAAAGTCACATTTGTTTCGATTCGTTGCCTCTTGATGCGTTCATGGACGCTCAGACATCTGAGATCTGGTAATCGGTTACTGAACAGCAGAGTTAATGTGTGTGTGTGTGTGTGTGTGTGTGTGTGTGTGTGTGTGTGTGTGTGTGTGTGTGGGTGTTTTCTTCCTGGAGTTAATCAGAGAGACGGATGCTTTGTGGTTTCATTCACGTCATCCTTTCACTTCCTCTCTACCTCTTTATCTCTCTCTCTCTCTCTCTGTCTGTAAACACCACACGTATAGAAGATTTGCTTTTAAATCAAAATTTATCGCTGAGGCGGACAGAGACGGAGATGGAGTGATTTCTTGTTTCTCCTCATGTCTTCTTTCGTCTTCTCTTCTTCAACTTCTCTACTTCCTCCACCCACCTCTCTCTCTCTCTCTCTCTCTCTCTCTCTCTTTGTGTCTCTGTCGCTCAGCTTTAAAAGGTTTCTTAACTTAGTGGCTTCACATCAGCGCCGTCGATGCTTCTGATCAAAGAGATCTCAACCTTGAAGGAGGAAAAGCTGGAGCTGAAGGAGAGATAGAAGAACATGAAGAGGAGCTGAAGAAGAACAACAAGGCGATCATGATTCACTCAAGTAAGCACCTTTACAGCATCTGCAGATTAAACGCGTCACAATAAAGTTATTGTAGAGACTTCAACAAACAGACTTTTAAGTCCGAGAAGAAACTTTCAAAACAGCCGCAGGATGCAGCAAACGAACTAAACGACAAAATTAGATTCAACAAATCTACCCGAGAGAGGCGACGTGTTGAGTAGAACGCGTGACTTAAAGGTTTCAGAAGAAACGTGACGTTTGGGCTCTAACGGTGAGCAAAGTAGGAATAAACCACCAAACATGCACGTTGAGTTAGTGACGAAATGAGCAAAGAGACGAACTAAAGTCTTCTCAAGGAGAAACGGATCCTCAGAAACATCGACGTTCTAAAAACAAAACTGTCGCCAAACATTTCTGATGTTCAGATTTACGAACTTTAGATTTAAAAGAGACGGTTTGGTTCGAGTCCTCATTCCAACAACACAGACTTTGTTTTGGTTCTTTCTACTCTTTTAATATGATTTTAGCGTTGAGCGTGTTCAGAGCTGGAAACGGAGACTGAAAGCTTAACCTGTCTGCAATGTAACACCTCTGATGTGTTCAGTACGTGGAAACATTTTGCTGCTAAAGTGAAGTTTCAGTTGTTTGTCTCAATGGTCAGAGAAAGCTGGTTCATGTTTGTGTCTCGTGTTTTCATCACTACAATGGAAGCATCTATTTCTCTTTAAAATAAGTCTTTGAACGCCACACCAGCAGCTCTGTGAGGTTGTATTGAAGCACTGAGCTAAATGCTAACGCTACAGTGGCAACATGGTAATGCTAAGCGCGCCTGTTAGCATGCTAATATTTGCATACTCTGCATGCTAAACACAAGCTGAGGCTGATGGGAATGTCATCGGGTATTTGGTCATAAACCAAAGTATTGGACACATTTTAACCTGCCGGTGGCGCTAGAGGACAAGTCGTAGAATCACCAAAGTCGGCAGGGTTCATCCTGAAGGGAACATGAATATCTGCACCAAATTTCAATCCAATCCCTCCCATATTTCCTGAGATATCGCCATCCATAGAGCCAAACTGCTTTTAAATGAAATATGTTTCAGGAAGTCCAGTTTGAGTTTGATTATTCAAACTGTGAGACTCAAAACCCACACAAATCTGAACACACACACATGATACACACATTTTTAGATTCAGTGTGACTCACACTTCTCGGTGACATCATTATATCTGATGTCTGCAGGACTTAGTGATAATTCTCTAGACGTCAAAGGGTTTATTGCAAACAGGAGCTGCTAATATCTAATTCTGCATACGAATATTTGTGCTAATTTGCCAAAATGAAAACAAATCTGACCTCATGCATCTGGCCTCAGCTCAGACTACTTCACTCCTTGAAGGGTGTGATTGAGAGGTCTGGACATGTGGATGTTCACTGAACTGTAGAAGATTCGATGTCTACGGTCAGAAACATGGGTTAAAGTACAAGTACTTCCTACGTTAAAGTACAAGTACTGTGTACTTTAAGCATCTGATGCATTAATGTCTGAGCAGCATTTTCTGCTGTTTAACCTCCAAAAACCTGATTATATAAATTAATTAAGATTTCTCCTTGCGGGATTAATAAAGTATCTATCTCTCATCTATCCATCTATCTATCTTATAACAGCCAACATATTAAGTGTTCGGTCCTGAACCTCTGGTGAGCCGTTAATGAGATGTTGGTTCACCACAAATCACCAGAGGACTTCGTCTCTCCTGATCCGGACACATGGACCTCTGGGGGCTTTTATTTTGGCGGTTAATCACATGACAACCATCGGTCTGTTGTGTGTTTTGTCCTCAACAAAGTTCAAATCATTTAAGCTGAAACAGGAAGACGTGAAACACACACTGAGAAAGTGACGCACGCACGCACACACACACACACTCTCTCTCTCACACACACACACGCACGCACGCACACACACACACACACACACACTCGCCCACAGCAACACTGACAGAGAAAGAGGAGTGTGTTAGTTCTGTAGAGAAGGAAACTCTACTTCCTGCCAAAGACCTCCTACTCAAAACCACAACGAGTTCAACCAGAACCGTTTATACGCTCATTGTTTTATTCAATGACTGTGCTTCAGTTGTCAAACTTAATTCTGTTTGATTGTTATTGTATGAACGTTTATATATACTTATATTATAGCTCCATATTATACATAGATTCATTTGTATTATATGAAATTTGATCATTTTATTGTCTCGCGTGCATTGTTCTAAGAATGTGAGATGTAACACTGGAGCTATTGATTTAAATATTATTATTTATGTATTAGTGATGATGCTTTAATGATCCACATACAATCATAAATTAAAGATATAATACTTTGATTTGAGTAAAACCTGAAGACTTTACTTGAGTACATCTCTGTTGAGCCTCTACCTCCTCTCAGTGAGTTAAGTTCCTCTCATGAGCTTTTTATATTTGACCTTTCAGAATAACAATAAAATGCATTTTCTATGATAATGTGCAGCTCATGCTATTCTGTTTTGTGTTTTTTTGTCAGTAAAATGATATTTTCCTCCCGTTTGCTGCAGATCACTCGATCCACTCCATCTTCTGCTGCTGCTGCACCGTACAGAGCAGGTACATCAACGCACCAGCAGCTACCTTCATCAACCTGTTTCACTTTCACTCGGCCACTCTAGTCCGATCTTAGGGTGTTTTTTTATTCCGGATTCAGTTTGTATTTTGTGTTTCTCGTCTCTTTAATATTCAGTCTGACAGTTTATATTCAAAATGTTGATATCAGTCCGATATCTCAGCCTCTCAATGTCTCTTTGATTGCATCTCGTCTTCAGGTGCATCGGTTCTGTTTTCTATTAACTAGATATAAACATTTTAATTCACTCAGAACCAACGTCTGACTCAAAACACACTGAACCCGACCTCAGCCACACACTTGATGTAACGTCCAATAGATGAACAGGAGGTCTTGTTAAAGTCTGAGAGTCTCGTGTGGCTGTTTTGTTCTCGTAAACCCAAACATTTGATGCAGTTTCCAGATGTAAACTAAACATGTTCTCGCTGGATGTTGAGTCTTCTAAACAGCTGCAGGTAGAAAAACTGAAATACACATAAAAATGTATATTTTAATTGGTTGATTCCAGGGAGATCAGCACCCGCATGGAGCTGGAGGGAAGCACCTCTTCATGTTTCCAGAGCAGACGATACCCAGGGCACGCCTGCCGGGTAAGAGTGTGTGTGTGTGTGTGTGTGTGTGTGTGTGTGTGTGTGTGTGTGTGTGTGTGTGTGTGTGTGTGTGTGTGTGTGTGTGTGTGTGTGTGTGTGTGTGTGTGTGTGTGTGTGTGTGTGTGTGTGTGTGTGTGTGTGTGTGTGTGTGTGTGTGATGGTTTTATCCGTTAATGTTTCTCCTTTCCGTGTCTCTCAGGTCGACAGGTCGAGGAAGAAGCTCCCTCTCCCGCCTCCCGACGATGGGGAAGATCAGGGGTTGCTGAATGTCGTCGCCATGTATGACTTCACCGCCAAGGAGGACAGTGACCTCACACTCAAACAGGTACACACACACACACACACACACACACACACACCAGGCAGGAGACGTGTGATGATGCGGTGTGTTGCGTCCACAGGGAGAAGAGTACGTCATCCTCCACAAACAGGACCAGCTGTGGTGGAGAGCGCAGGACAAACACGGGTAACTGAGCCCGATCAATACAACACAAATACTTTATATATAACTACAACAACACAAATACTTTATATATAACTACAACAACACAAATACTTTATATATAACTACAACAACACAAATACTTTATATATACACCACAAATACTTTATATATAACTACAACAACACAAATACTTTATATATAATTACAACAACACAAATACTTTATATATAACTACAACAACACAAATACTTCATATATAACTACAACAACACAAATACTTCATATATAACTACAACAACACAAATACTTCATATATAACTACAACAACACAAATACTTCATATATAACTACAACACCACAAATACTTTATATATAACTACAACAACACAAATACTTCATATATAACTACAACAACACAAATACTTCATATATAACTACAACAACACAAATACTTCATATATAACTACAACACCACAAATACTTTATATATAACTACAACACCACAAATACTTCATATATAACTACAACAACACAAATACTTTATATATAACTACAACACCACAAATACTTTATATATAACTACAACACAACACAAATACTTTATATATAACAACAACACAACACAAATACTTTATATATAACTACAACACAACACAAATACTTTATATATAACTACAACACAACACAAATACTTTATATATAACTACAACACAACACAAATACTTTATATATAACTACAACACAACACAAATACTTTATATATAACTACAACACAACACAAATACTTTATATATAACAACAACACAACACAAATACTTTATATATAACTACAACACAACACAAATACTTTATATATAACTACAACACAACACAAATACTTTATATATAACTACAACACAACACAAATACTTTATATATAACTACAACACAACACAAATACTTCATATATAACTACAACACAACACAAATACTTTATATATAACTACAACACAACACAAATACTTTATATATAACTACAACACAACACAAATACTTTATATATAACTACAACACAACACAAATACTTTATATATAACTACAACACAACACAAATACGTTATATATAACTACAACACAAATACTTCATATATAACTACAACACAAATACTTTATATATAACTACAACACAACACAAATACTTTATATATAACTACAACACAACACAAATACTTTATATATAACTACAACACAACACAAATACTTTATATATAACTACAACACAACACAAATACTTTATATATAACTACAACACAACACAAATACTTTATATATAACTACAACACAACACAAATACTTTATATATAACTACAACACAACACAAATACTTTATATATAACTACAACACAACACAAATACTTTATATATAACTACAACACAACACAAATACTTCATATATAACTACAACACAACACAAATACTTTATATATAACTACAACAGCTATTAGATGCATTGTGATGAAATGTGGATCAGACGTTCATGCTCCCCAGAGGATGAAATGTAAAAGTGCTGACTGCAGATATAACAACAGTCCCAGCAGCCTCAGCTGATGAGCAAGTGTTAGCATGCTAACACGCTAAGCTAAGATGGTGAACATTAAACATTAGCGTGTTAGCATCCTGATGCTAGGATGTTCATGTTGTTGTTTCTATCAGGAATAAAGGCTTCATCCCGAGCAACTACGTGACGGAGAAAAACAGAATCGAGGCTAACTCGTGAGTTTTATTATACTGTTCATATTTGTTTCATATTTGTTTGTTAAACAAAAGGTTGTTGTTGTTTTTTTAACATTGACATTGTTAAAAATGTATTTTTTATTGATCAAAAGGCAACATTAACCTCTGGATTGTGTTTGTGTTTCCTTCCTGCAGGTGGTACTGCAAGAACATCACCAGGACAGAAGCTGAGCAGCTGCTGAGACAGGAGGTGTCTACCTGTCTGTCTGTCCACCTGTCCATCTACCTGTCTGTCTGTCTGTCCACCTGTCTGTCCATCTACCTGTTGATTAGCCAGACAGCCTGGTCTACCTGTCTGTGTACCTGGTTCAGTATTTGCCTGTGTATATATTCCGGGTCGTACGTATCTGACAGAATCTCACTGCTGAAACAATTATTCGATTGTCAGAAAAATAATCAGCAACTATCACGATAATCGTTTGATTAATTTTCCAGCGAAAATGCCGAAATATTCATAGTTCCAGCTTCTGAAATGTGTTGATTCACTGCTTTTATGTGTCATGTTATTGTAAAGTGAATATCTTGTAGTTTGGGACGATTAGTCGAACAAAACCAGCAATATAAAGACATCACCTTCAGCCTGTCTCTGACATATTACAGACCATGACCGACAGATTAACGGATGATGAAAGTAACTGAGTTACTTAGTTAGTTAGTTAATGTATTTCTGTTTGTCTTCCAGGACAGAGAGGGGGGGTTCGTGGTGCGGGAGTCCAGTCAGAAGGGAGTCTACACCGTCTCTGTCTATACCAAAACATCCAGGTGATTCACAGCATGTACTGTTAAAAACACACGGCAGAAACACACATTTATACAGTTAATCTTTACCTTAAACTCAACTCGTCTGTGTCTGTTGTGTGTGCAGTGCTGTCGGGGATATTCGGCACTACCAGATCAAAATAAGTGGCGCAGGACAGTTCTTCCTGGCTGAAAAACACACCTTTACCTCCATACCTGAAGTCATACACTACCACGAGCACAACGCAGCAGGTTCATGTCCTCTCTGATGCTACGGTCCAGCGATGCGTATAAAGCTTCGGCTGATGGTTCACTACCTGTGTGCAGGTCTGGTGACCCGGTTGCGGTATGCAGTGGGTCCAATGGGAAGGTGTATCCCCGCCACCGCAGGATTCAGCTCAGGTGAACACATGAATACTCACATTTCATTGTGATTAAGCTCCTTATTATAGCGCTCATAGACACTATGTAAACATGTAATAAAGGGTTTGTAACACATTGTAATGTATTTATTTGTCAACAACTTGCCTCCTTTTCTTTCTCCTCCTCCTTCTTCTTCTTCTCCTTTTCCTCCTTTTCCTTTCCTCATTGCCCTCCTTTTGCTCCTTCACCTTCTTCTTTTCCTCCTTCTTCTTCTTTTCCTTCCTCTCTTTCTCCTCCTCCTTCTCTTTCTCCTTCTCCTCCTTCCTCCTTTTCCTCCCTCCTTCCTTCCTTCCTTCCTTCTCCTCCCTCCTTCTTCTTCTTCTTTTCCTCCTTCTTCTTCCTCTCTTTCTCCTCCTCCTCCTTCCTCCTTTTACTCCTTCTTTTCCTTTTCCTCCCTCCTTCCTTCCTTCTCCTCCTTCCTTCCTTCCTCCCTTCCTTCCTTCTCCTCCCTCCTTCCTTCCTTCCTTCCTTCCTTCCTTCCTTCTTCTCCCTCCTTCATTCCTTCTCCTCCCTCCTTCCTTCCTTGCTTCCTTCCTTCCTCCCTCCTTCCTCCTTCCTTCCTTCCTCCCTCCTTCCTTCCTCCCTCCAGAGAAGTGGGAGATCAACCCCAGTGAGTTGATGTTCATGAAGGAGCTGGGCAGCGGTCAGTTTGGCGTGGTGAGGCTCGGCAAGTGGAGGGCTCAGCAACGAGTGGCCATCAAGGCCATCAGAGAGGGAGCCATGTACGAGGAGGACTTCATTGAGGAGGCTAAAGTCATGATGTAAGGAGGGAGGAGAGAGGAGAGGAGGAGGAGGGAGGAGAGGAGGGAGGAACAGGAGAGACAGTTTAAGTGGAACTGTGTGTTGTGTCTCCCAGGAGGCTGTGCCACCCTAAACTGGTGCAGCTGTACGGTGTTTGCCTGCAGCAGCGTCCGCTGCTCATCGTGGCCGAGTTCATGGAGAACGGCTGCCTGCTGAACTTCCTGCGGCAGAAGAGCCGCGCCCTGAAGGAGGCGTGGCTTCTGTCCATGTGCCAGGACGTGTGTGAGGGCATGGAGTACCTGGAGGCTCAGAGCTTCATCCACAGAGATCTGGTGAGACAGTGGGTGGAAGAAGTATTCAGATGGTACTAATACCACAAAAACACTGAAGTATGTACGTCGCTGTCCTATGAGAACAATATGTACCTCTGAGATGTAGTACAGTGTAAAGTACAATATGTACCTCTGAGATGTAGTACAGTGTAAAGTACAATATGTACCTCTGAGATGTAGTACAGTGTAAAGTACAATATTTACCATTTAAAAGTGAATATTTAGATGAACGTGTGGCTTCTCCTCTCCCGCCACCTAGTGGTCACAATGCTGAGTTGCATATCTGAGGTTTCTGGTTGTTTCTCTCCTCCAGGCAGCCAGGAACTGTCTGGTCAATGACCTCAATGTTGTGAAGGTCTGCGACTTTGGGATGACCAGGTATGGCTGCCTCGTTATTCCAAGTTTGAAATTCCTAATGTTCATGTTTTGGTTAAGATAAGACAGCCTTTGACAGATCCGTGCTAGCTGTTTCCCCCGAGTGTTAACCGATGTGTTGTGTTTCAGGTGTGCTCCGGCAGTAGAAGGGTTCTGACTCTGTGCTCTTGTTTGCAGGTACGTTCTAGACAACCAGTACACCAGTTCAAGTGGGGCCAAGTTCCCCGTGAAGTGGTCTCCTCCGGAGGTTCTCCACTTCAGTAAATACAGCAGCAAGTCTGACGTCTGGTCCTTCGGTGAGGAACCACTTTATAGACCCTTAAACAGGCAAATGCAGGTCTTCACGGTGTTCGCTGGAGGCAGGAATACTAACAGCAGTAGTGGTAGTATTAGTAGGTTGGTAGTATTAGGTTCATGTACCTGCTGGTGGTGTGTGCAGGTGTGGTGATGTGGGAGATCTACTCGGAGGGTCGGACTCCGTTTGAAAACCGCTCCAACCTGGACGTGGTGAACGAGATCACCAGAGGAGTCCGTCTGTACCGACCGCAGCGAGCCTCACCGCCGCTCTTCACCATCATGTACCGCTGCTGGCACGAGGTACTCGCCGAGTACTCTCAAGCACTCACTCACTCAAGCACTCACTCACTCACTCACTCACTCACTCACTCATTCACTCATGTTACAGTAATATGATATCAGGGATGTAACAGAAAGTAATCTTCCTGAAACAAGTTTTGTACTTTGACAATAATTTCTCATCACTTTCAGACACAAATACAGAACGTTTTGTTTTTGTTTAGATAATCACACTTTTTGTTAACCTCTGAATCACAATATCTTCTTCTCTTTCTCCTTCTTTTTCTCCTTCTTCTTGTTCTTCTCCTCCTTCTTCTTCGGTGGTGGTGTAGAAGCCTCAGGGTCGGCCATCTTTCTCAGAGCTACTGGAGGAAATCAGAAAACTGGCAGAAAATCCGGATTAACACACAAACACGTATTTTACTGTTTATTATTTTACTGTTTATTATTTTACTGTTTATTATTATTTTACTGTTTATTATTTTACTGTTTATTATTATTTTACTGTTTATTATTATTTTACTGTTTATTATTTTACTGTTTATTATTATTTTACTGTTCTCATGAATGCACACCGACGCTATGATGTCATTGTAAATATCTATATTTTTCATTTAAGTCTTTGCAGATAACTTTTTCACAGATGCTTTTTTAACCTTCATACAAACACACAATATAAATTGTAGCTTTGTCTTAATATTGCACAGTTGAAGCTCTCATTCAAACACAATAATAGACAATTGATACTATTAGTTGTACGATGGTACTTGTTTTAAAGTAAAGTGTGAGTACTTTTACTGCGTTCTCCCATTAGGGGATAAAAAGCACCTATAGTCTACAATATGTTAAGAAAATGGTTTATTTTACATTTCTATTAAATAAATGTCTGTTCTAAATGTTTGTATACTTGCATAAATGTCCTTAATAATGAAAACAAGCTTTAATGTCACTGTGGATTTAATAAGTTAATCATATAAGATTAAACATTTTTACCAAAATCTGAACATCACATCATTCATGAAGGGATGCAGTGCAGGACTGTGTTTAGACTTCATCAGTATCCTAAAGTAGAGACTCGTCCTGTAAGACAAACAGCAGTAGTGATTCTGTCAGCAGGGGGCGCTAGAGAACTTCTGTCTTTAACAAGCTCTGCAGAACCAACGATGATGACGTCACCTGGTGCTCATTATTCCTCGTTGGTTTTTGAGGATCTATTTGAAACATTCTGGTTTATTATCACGTGACGACATCCAACAGAGAGCTCTCTGATGTACTGATGTTTTCATGTACTTGTACTTCACTTATTTACATGTTCTGCTATATTTCTTTATTCAAAGAGACTCAAAATAACATCGACATGTTTCATTAAAAACAACGTCACAGGTTTGGGTTTAGTATTCTTCTACGCGGTGACGTCACGGTCCGTCACCAGGGCAACGTGATGCGTGACACACGCACGCACGCACACACACACACACACGCACACACGGAGGGTCGAGTTGTCGGGTCTCCGGTGACTGTGAGACGACACACACACGTTCACAAACAAAACGTTTCTCCAGTGTTGATAACGGAAGTTTACGCGATTTAACCGATAACAGAATTCACCTGCACGTGAGTGTGTGTGTGTGTGTGCGTGTGTGCGTGTGTGTGTGTGTGTCGTTTACTGCTTATAGTTAATATATTAATAATGGTTAGTATTGTATGAAATAAGCTCAGTGGTGGAGGAAGTATTCAGATCCTTTACTTCAGTAAAAGTCCTGCTTTTAAAATGTTCCTTCAGTAAAAGTATAATAATAAAAATGATGTAAAAGTATTAAAACTGACGGTTCGGTTTTTATTGTGGGCAGAAGAGAAACAGTCTATAGATCTATTAATTGTAAGCTGATTAAATATATATTACATGAAGCCATAACTCTGATTTAATACATGAAAATAAGGCGACTTAATGCACAACTATGTTCAGAAACTATATCTCACCTCATCAAATAATAATCAGGTTTGTATTTAATAGTGATGACTATTGATGGTTTAACATGAAACATGACTTGATCAATTATCCAAATAGATTCTAAAGTATTTATAATATAACTCATGTCTTTGTCGTGACATTTGTTTGATTATTTTGTGTTTCCTATTTAATTGAATGCCTTGTTGTTCATTCTTTATTGTGTGCATTCCTTTTGTAAAATTGTTAATCGGGACCAAAATAAGTTATTGATAAGTATTATTACTACTAGTACTCTTACAGTTCTAGTAGATTTACTTATAAAAGTACATTTTGTCGATAACATTTTGAATGCAGGACTTCTATTTATAATGTATTATTTTACCAAAGTAAAAAAATCTGAATATTTCCTCACTAGTGGAATTCTAATAGATTAATATATTATACATGATTATATAATATAATGATCTCTTACACACTGTTTGCATATTTTCCTTTACTTTTAGTTCATTGTGCTTTTTTATAACTTTGTGTAATTGTCTTTATTTAGTTTTTTCTTTCATGTTTTCTAATTTCATACAACTCATCTTTGTTACTTTTCCTTCTTATTGTCTTCTAATTGTTTTTGCCTCTTTCTAAATTCAGTTCTTGAAGCTGTTTGTTTGGCTGATTGTCAGATCAAGTGTTCACAGTAGATTCTGAACTATTTACAGCAGTAATAGATGAGTCAAATGTATTGTTGAGAGATGTCTCGATGTGTTTTGGTTCCCGTAGTGTTTGATGGAGCGTTACGAGTCTCTGGGTCTGGTCGGCGAGGGAAGCTACGGCACCGTGCTGAAGTGCCGTCACCGAGAATCCGGCCGCCTCGTCGCCATCAAGAAGTTCGTGGACTCGGACGACGACAAGACGGTGAAGAAGATCGCCCTGAGGGAGATCAAGCTGCTGAGGGTGACTGTCAATCCATCCGTCAGGCGCTCCATCAATGAGTCTGCATGAGACTAAAACCCGAGCGAAGCAAAACACAAAGGCAGCCAGTCGGTCATGACACTTAATTCTAGAAGATTCACAGTCAAAAACAAGCTTTCCATTGGCATGTTTGTAAATGTAGGCTCCTTTGGACCATGTTAATCATTTTACAAACATCACCGGTGATTATTTATCAAAAATATGATTGTGTAAATATTCTGTGAACGCACCAATACGAGGTATTTGATCAAAAGTTCTGTGATATTTGATTTTCTCCATATATTCCAGCCCTATACTTTAATAAAAAGCTAATTTCTTCATTCTCATCCTTTTAACCATCAAGCAACTGCGTCACGACAACCTGGTGAACCTTCTGGAAGTTTGGAAGCGCCGCCGCCGCTGGTACCTTGTGTTCGAATTCGTGGAGCGAACCCTTCTGGACGATCTGGAGCAGAACCCGAGCGGACTGGACCTGAACACCAGCCGGCGGTACCTCTACCAGATCCTGAGGGCCGCGGCCTTCTGCCACCAGCAGAACGTGAGGACGAACTCCGTCAGAGAGTCTTCTCAATGCGGCTGCCAAAGGAAGGATAACCACATTGTCCCGTAGTTTTTATCATCCGTTTCCTTCCTAGATCATCCACCGTGACATCAAACCGGAGAACATACTCATCTCTCAGGGGGGCGTGGTTAAGATGTGCGACTTTGGCTTTGCCCGGACCATGGCAGCGCCCGCTGAGGGGGGCGTCTATACGGACTATGTGGCCACTCGCTGGTACAGAGCACCTGAACTCCTGGTGGGAGACACCAAGTATGGCAAGTAGGTGTCAGTGTGTGCAACTGAGGATGCGTTAGTGTATGTTGTCTGTTGATACAGATGTTAACAGTTGTGTGTGTGTGTGTGTGTGTGTAGACCGGTAGACGTGTGGGCTGTTGGTTGTCTGTTATTAGAGATGTTAACGGGTCAGCCCCTGTTTCCCGGAGACTCCGACCTCGACCAAATTTACCACATCGTCCGGTGCTTCGGTAAGCACACAATTTAGATTTTATTTTTTAAATACGCAAAATCTCCTCTTTTAACTGTCCCAACACAATTGTACTCTTTTGGGGTTCTCCTAGGTAACCTGACAGCTCATCACCAGGAGTTGTTCTGCAGGAATCCCGTCTTTTCCGGAGTCACACTGCCTGAATATTCTGCCAGAGTCCGACTGGAGCAGCGCTTCCCTACAATTGCACCCGCCGCCCAGGACCTGGCTCTGGTACAGTTTACACTTTGACTTAGATATCACAATTCAAAATAACTACACAATCAACAAAAGCACATTTCAGTCAACTAAAAATTGTGCCGATGTGTGGGTTTTAAATCGAAAGCTTTTAGGAATCTTTGCAACGTCGAGCAGCTATTAGAGGTCTTGCAGCTTTCATACCGGCACCAAAATTCTTTGGTACTCACTTCATACTGCTGCTATCTGTATCAGTAGTTTTTTTCATTTGAACTGAATTGTGGCGCCAGCTATGAATCTGTTTGGTATTTTTCAGTCACTTTCAGATCTTAAGTACAACATATATCAAAATCAGTAATACTTTTGTGTTCTCTCTTGCAGAGTTGTCTCCAGATGGATCCAGAAAGACGAGCTCAGTGTTCAGAACTGCAAGAACATCCTCTGTTCACACAAGACTCTTTCCACATCAGGTATCTTTGTAGTTTAACACGTTTGGTTTACTTTTACAAAGATACTACTAATGCATCCACCAGAGCTTATTGTATCTAAAATATTATTTAATTTGACTGTTATGCCTTTGTGCCGGCGACAGTGGTTACCGAAGGTAAGTTTGTCCGTTCCATTCTTGTGAATGCGTTTGGAGGGAATTTCTTGGAGTAGCTGGCACACCTTTAAATCTGTGTTAGACAGATCAGTAGTGATACCAGGAGTCAAACCACCAACATTTTGATTGTTGAGTTGCCTCCAAATTTGAGTAACTGACCTTGTTCATCTTTCCTTGTATCTATACAGATTTTTGGATGAGCTGAATGCCAAGATCCAAAAAGACCACAGAGAAAACTCTACCTTCCCCAAAATATCTAAAACTCCAAGACGAGAAAGGAACGAAGGGGATGACAAGAACCGACAAAGCAAAGAAAAGAAGCAACCTGAAGGTGTACATGATAAAGTCAACAAGGAAACAATAGGAAAGCAACCTTTGAAGCTTTCTAAAACTATTCGGAACACCTCGGAACCTTTGATGTCCACCAAACAAACCAAAACATCAGGTGTAAAGATGATCAATAATGCAGCAAAGACAACTGTGGCCATGAGAGGCAAAGCAGGAAAAGCCACAACAAAAACCCTTAATTCTGATTCATTGGAGGTTGCCAAGACTGCAACAGATCTGAAAGACAGTGACACTGTGGCAGCTGAACCTAAACATGTGAAAGTTGCTTCTCCAGAGCCAAGGCAAGACCATGTGAAAACTATGGATACAAAAGACAGAGATTCTAGTAGCTTGCATTTTAGTTACTCAGACTACATTGTGTCAAGTGTGACTGAGAGAAATGTGATGGGGATCAGGACATCATCAAAATCTGAGCCAAGTCAAGACTTTGGGAAGAGCCAGAACAACTCAACCTCAAAAGTGCCCAAATTGTCTAAAAGCTCAACCACTGACCATGCAAATGGGAGTTTATCTCCAAAAGCTTCCATGACATCAACCACTGAACAGAAAATGGCTAAAATTTCCACTTCAGAATACCTTGAAGGTGCCTCAGCTGTAACTTCTAAAATAGCAAACAGTGATCAAGTAGAGACAAGCTTGACATTTAAAGCGTCTCAACCGTCGAGCAATGACCACTTTGAGGTGGCTACCCCAACTATCCCTTCGGTTCTTAAGCCATGCAAGATAACTATGACTTCGGAGCATCGTTCTAACATGGAGACAAAACAAAGAGGGCCACCTGAATGTCCAAAGGTCTTTCCCTCAAACCCCAGACCACCCAAGACTACCTCAAACTTTGGCCCAAAAATTACCCAAAACAACACATCCTTTTCCAACAGCCCTTCAAAGACTCTAACCTCAGATGTTTCAAGGCAGTCCTCCACAGTTGTTATAGAGGCCAGTCCTGTCCACAGCACTACAACACTACCTAAAGGAACCTCAAATGCAATGTTGTCCAAAACTAGCTCATATCCAAACACTAAACCCACAAATGACACCGCATGTGTACCCAACAAACCTTCGAGAGGCCTTCCAGACAGGGAACTTACAGAAGTGTCTATCGCAACCAAAACTCAGCAGGATAGTTGTAATACTTCAAACAAGGACCTCAAGGAATATCACGGATGCTTGAAGATGAGCCCGGCAACCAAAACAGCTGCAAATCCCACTGAGATATCTGATGCTTCAGGTGGATATTACAAAGGGAGTCCTGAGTTCTTGGAGCCGTCCAGTGTCCATCAGGATTTCACCTCAGAATTCAGAACAACCTCAACCTCCATGCCGAATGAAATCCCTAAAACCAACGCGTCAGGAGGGACCGCTATTCTGAAAACATTGAAAGTCTCAGACAAAGAGAACAGGGAGGACTTGGCGCTTCCTGGTTCCATCAGTGTGACAACCAAGTCTTTAGTAAATCAAACCTCAAAGGTTTCTAGAAGCTCAAATATTGAGCAAAAGAGAAACAGCAATAAAGCTGAACCTGACGTTAAACCCCCTCACTTCAAATCTTTGATCGGAGACCCTAAAAAGCCAACAAAGTCCAACGCAACAATGACCCTAAAGAAAACTACATTTCCTACAGATGCAAGAAAGAAAAGCGACAACCCAGGAAGTGACGACACAACAAATATATCCACAATCGGGGATTCGACTTCATTCACCTCTACAGCAACTCCAGACCCCAAAGCTTCGACAACAAGCTCAGTCTTTCACAACAGGGACACGGCAGACGATGATGAGTTTGACTTCAGTGTACATCCTTCCTCTCCACCACCTCCACCTCCTCCTCCGTCCTCCACACCCCTCATCCCCTCCTTCTGTGTCGTCAGCCCGGCTGCCAGCGATCACCTTTCCCTGGGGGCAGGTTTCCACTCGGGGACCCACAGCTTTAGGTACTTCTCACACACAAGTACAAATATTCAAACGCACCAAAGGGTAATTCTGGCTTAAGCCCAATATTTGCTTGGTGGTATTGTTAGTCATTTTACTTTGACTCAGAGGCTGAAGTAGAAGTTACTAGAAGCAGTTTAATTCTGAAAGTTGGCATACAACAATCTGTGCAGCTGTTCTGATCTCATTCATTTAGTAATGTTCAAAATGTTAGGATCAAACCACGCACGCAAATATATTTCCTTTGGGTTCCATTCAAGCTTGAGAGCCCTAACTACAACTGTTTATTGGTAATCAAATGTATGATCAAATGTGTTTCTTTGTGTTTGTCACAGGTGTGTTGACCATCCGAGGCATCACGGTGGCGTTTATGGTCGACTGTCAAGCCACGTTACGGGATCTCTATCTGCACAGGTAACAGTGCGTGTTTCACTTACTTTACAACAGAATCCCTTTGAATTTGAATGTGTCACCACCATCTCTCCTTTCAGGTGTCAGTGAAGAATCTGACCAGCGAGCGCCCCTTCCTGTCCGATCGATGTAACCTCGGCAACAGTGGAGGCATTTCAGCGACCAAAAAGAAGTCAGACATCCATTTCCCAGATCTGAGGAGCTCAGTGCTGCCGGAGGTCAGAGGAAGAGAAGGTACACACATTACCACAGAGCTCAACTGTGACCGCCCACTTTTTGAACCCTGTGGTTCCGGAAACGAATTTCCCATAATTCTCTCCATTGATGTTTTCCAAAAGTCCTTAAATCCTCATGAAGAGTTCTTAGAATGGAACCAAGCCAACCAACTACCATGTTGATCTTTAGCATAAAACATTGAATTCAGAGCAAGAAGGATGATTGGGAAAAGGCAAAGGTACAAGACTCTGTACATAATTATTTTAAGATTGAAAGAATTACTCATCCCAATAACAACTCTTCAACAACTACATGGCTTATTTTTCACCTCAGTAGTGTTTAGAAACAGATTTCAGTGAACTATTTTCGTAGTATAATAAAAAGTTACCAGACGAGCCGCCATGTTGGTCTGGTCTAAGTAGCCGATCAATCAATCAAAAGCCTTTCCTCATGTTCATTTGAACTGAACACACTTTCAACAAACAAGAATGGTGAAATGCCTCAAAGTTTAGGTTTCTTTAAGATCTTGACAAGTGCTGACTGAGTCAAACAAATGTTTGCCAAGCCAATTAAAAAACAAGCATTTCAGGACTTTGGCTCCAAAACAATGACGAGCAGAAAGTCCATTCAGATGCATTGGAGATATCATGAACCATATTTACCATCAGGAAAAAATGTCCATACTTTATCTCACAATTTTTACATCGAACAATATTTTGTTTTCTCAGGCAAACACAACAAAGGCACTTCCAAGGATCAGAGGAAAGACAAACAACCAGTTCCTCCATCAGAACCAGAGCAGCACGGACACAACAGTACTGACACACAAACACCTTAACAAAGGCCCCGTTCAGACGTGCACCCCTTTATTTTAATGCAATGAAACCTTAACATTTCTATGAGTAAGTACCCTGGTCCATTTTAGGTAAAGCTCGGAACTTTCTGCAATCTTACAGGTCCTGTTCATTTGTCAAATGTTAAGAAAATAATGGTGTAAAGACAAGAATAAAATACATTTTATCATTTACAGTTTTCAGGTTTGTTTTATTACGAAACACCTTTTTAAAGCAGCTAACAGATTATTCACACAGTATTTGTACATTTAAAGGCGTTTAACAGACATTATAAGAATAAAGAATCTTTTTAAAGATGGGTTGTTTTGGTTGGTGGGAACAGCAAAGCTAACAGCTGTAAGCTAACATACATACATGTAAACTTTGCTTGAAATCTTAATATTTTAGAACACAGTATTTACTAGCAACAACTTACTAAATATTTACCCATTAACAAACCAACAGATGTGCTAAGCTGTAAAGAAACTATTCACAAAACTGAATATACAGTAATAACCTCTTTGTTTAAAACCTAAAAGTTTAAGACTCGTCACTCGAGTCCTCTGAAGAAAGCGAATCTATTGGCCGTCTCTTCTCGTTGGTCCTTCCAGCTCTTTTCAGCGGCGCTGCATCTGATTCGTCGCTATCTGATTCGTCGCTATCTGATGTCACACCATAACCTTTGTGAGGCAGCCCTCCCATTGGCGGAGAGATGAAACGGGTAAACCCTGGTAGAGAACCAGCCGCGTGTCCTCTGCCATTGGCCAGGAGGCTGTCGGTGATCGGTCCTACCGGAGCTGGCTGTGGCCTGATTGGTGTTCCAGTGTTTTTGGTTTCTGGTTTCCTTGGTGGAGCTGGCTTTTTGGTTGTGGTGACGACCTGTTGGAAAATGATACATAAGACATTAAAATCGGACATGGCAAGTTTATTTTTGGAGCACTTTCAAACACAGATGCACCATAGACTGTTTGTAAGAAGTGGACGTAGTCATCGTGGTGTCACCCATTAGTTTGTAGACTGACGTTTGGAAGCCTTAAGTTTGGTGTTTGGCCATCGCTATCTTGACTTTTTTTACAACCAGTGAACCATATTTGGACTAAGGAGTGACGTAGAGATGCCGTATATGTCTCTGGTCAATCACAGTAGCCCCGCCCTAAAGCATCCCCTGCTTTATGGTCTGTTTGACTCTAAATGGACCATAATGTACTAAATGAACATCATGCTGTATTGAAGAAGACTTGAAACTGGAGATTGAGACCATAAACTCATGTTTACAATGTATACTGAGGTAATAAATCAAGAGAGAAGTAGAGTCATCTTCTCATAGACTTCTATACAACCAGAGGAGTCGCCCCCTGATCCCCTTCATGTAATTTAGGGAAAGACAATTTCACCGTATAGCCTATAAACACACATATTAAAACCATTAATTATTAAAGTTCACCAATTTAGAAGAAAACCATGTGTTAGCATGCCATCAAAGGAACATACGAAAATTGCATATTAATACTGAGCACACAGTACATGAGTTGTAGATGATCAACAAAGGGCTTTTTAAATGAGCTCGCTTGTTAGCCTTGAAAGGCTTTGGGTGTTGGTGACTTTGGAGGTCCATTTTTGGGACACAGTGAGGCTACAGCTTCAGAGAGGCTTCATGGTTGTATTACCTTCTTGGTGATGGGTGTGGTTGTGGTTGTTTCTGTAGTTGTGGTAGCTGGTGCTGGCGTGGAGACAAAGAACATCCTGCAGATGTCCACAGGAGAACCATCAATTTCTGGAGGCTCAAAACCCAGCAGAGAGGAGACGGACCGAGCTGATGGAGGTAGATTAGAGGTATGACAAGTCACTCTGGGTCAGTGGTCTCTACAGCCATGTGTTAACACTACAAATTAAAAACAACTTGCTGTTAATAGCGGGCATTGTATAAATTAAAATATCATGCCGCAATTTCTTACAATTTTCTACAAATCAAAGAGGAGGCGGAGGTTAAGAGATTCAAACAGAACATGTTTGTCATGTTGAATTAATCAAATAAATCAAATCAAACATTGCAAGTTCATGTGAGGAAGAGCCTGATGAGTTACAGGACACCAGGACACCAGTTGCATGATTGTATGTTTTTGCAAAAAATCAATAATAAATGTCTTATTTTTAAACGGCTACCTGATTTTGAAACAATCTATTTTACAAACAAGCTAATGGATTTACAAACAGCTGTGTGTTGGTCCTCAAAAGAAAATGTGAAGCTTCTGTGCCATCAATTTAATAAAGAACTAACCAACTATAGAAAGTGATCCCAAACATGTTTTTATAATAACATTAATCATTAAATTAAAAATACCATAAGCTTGCTGACAGTTATACACTAAGAAATGAATAAATCTGAATAATAACTGCTATCGCCAGATGTTGATAGATTCATTGTCTTACAGGCTGCAGTTGCTTTTTTTAAACCCTTTGTACCTTTAATTAAGTTTACCTTCGAGCCGTTTCCTTTACTCTACGTGACAGAGAACGCTGTCTTATCTGTACAGAGGTCAACCGGTGCCGTCGTCTGTTGGTGTCGGTGTGCATTAAGCTGTCTGTGCTGCTATCTGATCGGTCGACTATGATGCATATTTCATGACGACAGCTCTGAGGTGTGTTTTTCTTTTGTCCCCGTCTTTTGTTTCCAGTTAAGCCGCCATCAAGAAGTGTTACAAAATAAGCTTTGTTCCAAGATAATCACAAAAGGTCTCGTTATGACAACTAGGTTCCTATTTATCTTGAACTGCAAGATTCTTCAGATTAAGATACTCACCTTGAGTCAAGTGGATGCTCTGAACTCTGAGGAAGAGGAGGAACAAGACGGACGGAGCTGTTGACCTGCAGGACATGATTATAGAAAACAGCAAATGTAGGAAAATGGAAAATAATAAAGACGATTAAGGCTGGGAGAAAGAGTAAAGAGGACAGACTGCAGACTGACAAAGATTTAAGATGAGGACGGTGATGGAGGATAAAAGAAAAGGGAGTGAAGGAGTGAAGAGGAGGGATGAAGGGAACAGATGCATAATGTCTAGACGGTTAAGTTTTGTCTGAACAGATCTGAGAGTTTGTGGTTCTGAGTTGCATCACAGTAGAAACCAGTTAATCCTCGCTGCTTTTTTAAACTTTATTCATTCGGGGAAGGTTTACGGAGCAACGTTGGCTAACCACAGCAACGCCCTGCTTCACTGACGCTTCAGACTGTGTTCACTTATCTGCTCTGGAGTTTACAAAGTGTTGTACAATATAGTGTTCAAACCACGTGATTGGTTGATGCCTTCATTTGTGGTGCAACAAATCGTAAAAATCGACTTTGCCATGAAAAAATATAAATTTGCTGCGTAATTGTGTGAAAGTAAAAATATGTATTTACATGAATTAATTGCACACTAAAAAATGCTCCATGTTCACCATCTTTTCCTGAACCTAACGAAGTATTTCACGATCTTTTTCTAAACCTAACTGAGTATTTCACGATCTTTTCCTAAACCTAACTAAGTATTTCACGATCTTATCCGAAACCTAACTACGTATTTCACGATCTTTTCCTAAACTTAACTACGTTGTTTCCTGTGAAGACGGAAGTTTATATTGAAGACTATTTATGTAACGACCGAAAATTCCCATTTGTTGCTGGACTTGCGACGCACGAAAAACGCGGGATAATGTTTCCTAAGATATACAAACTGTTGCACTTTTAGTTGATTGCTATGATTGGACAGTTGCTGCCCAGAGGGGGGGTTTAGCTACTGGTTGGTTGACCAACTTTTTGCTCAGTTGTTTTGGATTTGTTTAGCTACCACATCCTTTTACCAGATGTCTTCACGAAGCGATCCGGTGACACCTTTTCTTGGCTGAACAGTGTTGTTGTGTTGCTAACTGTCTTTTCCATCATGATGAACAGCAACAGAAGTGTTGATGAACGATTAAGAAGTCAGTCAGTTGTTTTCTTTGCTGTTTGGAGTTGAATGGACGTCATTGAGCCTGACCGTTGTTATGGAAAGAGACAAAGAGACGTCACTTCTTCCACCTGGAGTTTCCCAGCCAGGTTTCCTTAATCAGTTTTACCGACTTACTAAACCTCAGAACGGCTTGTGTAACTTTGTTCCAGTAGAGATTAGTGACGCATTAAAGCTCTGAGCTCCTTTTGATCGATGGAAAGATCATTTCCAGTGTGACGCAAATGGAAACCATCACGGTGATGTTGTCTTGGATCCAGTCTGGACTTCAGTTATCTACCTGCCAACACTCTGATATTTTACTGTTGGAAAGTAACCAAGTACACAAGTATTTACTTTTTCTGCGTTATACTTCTACTCCCCCACATCTCAGATGGAAATATTGTACTTTTTACTTCACTAGATTGTATTTTAAAGTTGAAGTTGGTTGTTAATTTGCATACTAAGATTGTACTTTGTAAAATATGATGCATTTCTTTGTGCACAAAATCAGATTATTAACTAATTTCAGTCCTTCAATGAGTCCGTAATTGACTAAATGTACCTGTGCTATAAAAAATAGTTTTTAATGGCAATTTTCATCATTTCTAGTGTAGCAAACCATTATTCTTGTTTCGGCATAATAAGTACTTCTTCTTTTGGTATTTTAAGCAGATTTGGCTGACAATACTTTTACTGAAGTAGTATTTTGAAAGCAGGACTTTTGCTTGTAATTAACTATTTTCATACTACCACATTAATACTTAATATGCCTTTATATAAGTGACATTTTTATCTCCAGCCCAATAGATTAAACTAGATAATGAATGTCTGACAGCCATAAACCCAATGATTTCGCTCGTTAATCTGCTTTTTACTCTTTTCTGCAACTTAAAGTATTTTTTTTACTTCTGCCCTTTGTCAGGATTAGATTTGAGGAATAAGTCCCATCGTTTGGTTGAATTGTCTTTATAGTCTCAGCTGTTGGGTCAATGCCTTGCTCAAAGGCACATTAAACGGTTTATGGAAACAGTTACTCAGGTGTGCATGAGTACAATGAGTCTCTACCTGTTTCCCTCCAGCCATGACTGAGGTTACTCAACTGGAACTGGAGATTTCATCACACATGCTGGGACTGTTTATATCCACGGTTGCTATGGAAGAGAGTGTCTGCTTACACACACACACACGCACACGCCTACTGTAGGTGTGTGTGTTCATGATCCTCTCCCATTATCTTGTCATATCTAAAAGGCACATTGTTTTTCATGCTTTCTTAGGTTCCAGACTGAAATATATCAACTATTTAATGGATTGGCATTATATTTGGTAGAAATGTTCATGTTCCCCAGAGGATGAATCCTAAAGACTTTGGTGACCCTCTGACTTTAACATTTATAGTTTTCACTTATATTTCTTAACTATATAGACAATCACACTCATCCCCTGAGGATGGATTGTTATCACTTTGGTGATCCTTTAACTTTTAATCTAGTGCCATCTTCATGTCAACATGTTTAATTTAGTTTATGACCAAAAACCTGCAGAACTAATTATTTTCCACTCAGCTTTGGTTTTACTTTGTTTATTGCTAATTAGCAAATGTTAGCTTGCTAACATGGTAAACATTATACGTTAGCATGCAGCTCAAACATCTGTTAAAATATCCTATTTAAACTAAAACATGTATATATATATACTGTGTGTATATATATAACTGAAAGGCATATGCAGTAATGAAACTCAGTGGTGGAATATAAGTACCGTAATTAAGTGACTTTTTTATATAAACTGGCTGAAATAAAAAAATCAAAACAACAGAGGTTCAAGATGTAAATTCAGTGTTTTGTTTTTTTACAAATTTAAAAATATGAAATTGTATTTGTGTGAAAAAGAAATTACTTCTTTGGCTCTGAACTTTAAAGTGCAAAAACAAACTCACATTACAGTCAGTCAAAACACTGAAGGGCTTTTAATTAATAACTTCTACACAAAGTATCTTTAAAATACAAATGTTTTATTTCTACAAACAAATCATCTGTATTCGAGATCTGGAGGATTAATACAAATGATAAATAATATCGCCAAAACAGTCGTAAGATGCACAAACATTTCTTAAATGACATCACAGTGGTGGTGGTGGAGGTCTAGGTGAACTTCTTGATGAAGCGCAGTTTGAGGTAAGCGATGGTGAGGAGGCAGAAGGTCATGACGCCCAGAGCCAGGTGGTTCTGCCAGAAGCCCCAGGTGGAGAAGTCAACGCCCTGCTCCGCCAGAAACTCCTCCCCCGTACAACTGGAAACACAGGGAGTGAACCCGTTACGACTCAACCCATCGACTAGCTAATCAACTTAATAGTTAACCAGGCGTATAACTAACAGGAGAGTCACTCGTTTTCAGCAGGTAAGCAAGGCGTCTTATCCACATGCTCACCTTTACTATAAATAACTAACTAAGAAAAAGTAGGTGTAAATATGTAACTTACGAGAGACCAGGTGGAGTGACGCTGTTGTTAAAACCGCGACAGAAGTTTAGTCCGGTAAACTCATTAACCTGCAGAGCCTGAGAACACAACAAATACTCATCAACACCATCCAAACTACTACATCACGCTTTTAAAATAAGGTATTTAAAATGAAGAGTGTTTCATGTAGAGAAAGCGTTTTGTCGAATTCTACTCAGTTTCTCGTTAAGTGGTTTTCTAAGAAGAGAGAACTATTTTATTTTCTTCCCAAAGAACAGAAACAAACCTAAAAGCTACATTATGAGCTACGGTATGAACACCACAGAAGAAGGGAAACAGAAGTATAATCAGCTACAGGAATTTAAAGTACATTATAGTGTGTGTGTGTGTGTGTACACATACACCGAGGCCGTATCGTGGTATACTCAAGTATTTCAACCAGGAGAGCCAGCTGACTATGGAGGGAAGATTCACGAGCAGACCTGCAAAGATCTGCAGAGAAAGACAAAGTTTACAAGTAAGACATTCAACTTTTCTTCAACACAACAGTTATGAAGTCTGGGTGTTATGTGAATGTTTGTGGACTGCCAATTTGAAGCCTCGAATTTGGCATTTTGGCCATCGCCATCTTGGTTTTTGGAGCCAGAAGTGACACAAGAGGGCGGAGCTAAGTACAACCGAACGCTGAAGACATTTTTAGGCGACCCAAATGTTACAATTAACTTTCATGAAGTGAAAACACACTGAAAGAGTTAAAGTTGTGAGACAAACACAGACAACTTCCAGACTGGACAACGCCGTGGTAGAAACCTGTCAATCACAGTAAGCCCCGCCCCTAAAGCATCCCCTGCTTTATGGTCTGTTTGACTCTAAATGGACCATAATGTACTAAATGAACATCATGCTGTATTGAAGAAGACTTGAAACTAGAGATTGAGACCATAAACTCATGTTTACAATGTTTACTGAGGTAATAAATCAAGAGAGAAGTAGAGTCATTTTCTCATAGACTTCTATACAACCAGAGGAGTCGCCCCCTGGTGGACACTAGAGAGAATGCAGGTTTTAGAAATTAAGGAGGTTGCCGCATGGATTATCTTGATTTTGGCCTGTTAAGTTTATTCCAAAAAACACTTTCTTCAAATGAAGTGCTTCATCTTACAAATGAGTATAAATAAAACTAGATTTAATAGTAAATATAAAAAAGACAAAGGGGTTTATACCTCCTAGATAACGTTTTTTTGTGCCTTGTGAAGCACTTTGTAACGTGTTTTGCAAAGTGTTATATAATATAATGTAATGATAACTTTTAAAAAGGTCTGATTGGTCAAACAGTTTGCCATCAACGGGGAGTGTCCAGATGTCAAAATAACGGTTAATTAAGTGTGGAAGACTAAATTGGAATTGTGATTATGACCGTTGAAGCTGTTCAATTAGAAACAGAACTGAACAAAAACGATAATTTGAGTGTTTTTGCTGCTCTATGTGTGCGTGTGTGTGTGTGTGTGTCACCATCATGAAGACGCAGGCGATGGTCATGAAGATGTTGGCGATGGCGACCACCGTCTGGTCGGCTGAGATGGCCAGAGCCATGGCGGTGGCGGTGTAGGCGACCAGAGTCACGGTGAACATGAAGATGAAAAAGGCTCCGGCTGTCGGCTTCAGACCTTCAGAAGAACGAGGTAATAAAGATTGTGAAAGAAATCTGTAAATATGTCTATCAGTAATAGTTTGATGTTTTGAAAGAAGAACAAAAATAAACCATAGTGGTAAATTTAAAGCATGAAAATAATTATAATTTGCAAAATAGAAAGTTGGGATTTATTATTTATCTCAACCGTAGAAAAGTTGAGTAGCACTTAAAAAATTTAAATATTAACCTTCAATATACAAATACCTTGAGAATGAACTAAAAATAGACTGAACTTGAAATATAAACTCCAAATAAAGAGCAAGGTCTTAAATGTAGTAAAATAAATAAGTAAAGCTACAACTAACTATTTCAACTATAAATCAATGTGTAATTATTTTAATTTATTTTATCAATCGTTTAATATATAAAATGTCAGAAAATTGTGAAAACTGAGGTGAAATTTGCAGTTTACATTTTTTAAATATATCTATTTAATTCTCACATTTGAGAACCAGATACATTTTTTTGTACATTTCTTCTTCACAAATGACTTAAACGATTTCTCGATTATTAAAATTGTTTAAAATTGATATTCTGTCGTTAAAAAGCAAAACCTCACAATGTAGCAAAGTGTGTGTGTCTTCCTACCAATCATGAAGTACGCCACGCAGCTAAAGATTATGGCGGGGAAGGTCCTCAGCGTGATGATGTCAGACAGGATCTTAGACAGGAAGTACACCGACACCCTGTAGTAACCGCTGATATACTCGTGACTGACGAGAGAAAAATACACAGAAAGTTTAATCAACGAACCTCATCGAGAAGTGCCATCATCTGGATTACACATTTATCAAAACGACAATGTAAACCAGAAAGAGGCTGAGAAATCGCAGCAAAGTTGTCACAGTGTGTGTGTGTAAGTGTATATTTGAGCTACATTGTGGGGACTCACAACCCATCTGGGTCCAAAAGTTTAGGTCCCCATAAGGTTTTTTTATATTTTCCATGGGAATAGTTCATTTTGGGAAACGTGCATTTTAACTTTCTCTCTGAGAGTGAGATAAGATGATGGTAGTCTCATGTCTGTGTTGAGTAAAGAGTCGGGACATTAGCTTAGCATAAAGACTGAAAACATAAGGAAACTAGCACACAACTACCCACAAAATCATAAATTGTCCTTTTTACAAGTTTAACATATGAGATAAATTGTGTAAACAAATCAGCTGTCGAGAACTTTGGACAGAGCTAAGCTAGCTGTTTCCAGTCTGTATGCTAAGCTATGCTAACCACATCCAGCACAAAGACATGATGATATCTATCTTCTCATCTCACTCTTAAAGTTAAAGTCTGTCAGCGTAATACCCAAAATGTTAAAATTGTTTCATTGCGGTTTAGGGGCATTAAGGGAAATCAACATGATGTCCTCATAAGTATGTGTACATTTTGTGTGTTGAACCCACATAAAGAGTTTCCTCTCTGCGATGAAGAGTTCAGCAGACGACAGCGAGCTGAAACACTGATTCACAGTGATGAAGAAGAGCGCGCCGAACCTGAAACACAACAAGCTCATCAATACACAAACTGATACTTTAACCCAGTACAGTATACGGTACAATTTGATAATATTGTAATATTATTAATGTCACATATGGCCAATGGTAGTTACTGCTTATGGTATTTAGTTTACTTCCACTATTGCTATTAGTACTACTAAACAATTGCACATTACATCCTCAAAACTCTTTTCATTTTAAACATTTTAATACAAACATACTTTCTTTCCATATTGTTTTTCTTAATTGTTCTTTTTCAGTCATTGATATTTCAAGTAATAGTTTTACTGCATCTGCTAGACAACTACAAGTGTACAACTACAACACTACTACTACTACTACTACTACTACTGTGTCACACGACTATCACAACTTTAAACAGGAAAACTAAGTTACTTGTTGATTAAAAGTTGCACCAAATACTTAATTCTGCCAAATAAAACCAGAATATAATATAATACCTGTTCTGTATTCCACTCTGATCCTCCTGGACGTTAAAGAAAATGGCTCCTACAACAAGAGCCAGGAACAACGTCACTGCTAACTAAAACAGAATAAAAACACATTTATAGTCAGCAAACGAATAAAATGAGTCGCTGTTGTGAACGTGATGAACATGTGCAGCAACCACAGCACGTTGAAGCAGGATCTTAAGGAACATTTCAACATCTTGGGATGTTTTGTGCTAAGCTAAGCTAGCCACATCCTGATATCAATCTCATCTCGCTCTCAAAAGGAGAGTTAAGATGCTTATTTACCTAAATGAAGTATTTGTTTAACCACAATTATAAAACTTGGGGATCTGATTTTTGTCTCTAGATGAGCTTTACATTTAATTGATGGACATGACAGTTGTATTGATTTTTTGCCATAAAACAAATAAGCGTATTTTCCAAAATTACAAACTTTTGCTTTATGTATAGGAGATGCAGTTCCTGTTGTGCCCACTAGATGCTGCTCCAACTAAATTAAACGGGTTTATTTAAGTGTTTATTTGTGAAACATTTTCATGTTGATGTCTCAATTTTCTGTATTCAATAACGAACAAAGATGGAGGTGAGCAATAAACCAAACTCCAGTCTTTAAAACATTAATATATAAGTTTCATTCCTTTACAGTTTCAGTGTAGACTTCTTAGGAGGCCTCGATGTTCCTACCTGAGCGACGGAGGTCTGAGGGTTGAGCATCAGGTTGCGGAACGTTCTCTTGAGAACCCATCTGAACTGGGTCAGGAAGCCGGTCTTGTAGGTGATGGTTCTGGAGGGAGCGGTGGTGGTCGTCTGCTGCTTACCCTGACTTATCCTCTCTGAGAGACACAGAAGGTGATATTGTTCTGATTTGGTGGAATTGACAAGCTACCCAGCACTATAAATAATAATTAATATTAGCTCCATATTTATCAGCTGCAACATTAATGCATCATTAACTATAATCTAGTAATATAATGTGCATGTTTCTGCAAAGTATCCTCGTACAACGGTTTGTATGAAACGTACTTTTTCTAAGAAAGTCCAGCAACGCATGTCAATTTCTGCTCGTTACATTTATAGTCTTTACAGGAAACAACTGAGTTAGGTTTAGGAAGAAAAGTGATTGATTTTGTGGGGAATCTACGAGTTACAGGGCCTTAGTGCATTATTTTCGTAGGTATTGCTACAAACGCTGTATGACAAACGTCTGGTTTCTGAAATGGTCCATTCTGCATGATGAGTACTTTTATTTGTGGTACTTTGTAAGTAAAAGTCCTGCATTCAAAGTAAACTTATAGAGTGCTGTTACACTGCAGTATTTCTATACGAGTACTTCTTCCAACACTGTCTGTAACTCTTGTTTGACTTAAATTCTCAGAACGACCGTTTTGTACGAACCCAACTCTGCTTTGGTCTGTCTGAAGTAGCTGCAGCTTCTGTAATTCTCTACGAGTTTCTCCTCGATACCTCGTCTGGACTTCGTCACAGAGTCTGAATCTGGATCTGGAGGGAAAAAGAGTCATTCAGAATAATCCAAACAATAAAAATACATTACAAAAATACTTTATTTACATTGTCTCTGTCCAAAATCAGACCCCAAACAAACTCACCTTCTCCGTCAATGCTATTGAGGGTGATGGCGGTTGAGTCTCCATTGATGATGTCCAGGAAGAAGTCAGCAGGGTTGTTGTGGGGTTCACAGGTGTATCCTGGGAAATTAAGTTCCAAACCGAATTACATAGAGTACATCACCTCAGCATCAAGTTGTGTTATATTGGATTAACGTCATGTTCCTACCAATGTCTGAGAAATACTCCAGGGCGCTCTGAGCCGGGCCGTGGTAAACCTGATCATTTTAGTCACAGTGAAAACAAGAATTAATGTTAATTTCTATATTAATAAAGACAGTACACAACATAGAATATGATAATAGCAGATGTGTTTTCTAGAGGTGAGAAGAAAAAAGGGAGGAAGCTTGATACGAAACAAAAGAGCGGCCGAAAAGACACGAGCAACAAGAAAAAGGAAAAAGAGCGAAATAATAATAAAGAAAGAAACAGTTACAAAAGAAACAGTAAATCCGACATAAATATATTTCACTGAGCAGACGTGGTCGACCTGTTTGCCGTTGACCAGCAGGGTGAGGCTGTCGAACAGGCGGTAGATGGAGTATCGGGGCTGGTGGATGGAGAGGATGATGGTGCGACCGCTGTTGGCCATCCTGAAGAAACAATGACCAGAAAACATTAGTTCCTCCCTCGATCAGAGACATTTAAAACCTGAAGCAAAGGTTTTAAAACAGAGCTGAACTGTCAGACTGTGTGTGTGTGCGTGTGTGTGTGTGTGTGTGTGTGCACCTCTTCAGCAGCAGCAGTACAGAGTTGGCGGTGCTGGCGTCGAGGCCGGTGGTCGGTTCATCCAGGAAGAGGACGGGCGGGTCGATGATCAGCTCCATGCCGATGTTCGTCCTCTTCCTCTCGCCGCCGGAGATCCCTCGAATCAGCTGAGTGCCCACCTGCACACACACACACACACATACAGGTGTGTACTTCCATACTTGTGAGGACCCTTTTGTCTCTCCTGTCTTTCTTGACCTTTTTTCTCTCCTTTTTGTTATTTGTTTCCCGTTTTCTTGTCGCCCTCTCTTTAATTATTTTATTTCATTATTTCTTGCCTTCTTTCCTTTTTTGTTGCACTTTGTCTTGTTTGTCTTCTCTCTTATTGGTCTGTATATTTCGTTGCACTTTGTATATTTATTTTTTGCTCTCCCCCTCTCTCTCTTTAATTTTTTTTGTCACGCTGTCTCCCATTTCTCCTCCCCTTCTTCTTTCTCCCCCTCAATTTGATCTCATTCTATCTTTAGCCATTGTTTCTTTCCTGATTTCTTTCCTCCTTAAGGACTTAAAAAGAAAACCGATTATATTTCCGGGCTTTTTATTATGAACGGTAAGACAGGAACCGGTCTGTTGGTTCAGAATACGGACCTCCATGTATGTTTTGAATATGTCTGTTCTGCTCAAAGTGATCTCTCTTTTCTTTCTAGTTTATTTCAGTCTTCCTCACTTTCTCTTCACCCTTCTTTCTTTCTCTTTACTCCTTTCAGTGTTTCCTAACTTTTGTTTGTACTATCTTTTGCCCCCCCCCATGTTTCCTTACTTTTCTATATTTTCTCTCTTTTTACACACTTATTATTTATTGTATCTTTCTTTCCTTTTTTACAATTTTCTTTTTTGATGGTGTCTTTCTTTTGCCGTCTTCTATCTCTATTATTGGTGTCTTTTCTTGACACCTTTCCTTCCTTTCTTATTAGTCTCTCTTTCTGACAGAATATTGTGTCACCTTCTCCTCCTCCTCCTCCTCACCTTGGAGTCGGCCACTCGGCCCAGTCCCAGCTCCTGGATCAGTTTGTTGACCTTTTCTTCCTTCTCCTTCTGAGAGACGGTCGTCGGTAGCCGCAGTGCCGCGGAGAAAGTGAAGTTCTCTCTGACCGTCAGAGTTCCCATCACCACGTCGTCCTGGAGACGAGAAACATCAAGGAAATCCTGTCATGACCGCGGTATTTCTTAAAATGTGACTTCCTGTCCGACTTCCTGTCCGTCTCACTCACCTGCACCACGTATCCAGACAGACACTTGAAGTTTGGAGGCTGATGAGCTCCGTCGATCAAAACCTCTCCTGACAGACCTGCAGGGTCCTTCCTGGCTGCCAGAACATCCAGGAACCTGAAGGACAAACGGATCCAATTAAAAAGGTAGAATATGATGTATGGACGAGCATGCATCCAAGAGAAAGCTACGAAAATGGCGAACACAGCGCTGACTACATGCAAATGGCGAAACACCAAGCATCAAAACCCATTAAGACACTCACGATGACTTTCCACTTCCTGTCGCTCCCATGATGGCGTTCAGACCCGGCTTCATTAACCCACTGAGAGACAGAAAGAAAAAAATATTATTTGATTTTATTTTAATATATATATATATATATATATATATATATATATATATATATATATATATATATATATATATATATATATATATATATATATATATATATATATATATATATATATATATATATATACACACACACACACACACAGTGGAGTGATTTTACAAACTTTCATATGCAAGAGGCATTTAAATGCATATAAACCAGATACCTAAAAACACAGAAAACCAAAAAAGAAAAACTATTTAAATAATTTTCTAAATCAGTTTTTTTATACACCACATATTTTCAACCCGTTTGCCATTTCAAAGGAAAATACACGAAAATAATAAAACTATATATCGTACAGAAGAACATGGGACTGACTTTCCAAATTTACCCGACTCTCTCCTCCTGAATATTTTGAATCTTAACAGCTAGAAGTAGAACAAAACTTCTTTACTGTGTAACTAAAGATTCTGTTTCCAACTTGATACTTGATAAAAAAAGTCCTTAATCTTGACAAAATATCTACGATCTTTCTTTAAACGTGAATAACAGTTAACTTTTATTGTGGGATTTACTTCACGTAAAGCCTCTTGTTAATTTCAAAAGAATAAAATAGAATAAACTATTGTCCAGCCAAGCCAGGGACATTGCTTTTGGGGTTTAAAAATAGTTGAGAATAGTTGCAGTTCGATGAGACAATTGATATCACTCTCATGTCTGAATGGTAAATATGAAGCTACAGCCAGGAGCTAGTTAGCTTAGCATAAAATCAAATCGAAAATTATCAAATAAATCACTTGTCCTTACAAGCTAATTTCTGTACAGATTAATCAAACAAGATATAATGTGTTTTAGAGGTGCTGGTACGTAACTAGCAGTTTTCCCCTGTTTCCAGTCTTTGTGCTAAGCTAAGCTAACCATCTACGCACTCATATTTGCTTATCCATCTCGATTCTAATGTCGACAAATGTTTTGTTTGAAATGACGAGGCAGTTTCACGTCGGTCGTATTTTATGAGGAACTGAAGCATTTCAGTTGTTTTGAAACAGTTTGATTCAACTTTTGGTCTTTTTGCTGACTCAGCATCTGGACTTCCTTCTGTTCAAAATTTATCCCGTCATTATTTCAACACACTACAATTTGGTTTTACTTCCTTAATGATGGTTCTGTCCTTCATTTCACATTGTTATTTTCAAGCAAGATATATAGTTTTAGAGGAGCTGGTACAGAGCCAGGCTAGTAGTTTCTCCCCGTTTCCAGTCTTTGTGCTAAGCTAAGCTAATGGCCGTACACACCATAGTGCTCATTCATCTCAAGTCAAAGAATTCCGAGGCAGTTTCTTTCCCCTCTGCGTTTCTTCAAAGCGGCTGTTGGGGAACTTTGTGATGACGCTTGTTGTAATATATTTGAGGAATTGAAAGAGGTATTTAGTGTTTTTTGCAAACTGAGTAAATCGTGACATTTCAGTTGCTGTTTTGCAATAGTTTGATTGATCTTTTGGTCTTTTTGCTGACTCAAGGACTTCCTCCTGAATAAAACAGCACATTTCATCATTTATTTTCAACAAGTGACACTGCAGTTTCGTTTTGCCTCCTAAACGATGGTTCGGGGTCAACCTCAAGAAAGTGAAGATTCGCCAAAGCCGAGTTTACCACCTCTACCTATAATTAAACCAATGTAAGCAAACCAAATGTTTAACTTCCTGCCGCCTCGTGATAACAGACTAACAGATGTCTTTCTCAAACTGCTGTCAGGTTTGAGACACTCACTACATTTTTAAGAAAACTTTTCATGACAAAAGAGAGCTTTAAAAGAATGTGTGGTTGAGCTGATGAATAGCAAATGTTAAAGTTTTTCTTAAAAATAAATAAATAAAGCTGTAAACTCAACTTCAACTTTGAGTCAGACTGGTCAATGATTACACACACTGAACAATAAAATACCAGGGATACCAACCTCTATAAACGCACACACTGCACTTTGACCAGCTGCCTTTTTTACAATGCATAATGTCATAACGTTTTCATAACATTTCACGAGATCATAAACAAAGAGTTTGAACATCTTCATAACATTTCATAACATAATCAAAAGACTTTGAGGGTTTGTAGTCAGGAACGGAGAGGTGGTTCTCTTTTTCTTGAGTAATCTGCTTCACCGTCTTTAGATTTGTCAGGGATGGACACACATCAAAAAAGTCAGAGGATCAGTAGGGTTCATCCTCCGAGAACCATGAATGTCTACCAAATTTTGCACCAATTTATTTAATAAACCTTGAGATATTAGACAGGATAAGTAAAATAATTTTACCCTTTGGTGGCGCTTGGGGAAAAGTCAGAAAGATTGGTATGATTCATCCTCTTGGCACAACGCATACTAGTGCCACATTTAATAGAAATCTATCAAGTATTTGAGGTATTTAAAGAACAAAAAATATTTTAACCTAATAGTTGCACTAGAGGAAAAGTCAGACGATCAGAGTCAGTTGGTTTCATCCTCTGGGTAGTACCATGACTGTCTACTAAATTTTGTACCAATCCATTAAATAAGCCAGTATTATAATCCATTACCTGTTGGTGGAGCTTGAGGAAAATCTGAGGGTTTACCAAAATCATTAGGATGTATCCTCTTGATTTGGCACAACGCATAGTGCCAAATGTCATTAAAATCTGCCAAGCAGTTGATATATTTCACTAAAAACTTTATAAAAAATATAAACCTCATGGTGGCGCCAAAGCAAAAAGTCATTCATCTGATGACCATGAATGTTTGTGCCAAATTTCATGGAAATCCGTCCTCAAAACCACATTTCCTCTAGCACTAGAGGAGAAATCAGCATATCAAAGTCCTTAGGAGTCATCCTCTGATGACCATGAATGTTTGTGCTTAACTTCATGGCAACTTATTGACTGTTTGAGATATTTCAGCCTGGACCAAACCGACAGATTTCTTCAGGTCACTATAACTAGCCAGCCAAAATTTTCCTGTGAATTTAACACCAACACCCAGTTCAGTGAGTTTGAAAAAGGTCTGGAGGCAGCTCGGCATCCTGCCACTGTTTCTGTTTGTTGGTTTAACCTGAGAGTCATTGTTTTCTTACAAGCTTCTGTACGTGTGTTTTGTCACAGAGGAAAAGTGAGTTTCTCGACAAAGAAACCTTCCTTCCTCTGCCTCCAAACACGAGTGTGTGTTTGATCCATGTGGGCCTTGATCGAGTCACGTTAGCGTTCCAGGTGTCGTCCTGTCGGCAACGTAGACAAACAAATGAACAATAACCGTACAACAGCCTCAGTTTAGCTCAAGCTTTAAAGTCTCAGAGGGGTGAAACTGCTTTGTTTTAAGGGTCCAGTATGTAAGATTTAAGGGGATGTATTAGAAAAAATGTAATATAATAATTACGACGTTTTCATTAGTGTATAATCACCTGAAACTAAGAATCGTGTTTTCGTTAGCTTAGAATGAGCCCTTCATATGTACACAAGGTGCTGGCCCTCCATGTTGAACCACCATGTTTCTACAGGAGCCTAGAAGGGACAAACCAAACACTGGCTATAGAAGGGGACTTCCACATTTTTACTTTACCTTAAGGCCACCGTAGTTCTCCGTAAAGCTTGTGAAACCGCGGTAACGTGAGCCGCCGAGTGCGAAACCGTGGAAACACCAAAGCGCCATCTGAATGTCCTTGCTCTTAAAGTTGTGTTATTATGGTATGGATAGCTTCTAAGCATGGCGAAGGTCCTAAAAAGATACCCCGGTGTTGCCACGGTTTTGAACTCGGTGGTTCACTTTCCCGCCGTTTTGGGAAAGGGAGGAGTGAGCAATCTGCAACTAAATTCTACACGCTAACTTTCTACTTTCTCTAAATTGATAGCATTTAGCAGCAATATCAGTTAATTTCAATGGAATCAGCAGTAAAAAGTAAATCCAAGCTAATATCTTGAATTAAATTCGTACCATCTTTGGAGCAGTTGTGACCTTTGGGAGAAACGAAGAGCCACAGGCCAATCAAAATAGAGGACGCTATAGCTTATTAGCTGCGTTGAACACGTCCGGTTTTATTCAACGAGTGTAAACTGCTCCACAACAGAGGAATATTAGTTATTTGACAGGAGTCAAAGGTATTATATGTCTAGTGAATTATCTGTGTGACCTTATTTTTCCGTTAGCGACCCAGCTAGCAAGTTTGTAAAGATCTGGTTAACCCGAAAGTAGCACAACAGAATCACATTTCTCTGCGTTATATTTAACCCTAAAAGCTTGGTGACAAAGCGTCTAAAGCGATATATTTACACACATTAACGTGGCTAATTTCAAAAAGCAGTTTTCAGTGTACTCACTTGAGGTCGATGAGGATGTGTTTGGTTGTGCCCTTCTTCCAACACAGGCAGCTTCCTCCCTGTCTCACCTTGTAGTCGATGTTATGAAAGCTGACGGTGGCGCCTCGCCGCTGTTGGCCGACACCTGCAGACTGAAAACCAAACTGTTAATTCAACTCAAAACTGCCATTATTTACAAAAACTGTGTGACGTTAACGTGAAGAGAGGAAGGAAGGTACCTGGTGTTTTGAGGCTCCATTCAGCCCAAGCTCCATCGTAACTTTGGTTTCCGACATTATTAACCTCTCTCCTCCTGAAACACGGAAGAAACATTTTACCGAGGCGAATATTTCTTATAGTACGATTTTCCTGTCCCTTTTCAAGCTAGCTAAGCTTTGTTTTTGCAATTTTAAGGATTCATTTTTAGTATAAATTAATAAGTTTCTTAATCAACTTGGTCATTAATTGAAATTGTTTGTTAATTCCTCCAAGTAATGTGTGACGACCCTCTCTACCTGTTACTCCATTTGCGTGGATGCTTTCCCTGCAGGTATTTTAGGTGGTCATCAGCAGAGTGGAAACAGCTCATCAGCAACACCAGCAACACATGGGGCCCTGTGTGCTCAGGTGGCCCCTCTCTCCTTCCTGAGACGACCATTTTGGTTGACGTTATGGTTTGTTTCTACACCATGCAACATTGCATACACACTTTTCATTCATGCACCTACGCTGCTGAAATACCCACTTCACACGCCACTGTTTACCTTTTATAATTCGTTAATTTGCTTGGTTGTGTGCGTCTCGCTAATGGCAAAGTACTGTGTAATGGTCGTCCACTCGCTATTGCAGTGTGATGTTTCTATTCCTGTCACAGCTCTGCCACCATGATCCTGTTTTTTCCATCTCTCACCTAATCAGTTTATTCAGTACACTTGCCAGTCACTCCCACCTCGTCAGCTCATTACTCTCACCTGCTCACTCCACTGCAGCCACTATTTAAACCCCAGTCACACACACACACTCACTGCCAGATAATTTTCATGTCTACCCCCCCTCTTTGGCTCGTCTTGTTCCCAGTTTTCCCGTCTGCCTGCCCGCCCTGCCTCATTCTGCTGGATTTTCCCCCTTGTCTCTTGTCTTGTCCGTGGATCCCCCGTTGTGTCCTGTAAATTTCCTGTGTTGATTTAATTTCATTAAATACCTGCTTCACGCTACTCTGTCTGGCCTGCATTTGAGTCCTCCACCACACCCCGTGACAATTCCAACAACTAGCTCACGGGACTAACGGTAATTAGCTAACTAGCTAGTGATGAGTGTTATTTTCACTAGTAAGTTCGACAGCTTGGACTAAAAACTTAGAAACCTGCTAAAAAAGACAACCAAGACTAAAAGGTTCAATAAGAGTTCCGTTAGCTTAGCGAATTCTGGTGTTTTACCAATCGGTAACCGCATTAAACCAGCTAACGGATCTAGCAATCGGTTAATCCGCTTAGTAATTAGGTTTAATTTAAACATACCACAAAATAGATTTGGAGGGTTTTCTTAATATTCTTTAACATACCAAAAACACACGAACGGATCGAAGCTGGGTGTTTGTATGCTAACGTAAACTGCTAATTTTAGCATACCTGGCTAACTAACTTGGCTACTAATGTTACTGAGTGTTAGCCTACTTCTGAAGCTAAGGAGCTTATAAAACTACATTATTTTGTGGGGTCACGTAATTTAGAAGAAAGACAGCAGAGCCGTGATAAAATGCTATATCAGGGGTTAAGCTAACGTTAGCAGCTCTGTAGACTACTAGACTTGATGCTACGTTCTCTAATCTCACTAGTTAGTCATCTTCCCCAAAGCCTGATCTTCATCCATCTGTGGATGAAGATCATGGGATTAGATTGAAAGCTCCAGAAATTAACCTTTGACCTTTGGACCTTTCCCGGCGACAAAATACATAATTTCTTGTTGCTTCTCAAAATGAAAAGACAGATTGTCGGCATGTTTCTTCAGAATCAAAAGCGTTATAAACCTTTGACTGGTGGCTTTGCTGATGTGCTAAATAAGGCTCATTAAATCGGCGGACAATTACATAACTGGTCTCATGGGATGGGTTAATTGTATTATCCGACCTTCCACCTCCTCGCTGTTAAAGTTCCTGCAATTTAGCTGATCTGGAAACTGAATCCGAATCTCCTGTTGAACTCGACAGAAGCAGCCAACGTTAATTTTTACTTCCTCTTTCTGTCCTACAAACTACACTATTCAGCAGTATTGGAAGAAGTACTCAGGTCTTTAACGTGAAGTAAAAGTAGAAATACCACAGTGTAGAAATACTCTGTTACAAGTAAAAGTAATGGGTTTTTAATTAAAAGTACAAAAGTCTTGGTGTCAAAAAGTCTTTAAAGTATCAAAAGTAAAAGAATAATATATATTATATTATTGGATTATAATTGATGCGTTAATGTGTACATCACTTTGAAAGTAGAAGCTAGTAAACATAGTAAAGTTCCATCTTATTCTATGATATTACATCAAAGTTTGTATTGTTAATCTGAATCTTCATGTAAAATAGTTGAATAAACACAGTGGTGTAAAATGTACAATATCTGGCTCTGAAATAAAAGTATAAAGTTGCAGAAAAGTACCTTAAATTCAGTAAATGTACTTTCCACCCACTGCTTCCCAGTAGAAACTGCTCTCACCTCCTCTACCTGAACCTGGTGTGGATTAATCTCAGCAGCTCACACTTCAGATTTGTCTTCCTACAAAAGGTGACAACTGGAGTAAAAGAGTTTATTACTCGCCTGCTGAAGCTGCAAAGTCCCAGTGAAACAGCTGCTGCTGACTCCAGATGTCCGAACCACAGGACAGAGAGCAGTTTGTTCAGTGACTGAGAGTAAAGCCTGGTTTTATGACTGAGGGGCTGATAAGAGAAGTAGGGAGAAGGGCAGCATGAGTGTGTGTGTGTGTGTGTGTGTGTGTCACTCTATTCTCTTTAGTGGTGGTAATAATACCACCATGTAGAAGTGCTGCATCAACAGAATATCAGACGAATGTACTTAAAATAACGAAAGGAAAAACTCATCGTGTTTTATATTATATTGTAATGTATTGTATTGTATTATATTCTAATATAATATGTTACGTTGTGTTACGTTGTGTTGCGTTAGGTTATATTATGTTACGTTATGTAATATTGTGTTAAGTTATATTGTGTTATGTTATGTTTGGTTAACTTGTTTGAATTGTATTGTGTTATATTTTACATTATATTATATTAACTTCGTTAACCTTTTTCTTTCCATTTAATTTAAAGTTTTACATATTATACGTATACACGTGCTGCATTCAACAGGTTATCAGCCAAATGTACTTGAGGTGACAAAAGTGAAAACTCAATGTTGTGTTGCGTTATGTTGCGTTGTTATGTTATGTTGTGTTACATTAACTTTTTTCTTTCTATTTAATTTTACATTTTAATTTTCTTTTTCCTTTCACCTTTACCGTGTAAAGACACTTAAAAGGCTCTAAATGTAAAGTAAATTAAGCTCCATAAAAATAAGAATTAATAAATCTATGTTTGTGTGTTGTTGAGGAAGTATTTAGATATTTTACTTAAGTACAATTAGAATATCTACAATGCCAAAATACTCTGTAACAACAAGTAAAAGTACTCATTATGCAGAATGTCCCATTTCAAAATAATGTATAATATTATTAGATGTTTACACTATGGTACTGCTACCGAAATAAATCGTGTTATTTAAAGGTTTGTGTGATATTTAGCTGTATGTAATGTAGTGGAGTAGTCTCTCTCGCGACATCTTGTGGATCTTCAGCACAGCCGAGAGGACGCAACTCTCGCGAGACTTGAGTGGTCCAAAGCTCATCCGCTGTGGTTTACTACTAACAACAAACAGCGGCTGTAAAAGTAGGTTTCAGTCTCAGAAACTCTTAAGTGTTCCGGTAAGTGATATCGATGAACCTAATGTTGTGTTATAATGTTAGATCATGTACACTTTGTTTAATACGAAGCCGTTTGGTTCAGATAAACGTGTTTTTGGAGAAGTTTACCATCGTGTGAACCAAGTAAGGTTAACGGTTGTAAGATAGAAACTGTCGTAAAAAGTAACGTTACGTTGCGTGACGTTAATGTTTAACATATATATTTACATAGAATAAGTTGTAGGTGTTGATTTATTTTTTACATATATATATATATATATGTATATGTATATATGTGTATATATGTTTATATATATATATATATGTATATATGTGTGTATGTATATGTACAGTATATTATATATGTATGTGTATACATGAATATGTATGTATGTTTTTTTTATTTCTGTGTATTTGTTTAGGTTGTGATGAAGATGATGAAGATCTGATGATGACGATGATGATGAAGATGACAGCAGACGGTTGATGTGCTCTGAGGACGATGAAGCTGAGGGTGAACCACAGCCAGCTGCTGTTTCTGTCCAGACAAACATCTGGAAACTTCCAGAAAGAAGGAACGCTGCGAGTAGGACGACGGGAGACGGGTGAGACGCATTCTGCTCTACTCGTCTCTTCTTCTCTCTGTTCCCTCTGTCTGCGGTCAGCTGCCTTGCTCAGCGGCTCCTCGGCAGCAGTCATCTCCTTCTATTTCCATCCTGACTCACTCTGACTTCACTTCCTGTAATGTAACGTGTGACAAACAGAAGAAGAAGAAGCTTCTGAATGCTTCAATGAAGGCAGCGTAAACAAATACAAGTAAACTAACAGATAAACCCTCTTCCTCCTCCTCCTCCTCTGTGTCAGATCTCTGTGAGAAGTTCTGTCGTCTGAGAGGAAACCTGCTCTTCATCCTGAAGAAACAGGTGAGACTCTTCTTCTGTGGTTTTGTATTTGAAAGGTGAGACACTACATGTGAATAGGGTAAAATAATTAACTAATAGATATCAACATGAAACTTCACCAGCTGATTACTGACGTTAAGACAATTATTTTTTGTATTACACATTTTCTGAAATGTTATGTTTAAATATGGAAATGAGGCATTAATGGTAACTTTTGGTGAATTTAGGAGAAATCTACAAACGTAAACGGAAGTATTAAAATATATCTTTATGTTTATGTGTGTTTATGTGTTCAGGGTGGTAAACTGGAGGAGGTGCTGCTGTTGGAGAGATGTGACGTGAAGAAGCTTCCAGACGATGACAGACGACTGTCTGTCAGTAAGTAACTCATTCTACTCCGTTAAAGCTTCATTAAGTACGTCACATTTATCCATAACGTCATCGTGATGTGTTCACTGTAGTCTGTAAAAAGGATGATATTTAGAATGTTTGATGGTTTACAGACGTCAGGGCGACTCCTCTGGTTGTATAGAAGTCTATGAGAAAATGACTCTACTTCTCTCTTGATTTATTACCTCAGTAAACATTGTAAACATGAGTTTATGGTCTCAATCTCTAGTTTCAAGTCTTCTTCAATACAGCATGATGTTCATTTAGTACATTATGGTCCATTTAGAGTCAAACAGACCATAAAGCAGGGGATGCTTTAGGGCGGGGCTACACGGTGATTGACAGGTCTCTACCAGAGACGTATATGCCGTCTCTGCGTCACTCCTCCTCAGTCCAGGTATGGTCACTTCTGTTCACTGGTTGCAAAAAAACAAGATGGCGACGACCAAATCGCTGAACTCGAGGCTTCAAAACATCAGTCCACAAACCGATGAGTGACGTCACGACGACTACGTCCACTTCTTATACACAGTCTGTGATTTCACACCTAAAAGACCCTTAAAATGATAGCTTTAGTCCGACGTTCGAAGCTTCTTTGCACCAACGTCCATAACTGAAGCATCGTCTTTTTAACCGCATGTCTTCTTCAGTGTTTCTGGGCGGTGACCCCGTCGTGTTCCTGGAGTCCGGCGGCTCTGAGGACTGTTTGTCGTGGCTCGCCGTCCTGAGAGACGCCAACGGAGACGGGCTGAGGCGACACATCGCACGCCTCCGCCAGCTCATCGGCAGCCACGGCAGCGGGGGGGAAGAACACCTGGAAGACGCTGGAGGTTTGATATTCATACACATAATAAATCTATTATTAAAGCACCAAGAAGCCCTCTTTTAAACATAACGTTTTTTTCTGGAGACAAATACCACCATATGTTTTCACTGTGTGTTGATGTAATGCTGCTTTGTGACCACAAGGTGGAGACTCATCTACTGCTAAAGTCTCTCCACTGCACCTGAGTGTCGGTATGTGACACACACACAATCAAACACACACACACAATCAAACACACATATGTTTCATCATGCTCTCTCTCTCCCTCTCTCTGTTTCTCTCTCTCTCTCTGTCTGTCTCTCTCTCTCTCTCTCTCTCTCTCACTCTCAGAGTGTAGAGGTGCGCTTGCCGTGGCAGCCAGCAGAGTCACGGTACAAGTGTGTGTGATCGACACTCACACAGTCAGGAAGCACTGCTGCTGCCAGATAGTGGAGGTACACACACACACACACACACACACACACACTTACTGGCTTTAAAATGCAGCCTGATAAGCATGTTTCAAAGTCCTCACAAAGTGTGTGTGTGTGTGTGTGTGTGTGTGTGTGTGTGTGTGTCAGGGACAGGATGCCAGCGTGTTTCTGACATCAGTGTGTTTTCGTGGTGACTACCCTCTCTACCGCCACAGCAGGATTAAAGTCACCGTTTACCACCGAGAGGAGCCGACCACACACGCCACAGTAAGTGTGTGTGTGTGTGTGTGTGTGTGTGTGTCTATACTATAATGCTGCGTTCACAAAGCATCGACCAATCACATTGCAGAACGGGTTTGCTTGCACCTATATTTTCGAAACAACAACCCGGAGGCTCTGAAACAAGATGGCAAACTTTATTTATTTCAACCTCGACAAACGCGGCGCAGACCAGACCTGCTGCTTCCTTTCTTACCTTTCACAATAAAAGCCCTGGACATATGGTGAATATTTTACTTTTTTTGTGTTGTTTATTCGTCACGCTGCTGGTGTTTAAAGGCCTTTTAGATGGTGGAAAGGTTCTAAAGAGAAGCTCCAGAGAGGGTTCTGGGTAGAACCATTACACCAGAGAAGGGTTCTCTGTAGAACCCCTCATAGGGGGTTCTGGGTGGAAACTTTCAGAGAGGGTTCTCGGTAAGACCCTTCGTGTTGGGCTCAAGGTAGAACCCTCTGAACCTTTATAAAAGTGTTCTCCTATGAGGACACGCTGAAGAACCCAATAAGGTTCTAGTTAGAGCTTTTATTTCTAAGCGTATAAGAGGATTAGTGCAGAGGATGTGTAATACCAGCGGTGGTAGCTTTTCAACACACACACACTCAATTCAGTTAATCTGGCACACATACACACACTCACACACACTCTCACACTCTCACACACACACACACACACACAGAGTGAACATCGAGGGCAGCCTCAGAGAGAGAAAGTGAGATTTTTTATATTCGTTTTTGGCCGTTTTCCTTTCTGTCAAACTCGACCCCGACCGGCCCGCCAGGCACTTCGCTAATCTGCATATTTCCCATGATGCCAATGGTTTATTTTAATCCTGTTAGCCATGTTGAAAGAGGAGGAGGATGAGGTGGTGGTGGTGGTGGTGGTGATGGAGCGAGCAGAGAGATACTTATCCGGTGTGTTTCAGTCTTTTCAGCTGAGGGACGAACAGTGAAGCAGGATTTTCATTTGATGGATTAATTTGTCCGTTTTTCCTGCTCTTCATCTTCTTCTCTTTTATTCCTGCGTCTTCACAGTCTGTAGACCCGTCCTGTAGCAGGAAGAGAAGCCGTCTTGTAGCTGCTGCTGTCACACATTTATTCGACTCTTTTGTGCAAAATTCAATAGAAAAGCTTTAATTTCAGCGGTGCGTTCAGGGGCAGATGGTAAACTCTGCGTTAAGTGCATTCAGTGTTGGAGGTGTTTTGTTGCTCTGCAGCTACTCTGATTACTTCTAGTTGTGAACGAGTTACTTCACTCTAAAACATCAGCTTTGTATCAAACCTCAGCATGACTCAAGTTTTATGTTTTAGTAGCTTTTAGATTAAAGTTAAAACAAAATAGCAGGAAGTAAACAGGAAGGAAGAGGTTTTTTAATTTGTGGGGATGCAGAGCGGGATGATGTCGTGCACCAAATGTTTCTGTCCACTAGGAGAGAACAGCTCCTCTGCTGGACAGGTAGGGAGGTGCACGCACACACACACACACACACACACACACACACACACACAGTGTAAATGTCCTGTAGAGTCTGACTGAATTGTTGGAGTGCAGTTTGTATTTATGTGTGTGTGTCTAGGTTTGATGAGGATTAGCACGTAATCTTAAAAGCCTGTTGTTTAGCTGAAGATCTCTGTCTGTGTGTGTGTGTGTGTGTGTGTGTGTGTGTGTGTGTGTGTGTGTGTGTGTGTGTGTGTGTGTGTGTGTGTGTGTGTGTGTGTGTGTGTGTGTGTGTGTGTGTGTGTGTGTGTGTGTGTGTGTGTGTGTGTGTGTTAAACCTTCAACGAGGAAATGTGGAAACCGTTTGTGTTGTTAGAGCCTCAACATCCTGTTGGTTTCCTTCTGTCTGTCTTTGTCTCTGTGGTTCTGTTTCCTAGCAGACGTTAGCGTCACAACAAACAACTAATATGAATAAAATAAGAAATAAAACGACGATATACAAGTGCTTTTACTTTACGTTTGTTCTTAAATTACATTCTTAATGCAGGACTTTAAGATATTTCTACTTATTAAAAACGTCTTCCTCCGTTGGATCGATGATTAAATCTGTTTATAAAATGCCATAAAGTAGCAACAACAAAGATGTTTCTATCATTTTCCTGTATTTTATAAACTCAGAGCTTCAACAGAAAGTGAATAAATACATATTGTTCTCCTTTCTGTTCTTCATTATTTTTACATTATTAGCATCACGTGGCAGTAAATCATGAGTCTATTCTATCATGTTCATTATTGCTGTAATAATTAACACCGATTTGTTTGTGTGACTTCTGTGTTTTAAAGTCTTTAAATGTGAAACAAAATAACATTTATCTTCATCAGCAGCTGAGCGTCACTTCCTGTTCATGCTGATGCTTAAAAAAAAGATACATTTGTGTCATTTAACATCAATAAAATAAACATTAGAATTAAACAGACTTTATCATTAAAATATCAAAGACAAGAACATCTGACTTCAGTTTATAGTATTATCTGTGTCTGTGAGTGTGTGTGTGTCTGTCTGTGTGTGTCTGTGTGTGTGTCTGTGTCTGTGAGTGTGTGTGTGTCTGTCTGTGTGTGTCTGTGTGTGTGTCTGTGTGTGTGTGATTTGAGTGCTTTTCACTCGTCAAGGTAATCCTCTGATTATCGCATAGCAACGAGTTGCTGAGGGGGATTTTTGGTCCACGGCCGTGACCTTGATGCGTGTGTGTGTGTGTGTGGCAGACAGAATGGGTCATTTATTAATGAATTAATATTGCAGCTCTTTACATAACATGATATAATTTAGGTGTTGATTCAACCGAATTGTATTGCAATATCCTGACAGGTGTTTCTATTATTTAGTCTAAATAATATAAATAAGCTCAATAAAAAGCACTAAACATAAACACAAGTATTGAACCTTCACAACGACGTGTATCTGTTTCCCTGTGACGTGTAACTGGCTCTGATTGAGCTCAGATGATGAAGTGATGATGATATATTGTATATTAACAGTAAGATTCTGTATAAAATGTGTATTTATTATTGCAGCCAGTGTTGAATCCCTCCATGAACTACATACAGGCTGGATCAGAGCGGGAAAGGTTCCAACATACTGACACATCACATCTTAATGTCACATAAACTCTTTGTCTCTCTCAGAGGAGCTTTCTGGGTTTCACCTCCTTCTCCATCGGAGATCTGCTCAGGTCCAAAGAGCCTCACATCTCCCTGAGTCTCAGGTAAACACACTATGTTATTATAATAACCTCCCGTATGAACATCTAACATCCTCCAGCTCTTATGTTAGCGTCACTGTCAACGTTTCTACCAGTTAAAACAGCTCCAAACACGCTTTACCTCCTCAGAAAACCTCCTTTAATCTCACTTTGAGGCTTCTCTCTGTAAGTGAGATGAATTCATGTCTCTTCACTGAGGTGTCGGAGACGTCACCTGATTGGCTGTTGCTTGGTTACCTGTAGTCAGATGAGGAAGTGAGAGGGGTAGCGTGTGTGTGTGTGGCTCCGCCTCCGTAGGGGTAGCGTGTGTGTGTGTGGCTCCGCCTCCGTAGAGAGCAGAAACACACTTCCTGTTTTAATATCACAACACCTTCAGAGAGCGTGAGACACCAGGTGGTGTGCAGTAGGTAGGTGTGCAGTAGGTGATGTGCAGTAGGTGGTGTGCAGTAGGTAGGTGTGCAGTAGCTGGTGTGCAGTAGGTAGGTGTGCAGTAGGTGATGTGCAGTAGGTGATGTGCAGTAGGTGGTGTGCAGTAGGTGATGTGCAGTAGGTGATGTGCAGTAGGTGGTGTGCAGTAGGTAGGTGTGCAGTAGGTGGTGTGCAGTAGGTGATGTGCAGTAGGTGATGTGCAGTAGGTAGGTGTGCAGTAGGTGGTGTGCAGTGGGTAGGTGTGCAGTAGGTAGGTGTGCAGTAGGTGGTGTGCAGTAGGTAGGTGTGCAGTAGGTGGTGTGCAGTAGGTAGGTGTGCAGTAGGTGGTGTGCAGTAGGTGATGTGCAGTAGGTGGATGTGCAGTAGGTAGGTGTGCAGTAGGTTGGTGTGCAGTAGGTGGATGTGCAGTAGGTGGATGTGCAGTGGGTTGGTGTGCAGTAGGTAGGTGTGCAGTAGGTGGTGTGCAGTAGGTGGATGTGCAGTGGGTTGGTGTGCAGTAGGTGGTGTGCAGTAGGTAGGTGTGCAGTAGGTAGGTGTGCAGTAGGTGATGTGCAGTAGGTAGGTGTGCAGTAGGTGGATGTGCAGTAGGTGGATGTGCAGTGGGTGGGTGTGCAGTAGGTAGGTGTGTCTGTGGTCGGTGTGCTGACACGTTACGCTCAGGTGTGTCTAATGCCTCTACCTGGCACAGGTTGGCTGAGTGACAGAGCTTTGTGCTGCACAGTTAGCTGAGGAGAGTTGGCTTCGTCTCTCTGGTTTCTTCATGGCGTGTTAATTATCTTTGATGACAACAAATGACCAAGTTAGCTGAGCAAGATGTCTTCAGTGAGTTAGATTTGTCTTCTTGTCTACTCAGCTGTATATAAGAAGTCTTCAGCTTGATCATTTAGTGATCTTGTGTGTTGTTGATTTGTCTTGTTGAGGCTCTTATTTCTACTTAACTGTGTCAGTCATCTTCTCTCCAGTTAGCTCTGTCTTGCTAGTTATGTTCTTACTAGTTAGCTTTGTTGTACTAGTCATCTTGTTATTTAGGAAGAGTTTAGTTTTAGGAAGTCTTTTGAGTCATTTTGTTTCTTGGTAGTTTTGTCTTGCTTGTCATTTTGTTGATAGTTGTTTTGTTGCTAATTAGTTTTTTGTTGCTAGTTGTTTTGTTGCAAGTTAGCTGTTTCTTCATTGCTAAGGCTTACGATCTTTGTCATACTCGTACATTTATTGTCAGTCTTTCTTCTCATATATTCAGTAGCTAGTTACATTTTCTTTCTTCTGTCCTCTCTTTAAATCAGGACGATGGACGGCGTGAACGAGGCCGGGGAGGTGAAGGTGTCCCGTCTGCAGATGGAGGGAGAAACTCCTCCTGATCACAAGGTTTCTATTCTGGTTGTTCTTGCGTAACGTAGAGATGTCACAGCTTTCTTTGTGTTGATCTTTGCACCACGTCTCTCTCTCTCTCTCTCCAGTGTCCGGCTCTGTGCGACAGTCTTCACAGCTCATTCCACGACAAAGAAAACAGTCCGATGATGAGAGCGGGTCAGAAATCTACTTAAAAGCTAGTTAGTTTTGTCTTGCTAGTTTTTTGTTTTTTTTTACAATTTAGGAACTTTTTATGTTGAATGTGTTCAGAGTGATTTTGACATTGTCTGTCTATATATAGATATATATATATCTATATATACTTATACTTTTATGTGCGTGTGTGTGCAGTGTTGTGTGCTCAGGTGTGTAAGGTGTACCGGTTTCAGACGGAGGATCAAAGATGGCTGCTGGTCCGGGAGCAGATGTCAGAGACGCCGCTCTCCTTCTCTTTACCCAAACAGCTACTGAGCGCGCTCATACAGAGCCACACCGGCCGGTGTGTGTTTGTATTCTCTGTGTTAAAGTCATGTGACGCTTCTCTATTCACCTTTTAACTGAACTTTATCAACAGAAAATCCAAAGAACAAGGTCAAATGTTGCATTTAAGAATGAAATAAAGTAATAATAGTTTGTTTTGAGGCTTTTGAACTACGAGCTCATTAACTCAACAACGTTTATGGAAACTTATTGTCTTAATTTGCTCTTGATGCTTTATATTTATATATCAGCTTTAATCATTCAGAGTCATTCGTAAATCTCAAACAAGCCCGTATTTATTTCCCTCCTTCAGGGTCCAGGAAGTGACGGAGCTCGGTGACCTTTCACCCCACTGGGACGGGCTCCGCCACGACGTCATCGACCACTGTGACCACCTGATTGGCTGCTATCGGGAAACGCTTGCTGAGCTCGACAAACTCTCAGGTGTGAAATGAATTAAAGGGGCCGAAACCAGCCTTTTAAAGGAATAGTTTGACATTTTTCAGTGGAGATAATCACGTATTCACGTTCACCATTATCGTGTTTGTACGATAAATATGAAGCTAGAGCCAGCAGCCGCTTAGCTTAGCTTAGCTTAAAGACTGAAAGCAGAGGGAAACAGCTAGGTAAAGATCTGCGTACTTCTTCTACCTTTGCACGTTACATCTTTGTTTAAAATACTTTGACTCCAGGAAGCCCAAAATGTTGAACTATGCCTTTAAAAAAGAGTTTTATATTCACCTTGTGTGAAAATGATTTCATGGTTTTCTTCTTCTTTGAAACAGCCTCGTCGTGTTTTAAGTCGAGCAGCAGTAAATCAGACAAACATCTTCAGTTTGTTCCAACAAACCTGCACTCGCAGAGGATGGAGGTCACCGGTCCAGACAGCACAGGTCCACTCAGAATTTATTATTATTATTATTATTATTATTATTATTATTAATAATAATCCAATAAAATCTCTCTCTCTCCCTCTCCCCCCCAGGTGTGTGGTACGAGGTCATAACAGTCGGGGCTCCAGCTGATCACCACCAGGCCTTCAAACACGGAGGACTGAAGAAGCTCCTCAGTAAACACACAAACCACACAGACAGGTGTGTGTGCGTGTGTGTGTGTGTGTGTGTGTGTGGAGGGGGGGATTAATCTCTGTAATCTCTGTCTGGATTAGTGCATCTGTTTCTTTTCACTTTCCCATAATGCAACAGGCTTTAAATCTGAAAAACATCTCTTATGATATGAAAATACTGAATTAAGGGAATAATGAATAATAAAGCTTGTGCGTTAGGTGGATCGGCACATTTTGTCTGACTCACATCAGCTTGTCGCGCCGCTGTTAGCAAATGTTGCTAATGGCGCACGGCTAAAACTGTCCGGCAGCAACTCGCACCCGTGAACTTTAGTTCAACATTCAAACGCATCGATCTACAGACCGTGTTTTCGTTGAGTGTCACAGAGAGCAGAGGACGTTGATGATCATGAATTTTAGCAGCAGCGACGAATAAGTATAGAGGAAACAGTACAAGTACCTAGTATTTGTACTGGAGTACAGTACAAGTACCGAGAGCCCCACAGTTTTATTTTGTCTTTCTCTCTCCAGCTCCGTCTCGTACTCCCGGGACGAGAGCTCCAGAGCGAGGGAGCTGCTGGCCAGCGTGGCCCAGCTGCAGCCTCTGGTCTTCGGGCTCGCTGAGGAGCTGCTGGCCGTCTCTCTGGAGCTGAGCGCCACGCGGCTGCAGCTGGTCCTGGACGGCCTGACTCAACAGGTGAGGAGGGATGGGGGGGGGGGGGGGGGAGAGAGAGGAGAGGAGAGAGGAGAGGCTGGAAGTAGAGGGTTTAAAGGCTTCGATGTTCAGAAGGTTAATAATCTGAGTCTCGTTCTCTCTTAAATCGTTCCTTCTCACTCAGACGGAGCAGTTCGTTCACGCGCTCAAAGACGAGCTGGTGAAGAGCGCCCTGCTGACGATCCACAGCCAGCGTTCACCCGACGGCGGCCACGTCCACAGCAACGGGCTGCTCTGTGACGACACGCCGACCAATCAGGAGAGGCAACGGGACACGGAGTACGACGAGGAGGAATGGGCAAGTGTGTGTGAGAGCTCTTCACTCGTTTCTTATAGTGTTGTGCTTGTTTTTATGTGTGTGTGTGTGTGTGTGTGTGTGTGTGTGTGTAGGACAGGGCGTGGGCCAACGTCGCCATGAGCCTCAACTGCATCGTCGCCATGGTGGACCGGCTGCAGGGCCGGGAGGTCCGCCCCCTGGAGGTGACGTCATCAGAGCAGCAGGAAGCCACGGGGGACACAAACTCTCAGAACACCGGTGGGACGCTTTGTTTCCTGTTCAGACTGTATTTCACAAAAACTTTTGGTTTATTGATTAAAACTAAAGCAGAGAAATTTAAATGATGATCTTGTCTCTCTCCTCCAGCCTCCTCTTCCTCCTCCTCCTCCTCCTCCTCTGCGTCCTCCTGGCAGGAGCAGCTGCTCCCCCTGGTGCTCACTCTGAGGGACTGCGTGCGTGAGGCGGTGGGGAAGGCCCGAGCCGCCATGACCTTCGTGGTCCTGCAGGGGGCGGTGGCCACGACCGTCGCCCAGGGACCGGCACACGTGGTCCGACGACGCCACGCCGTCTTCAGCCAGGCGGTGAGACAATGAGATATATATATATATATAGAAAAACAATGAATTAATCTTCTTATTTCTCTTAGATATACTTGCTTGGAAGTGTTCTTTTAGGGTTCATCAATAGCAAGTTGTGGGTAGTACCTGGTACTTTTTTTTTCGAGGTTCATAGCGATCTGAGCCGATACAAGAATGTGGAGTTAAAACACTGCAGACCTCTGATTGGTCAGAGAGAACCTTCACTAGCGGGACACGTGACTTCCTGCACAAACCCGCCTTTTTTTTATTCACTTGGCCCAGATTTTAAAAAAATGGCAGCCTGCGAAACGTGTCAGGGGCCTCAAAGTGTCCCTCAAAGAGACACGTACCGACCGAGAAGAGACTCAACATGACCGAAAAGACTCACAAAGCAACTACAGAGAAACATCTCATCTTATCTTAACGTATCTCATCTTGTCTCGTCAGCTCTCAGCCGTGGTGTGTGGTTTCATGTTGAAGCTCTACGGAGGTCTGGAGGATCACGACTTCCTACTGCAGCTCCACTCTGTCGGACTCCTGGTTCAGTTTGAAGGCCTGCTCAGCACCTACGGTACACACACACACACACACACACACACACACACACACACACACACACACACACACACCTGATACACATGCTGCATGTCTTCTAACATGGTGTGTGTGTGTGTGTGTGTGTGTGTGTGTGTGTGTGTGTATGTGTCAGGTGACGAGGTGGGGATGCTGGAGGACATGGAGGTGGGTGTGGCCGACCTGAGCAGAGTCGCGTTCACCGTCACCGAGGCTAAAGGTGACGACCTGCTGCCGACGCTCAGCGGAGCATGGTGGGGTAACGCACACACACACACACACACACATACACACACACAATGCACCCTCAGCTCAGTGTGTGTTCGCCTCCTTCAGGGGCGGTCTGGTCGTCGAGGTCCCGTTGCCCTCAGAGACCTTCGGGTCGCTGCCGCAGGAAGTGAGAGACGGACGTTTGATACGAGTTCATCCGGTTCTCTTTAACATTGGAATCAACCAGCAGCAGAGTCTGGCTGAGAGGTGAACACACACTTCATACACTTTTATATATAAACACATTAATATTTGACTGAGTGTAGTATTAACATGTTTAAAGAGCAACAGATGTTCGTTTGCTTCCTGTAACCTGCAGAAATCCTGAGTTTTCAGTGTGAAATGAGTTTTTCTTTAAACTTTGAGACATCCTCACAAGTCCTGGTTTAATAAACATATTTGTTTACTTATTTGTTGTTGTTGTTTGTTTGTTTGTTTGAGGTTTGGTGACAGCTCCCTGCAGGAGAGAGTGAACCAGCAGAGCTGTGAGCGTCTCCGAGCGTACTGCAACGCGCTGCCTCTAACGGGTACGACTCTCTTTCCTCTGTTATTGTTGATCGTCTTTGAGACAGAAATCACAATCCGGTCTGAACCAGAGCGTCTGTCCCTCTCAGCTGGTACCCGGTCTCTGTCGGACCTGTTGTCCTCTCTGGATCACAGCGTGGAAACCAAGAAGAGGAAGAACGTGGGGGTTCTGTGGATCGCTGCCACGGTAAGACGCTCGACAGTCTGTGAGGTAGAAGTCTGGAAGGTGTACTTTCTAACAAGACTAAGATAAGAGTAAGAACATGACCCAGACTAAGAACTCCACTAAGAATGAGACTAAAACAAGATTGAGACCAAGAAAAGACAAGATTGAAACTATGACTAAAACCAAGACTAAGAATTCAGGGAGAAATTCAGGTGATGTAGCAGCACAAGGAGAGAAATAAGTACAGAGAGGTCAAAAATAAATAATAAGTTATATGGTGGTGGAGAGCAAAAAGATGAGAATATTTGACTTTCACTCATCGGGAGACACAAACACAATGTGTGTGTGTGTGTGTGTGTGTGTGTGTGTGTGTGTGTGTGTGTGTGTGTGTGTGTGTGTGTGTGTGTGTGTGTGTGTGTGTGTGTGTGTGTGTGTGTGTGTGTGTGTGTGTGTGTGTGTTCAGGTGTGTCGTGAGGTGAACGGCGTGCGCCTGACGAGCTGCAAGAGTGCGAAGGACCGCACGGCGATGTCGGTGACGCTGGAACAGTGTGTGTTACTGAGAGAGCGACACTCACTCCGCCGGCAGCACTTCAGCGTCGCACTCGACTGCATGAGGAGGTTCGTTCAACACGCAAACATCCACTTCCTCCTTTCCTTTCCTCTGTCGTCTCCTTTGGGTTTCCTTTCTTTCCCCTCTTTATTTTATGTGTTGTTCACATTTTCTTTCTTTTCTTTCGGGATCTTTATCATCCGTTGTTTTTTATTTTCTTCTCTTCGTCTCCCTTCATCACACACACTCTCTCTCACACACACACACACACACACACACACACACACTCTCTCACACAAACACACGCACACACTCCTCCTCCAGGTCTCGTCTGTCCTGGGGGCAGATGCTCGGCTGTTACGCCCAGTCAGGAGTCACTGTCTGTGGGTTGGACCCGGGGGAGCGCCCCCCCGGCCTCCAGGGCTCGTGGCTCCCGCCGTGTTTTGCGCCCGAAGCCCCCAGACGTCACCTGTACCCGGTGGCCTTCCTCCTGGTGTCCTCTCACCTCCTGGTGCTCTGGCTCATCCTCAGCCTGGTTATACTGCTGGCCAAATACCAGTAGACCAGCACGGACTGGGAGCACTGGGCACCAAGTGGACTACACGGATGCTTGTTGTTTTATCACTGAACAAGACAGTTTCCCAGTGTGTGTTTATATGTGTGTGTGTGTGTGCGTGTGTGTGTGTGTGCACAGGGACGGGTGCAGGATGGAGAACGTGCAGAAGAACATCGGCAGCAGGAAGTTCGCCTTCAGCGGCGTTCAGCTGCTCACTTTCCCCAAACTGTACCGACCTCCAGACGGCAGCTTCGGATGAACACACTTTACTTTATTCTCTGTACAGATTTGTGTTTTTTATTATTGATTGTTTTATCGTGTAAAGTTTGTGTAAATGTAATTTTTTTATGTTGTCATGACTCTCTGACGTTCACTGAACACGTTTCTGATATAAATGAATACTTGATTTATTTCTGACAAACATCAAATGAATTAAACTAAATGTTCAGTGATACATGAAGTGATGGTGTCTGATTAAACACATTAAGAATATGCACCATATAAATATATCAACACGCATGGTTTCTCCACATGATGGATCTTAATGTTTCATTTTTGTGAAATGTGAAATTAATTTAATTATGAGAAGGTTTTGTTGCAACCGGTGACTTTGTAGTGACGGAGGAACTTAAAGAAAGCAGGTGAGTGAAAGTAAAAGTCAGAATACTAGCGAGTAGTTTTATTTAAGGACTGAACTCTGAGAGCGTTCTGACTTCTTTGTGTTTTAAAAAATGATTTGATGATGAATGTTTCATCTAAAGAGCTGCAGATTTATCCTCCGTTGATTAATCAACTAATGGTCTCAGCTCTAATTTCATGTACATCAAGTACTGTACTTCAGTAGAGTACATCTCTAGAGGGAAATGTACTTTCTACTCCACTACATTTATTTGACACTTAAAGTTGTACTACTAATCCACCCAGTAGTATACAAAGTATCACAAATTGGCTCCACATGACAGCTATGACATTAAAATACTCATATGTGTATTTATTAGTGATAAAAAATACGAATATAACACTGCATAATGAGTACTTTTACTTTTGAAACTTTAAGTACATTTTGCTGATAATACTAGCTACATTTTGAATGCAAGACTTTTACCTATAATGGAGTATTTTTTGACTGTGGTATCTGATTCTGGTCGGTTTGTAATGTTTTGGCTGCAGTTTCTCTTCCGGGCCGCCAGGTGGTGCTGCTCGGCTTACAGCGCTCATAGAGATACGTCAAGTCAGACGCATTCATAACGGAAATGAAATGCTCTTCAGAATAAAAGGTAACGTCTTTCATTTGTGGAGTTTAACTCGTCAGCGTATCTGAAATACGAGAGCTTTTATTATGTACGTGATTATTTTATTAAATTGTGAGTCATAAAAACATAAATTCAGCAATACAAGCTCTTCACGAGAAATAAATCTGCTTTTATTTTAAATCAAACAACCGGAACTCCCGTATCACATTAGCGCTAGCTTAGCACTGGTCCGCTCAGGCCCAGTCAAAACAATGCAGCTTAGCTGGCCTACTGCGTTTAGATAGATAACTGTTAACCTTATAATACAGTACGTTCACCGCTTGGTGTTTTACTTCGGTAACGTGCAGTCGCGTCGTTTTAACGGTTGGATTTTGTCTGAAGCTGCTCTTCCTCTCGTGGGTGTTTTGTTGTTGTTGTGTTCTCGGTGACGGTTGTTAATGGAGACGGCTAACGGACGTGTGAAGATAGGTAACAGCTGAAAACACGGGAAAATATATATAAGAGAAGGAAGAGGGTGGTAAAGGAGTGGGCGTCGAAGTTAAAGATGGTGGAGTAGACGTCTGTGCGGTGTGCACGCTACCGACCGACGGTTGGTCTGCTGTCCACCGACGGTTGGTTCCTCTCTCCACCGACGGTTGGTCCACCGACGGTTGGTTCCTCTCTCCACCGACGGTTGGTTCCTCTCTCCACCGACGGTTGGTTCTTCGCCACCGACGGTTGGTTCTTCTCCACAGGCGGTTGGTTCCTTGGTCCACCGACGGTTGGTTCCTCTCTCCACCGACGGTTGGTCCACCGACGGTTGGTTCCTCTCTCCACCGACGGTTGGTCCGCCGACGGTTGGTTCCTCTCTCCACCAACGGTTGGTTCTTCGCCACCGACGGTTGGTTCCTCGCTCCACCGACGGTTGGTTCCTCTCTCCACCGACGGTTGGTTCCTCTCTCCACCGACGGTTGGTTCCTCTCTCCACCGACGGTTGGTTCCTCGCTCCACCGACGGTTGGTTCCTCTCTCCACCGACGGTTGGTTCCTCTCTCCACCAACGGTTGGTTCTTCGCCACCGACGGTTGGTTCCGCTTTCAACAGACGGTTGGTTCTTCTCCACAGGCGGTTGGTCCCGCTCTCCACCGACGGCTGGTTCCGTCCCGCTCTCCACCGGCGGTTGGTTCCTCTCCACCGACGGTTGGATCACCATGGCACCGGTTTCTCTGGTGGCGGCCTGCCGCAGCCTGGCCCTCTCCACGTGGCTGCTGTCCTTCTGCTTCGTCCACCTGCTGTGCCTGGACTTCACCGTGGCCGAGCGGGAGGAGTGGTACACCGCCTTCGTGAACATCACCTACGTGGACCCGGCCACGTCGGAGCTCCGCACCGAGAAGACTGAGTGCGGCCGCTACGGTGAGCATTCTCCGAAGCGCGACGCCAAGGACCTGGTGGTGGTTCTGCCCAGCGACCGGCAAGCCTGCGACCCCAACGCCCGGTTCGCGGTGCCGACGCAGGCCGGAGCCTGGGTGGCGCTGGTTGCACCGGGCAACTGCACCTACAAGGATAAGATCCGCCACGCTGCAGCACACAACGCCTCGGCGGTGGTCATCTTCAACGTGGGGGCCGCTAATGTGAACGACACCCTCACGATGCCTCATCCAGGTACAGTGACACTGTTTTATAAGACCAAGACCAAGACCAGACCAGACTCAGTCCGAGACCCAGACTCAGACCCAGACAAAGAATAAGACGAGACCGAAACTAAGAACAAGATTTAAAACAAGATTAAGACGAAGATGAAGACTAAGATCAGACCAAGACCCAGACCAGACTCAGTCTGAGAACAAGACAAAGACCCAGACCCAGACCCAGACAAAGAATAAGAAGAAATAGTTAAATAGTTGCCACTTCATTTTAATTTCTTGTCACTTCTTGAAACATGTTTGGGGACTTGTTGTTGACTAGGTTAACGTTACAGGTCTGATCGTTTACAACGTGAGTGTGGATAGAAGTACTAATGTGGGACAGAGAGTCATTGATCCCAGGGGAGTATTTTTAGACACAGACTCATTGATTTAGTTGCTTTGTGTGTTAGTTGAGGTTGGTTTGAGTTCAACGTCGGCCTCGGGGGGGGAAATTCACCACAACACGTGGCTGAACACCCAAAGACACAAAGACACGTCCAGTACATCAAGTTCTGAACAAACGCGTCACAGATACTCACAATATGTACATCAATGTGTTTTATATCAGTATGAGTGTTTAGAGTGAGTCATCGATGACTTTGATGCTGAAAATGTGTCAAAAACATTATTTCATGATGGAAAATCATAACGTTAAATCAAAGAGTCGCGTTCTCAAATTTAGGGTCGTTTCTCCAAAAAAGAGACCAAAACAAACTTCTTCCTCTTCAGAAACTGTTCGTTCATCAGTTTTAGGAGCTTGTTTTTCTCCAGAAATAAACCCTCAGAAATGGTTTGACCTGTTCACACCTGACCGCCGTCACCGGCTAATCCCTGGTTACTACGTGATGGAAATGCTGCAGTCTCTTATATAATCCTGGTGTTTGTACTTCACACCATAGATGGATGTACACTCAGAAGCATGTCGAGGTTTACGGGTTATTTTTAGATTAGCCGTCTCTTGTGGGCGGAAGAGGAGCTGGTTGTGTTCACGATCAGGGGGGGGGGGGGGGGGGGGGGTTGTTACTGAATGAATGAACAAGATACAGAAGCTGAATACAATCTCTTAGATTGCCAGATGATTAATGGGTAATGTTGGTACTTTTGTACCTGGACCCTATTTTCCCATGTTTTTGTGACTGAGGTATATGTGTATATTTATGTGTTTATTTATATACCGTACATTCAAGGATCATTTATTGTCATTATGCAACACAGGGATGCACGATGAAATTAATTTGTAACGCAACAAACACTTGACAAGATAAGAGTCATTCGTGTTTCTTTTCCCACAGTTATAATCAAATATCTGTTTGCTGAATCTATATTAAAATGTAGAGTATTTGGTGACGTACAGTGTCCCCCCCCCCCCCCCCCCCCCCCCGTCTCTCCTCAGGTACAGGTGAGGTGGTCGCCATCATGATCCCGGAGCTAAAGGGCCGTGAGGTGGCGACCCTTCTGGAGCACAACGTGACGGTCCACATGACGATCACCATCGGGACCAGGAACCTTCAGAAGTACGTGAGCAGGACTTCGGTGGTGTTCGTCTCCATCTCCTTCATCGTGCTCATGATCATCTCTCTGGCCTGGCTCGTCTTCTACTACATCCAGAGGTTCAGATACGCCAACGCTCGGGACCGCAACCAGGTAAACAACAACACCACCTACTAATAATATGATACGCCAACGCTCTGGACCGCAACCTGTGTGTCTGCTTACTGTGTAGTTCATACTACTAAATGTTCCCAAACCAGTTGATTAGAAACAGCTGCTTCCAAAAACAATAACATACAAATTGTGAAATTCAGTTCACAAGTCATAATTAATCACAGCTGCTTCCACTGAGTTATTATAATGTGTTGAAATATCTTTTTAAATAAAGAAAAGATTTTGTAATCTGGAGAAAACTGAAGAAAAGAAACTCAAACAGGAAACTTTTATCTAAAGTTAAATCTCACAACAGTCACAACGTTTGAGGAAGAAGTTTAACTACTGCTTCTTAATCTGCGACTAATATACATCCTCTCTCTCTTTCTCTTCCCCCCCCCCCCCTCACAGCGTCGTCTTGGTGATGCAGCTAAGAAGGCCATCAGTAAGCTTCAGGTTCGTACCATCAGGAAAGGCGACCAGGAGACGGAGGCCGACTTCGACAACTGTGCCGTCTGCATCGAGGGCTACAAACCCAACGACGTGGTCCGCATCCTGCCCTGCAGGTAAGACCACACAGGGACGGGAACTTCAGCAGGACTTAAACCAGGGTTCATACAAAGCTGTTTGAACATGATTGAAAGGATAAGTCCTGTTGATCCCTAAAGGCTTTTAGAACTGGCAGGAATGTGAATTCACTGACGGTTGCAACACTTTGTCAACAGAAGGTTTGGATAGATTGGAGCAGGAGAGTCTGTCTGAGGTTAACTGTTGTTTAGCCATCAGAGTTTCCTCTTAGAGAGAGACTCTGAGGTCCCTCTGGTAAACGGTTATGTCTAGGGTTTTTATTGTGAAAGGTAAGACCAGGAAGAGTGGATCTGTTCTGCGCTTCCTTTGTCAAGGTTGAAATGTCTCACGGTTGAGACAACAATAACGTTGTTGTTGTTGTTGTTGTCTGCAGACACTTGTTCCATAAGAGCTGTGTGGATCCGTGGCTGCTGGACCACCGCACGTGTCCCATGTGTAAGATGAACATCCTCAAAGCCCTCGGCATCGCTGTGAGTCCACCGGCTTCATTTCGTTTTTAACTTGTGTTGAAGAGTTTGACAGAATGTTGAACATCGAGATACTACGGAGAAGAAACGGCATGTTTGTTCAGCAGTTCAAGAAGATCTTGCAAAACTGTGTTTCTCAAACTTCTTAAAAGTAGTAAAGTAAAACTAATGGTGTGTTGTTAAAATGTCTCTGACCCCCTTCCCCCTCCAGCTGAACGCAGACTGCCTGGACGACCTGCCGCTGGACTACGACCTGGCCCTGGGCGGCGGGGGGGGTGTGGGAGCGGGCGGAGTCGGAGCCCTGGCCCTGGAGGCCGTGGTGTCCGGGGCCTCCAGCGACGGCACGCTGAGCGAGGGGGACGGAGCCTCCGTGGTGCTGGACCCCGGGGTGAGGAGGGTGGGGCTCCCTCAGGACTACCAGGACCCAGACACCCTGAGAGACAGTCCACTGACAGCCACCACAGACACACACACAGGTAACACACACACACACACACACACACACTGACCGGCTACTGTAAGTGTTATACTGACACCCAGTGGTGATTCTGAGGCATGTAATTAAAGTCACATTCAACTTTTCTTTTATGTGATGCGTGTTTTTCGTAGTGAAGGACAGAAAGAATCCATCCAAAGTTTAACCCTCTGAACCCCAAAACAGAACCCCAGTTTTGGGGCGTTTTCTACTCTTATAAAAGTCCTGCTCCTCTATGAAACAGAACCATCAGGACTAGAAGTAGAGAGAACTAGAACATGTCTTTAGTGCAGAATAACAGTTATTATGACATCAATCATGAGAAACGCAAGTTCAATTTGTTTGATAAATTAAATTGGCAAACAAATGAATCTATACATTCAACATTTCTCCAAGTGTTACCAATGTTGAAAAAGAAAATGGAGGCTCCACTTGTAATAGTCTGGTTTGGGATGAGACTCTCTTCCTCCTCCCTCCTCCCTCCTCCAGGTGAGCTACAGCCGATGGCGAGCAGCGCCTCGGTGGCGTCCTTGGTCATCACCGTTGAAACGGGTCTCTCAGACGAGGAGGGGTCTATGGACCAGTGTCAGCTGGGGGACAAGTCCTGAGAGGAGCAAACCAGACCAGAACCAGAACAGAACCCTAACCCACCCACCTAAACCGGGTCAATACAGACTCAAATCAGATCCACATTTTTTACAGACTTGAGTGGACCTGAAGCTCCAGAGAACGACCCGACTGAAACCAGATCCAGGACCTGGTTCTGGTTTTAACTGTGTTTGTTTTTTGTCTGGACCTGTGTGATACAGAACTTAGCTGAACCAAACCAACTTGTCTGGACCCCCGGTGGGGACTCGAGACTAGCCAAAAGCAGGGTCTAGACTCTGATGGGTTTGCACATAGTGGACTTACTTTAAGGTGTGTGTTGGTTTTGATCTGGACTCGAGGGTTTGGCGTCATTTGTAGTCTCCTGGGCTCTTGGCGAGGTTAGAACCAGGACCTAACCTGGTCTAACACGGGTGTGATCCAGTGTGGTGACCCTGGTCTTAACCAGTTAAACTGGGTTGTAACTTAGTCCACCTGTCTGGTTCTAGAAACAGACTCCCCCATCGGTCACTGACCCACAGTGACAGAAACCTGAACTCCAAACATCGTGGACATTTTGATGGTCTGATGGGATTCAAACCGAGTCTCCAGAAGAACATTTAACTCTGGAGACCACGAGGATCATCTCAAACTGAGGAAGTCAGCTGCCAAAGCAGGATTATAAATCCGGAGGATCTGTGAGGAATCTAGACTTCCCTGCGTATTACTTCCTGTTCTTCAGTAACGAGCGCTCTTGGACCTTTTGTGGAATATTCTGTTAGAGGCACAACAACTAGAACGAGACCTGATGGTGACTCACTTCCTGTCCTGGTCTGGATTCTCTGGAGGTTTTATCCTCCGGTTGAAGTGACCTGCCAACATGCCCGGTGCTGTTTCTGGACGTGTGCAATGACCGACTTTTCATTAACGGAAAGGAACGCTTTTATTTTTGTTTTATTTTGAAAGGACATACCAGCTGCTCTGCTTCGGTTTGTGTCTTCTTCTTCTAGTGTTCTGCGTGTGACTGCAGTATTAAATAGCAACTACACAGTGTTTTACTTTTTCCTAGTCGGTATAACTCAAGGCTCCTCTATCTGTACAGTAGTACTCACAGTATTTGGTTTGGATGCTTTCTGTCTTCGGTCGTGGTTCCAAAATGGTGACACTAAGAAATGTTTGCATTGATTTTATAAGGTGTGGGAACGGTTGATGAAATTTGTTTTAATACCGAAAAGTAATTATTATCATTCTGAGAAAATGGTAACGAGAGAAATGCCTCCATGATGGAGAGTTTCCAGCTGCACCGCCATTTACTTTCTCTATTTACGCCATTTAGAGGTTTTTATTTGTGTTGTACATTTTGTTAACTTCACGTTTTTAATCTGCTTTCCTTCATGCTCACGCTGTACAAAACAATCGGTTGCGACACCGAGCTCCAACTAGAGATAGTGACGATGTCCAGGGACGACGTCCAATAAAGTTAATTCAATCATGATTATGTCCTCAACGATGTTGACAAAAAGAGAGAAAGGCAGCGTTACTTAGAAAGTAGAAGCTGCTCTGTTCTGCAACAAAAGTGTAATATCACAGGAGTTTTAGTCGAGACTACAGTTTGGCCCCAACATGTAAAATACTACATTAGTAATAAAACGAGCTCAGTACAGTTTTTATCGGATTGTTTGACAGCAGCTATGTTTGTTGGGAAATCGGACTGTTGAACTGCGAGACAGCTAACCACAATTTGGGACGTACCAGAAATTCATCCGAATGTCTGACAGCCAGATTGACGGATCGTAGCGCATCATAAATCGTAATCGGGCACCTTAATTCATCATAATCGGGCGTTGGAATCGGGCATTGGAATTGGGCGATCTAGCAGAAATGTGGTGCGTTTCTACGACGCGTTGGTGATCAGTTTGGTTGTAATCCCTTCGTGTCTGCCTGAAGGTAAAAGGACGGACAGACTTTCTTCATCAGTCTTGCACGGTGTCGGTCTGTCCTGAGTCGTAACGTCTGCTAATCGTTAAAATGCGACGTAGGAACCTCGTCTTTAGTGTCCGTCTGCCTGACCACCACGGCCTCATGCTGCCTTTTTTAAAAACACCTTTAACCCCGACAATCAAGGATCGACTCTGACTCTTTAGTCTGTCATCTTCTCTCCGATCTCGACCAAACCTAAGATGTGTTGTTTAAACCCGCTTCCACAATAAGAGTCAGCCGCCGTTACCATTCCCAGAGTTTTAAAATTCAAACGCCACCACAACAAGCTGTGAAAGCCGACAGAACGACAGTACCCAGAGTGGTAGACTTACATCCTTCCCTGCTTTAGTGAGCATAGTTCACTCTGGATGCCGAGCATGTAAATATTAAATATATATTCCACGTGTTCTCCGTGTGGCATCGCTGTCCGTCTGCCAAACGGCTGTTCAGACGCCAAGAGAGATAAAGATTGTCGTCTATTTTGATACCAGAGGAGACGTTTTTATTTTTGTAACGAAGACGCCCAGCAGCAAAGACTTGAGGAGTCTCAGCGTGATTGAGTATCCGGGCAGATTTAAGTGTTGATTATTTGTGTAATTGTACATAAAAACACCCCGCAAAGCACCTCGATGGAATGATTCTAAACTATTGTAAGTTTAAATGTTCGAGAATGTGTTCAGAACTCGGCAAATTTAAGAAAAGGAACTAAGGAAAAACCATCACACGACATAATGGGATCTGTAGTTCAACCATTGAACTGTATTTATGAATAATAATAACGACCTGGAGATGTAATCAAGTCTTTCGTGATGTTTCGTAGACTTGAAATGGAACCAAATCAGCCAGGACAGCTTTTAAAATTTCATGTTCCTACTTTGCGGTCTTTGTCGGTTACCAAGTACACAACAAACATTAGTTAATAAAGAAACACTGGTTAAATGGTGGAGAACCAATCAGCTGTACTATATAAAGATGATGGATGTGTTCATGTTGTCTTGGCCATTTAACAATAATTAAAGTCACTTCCTTTGTGCTGTAAGCTTTACTTTAACCGAGAATGTTTATTTTTACATTTGCACTGTTTCATTTTCTTATATATTTTTTTATGTGACTGAATCTGCTGCAACCATAGTGAAAATGAATTTGATCCATTTATCTTGTTCTTCTAGTAGAGACTGAGGCTGCTGTGGCATGTTGCCCCCCAATGCTTATTCTTAAAACAAAGTTAATACTTTGATATCTGTCTCTATTATCGTGTTAAATAAAGGGGACCTTCATGTCACTGCCAGTAATGACGTCTGATTGGTTTCTCCTGTTCCCACTTCTCCTCGCAGCCCATTGGCTGTTTCCCCCGGATGCCGTGTTTTGATTAGTTGCTCGGACTCTTTTTTTTGTTGTTGATGCACTTTAATTCTGTTTATCTGGAAGGTTCTGGAAAAGTCTCCCTTCTAATAACTGATTTATTTTAATTTTTAATTTTCATCTGTCCTTCGAACATTTTGTTCGTTCACTACATTTCACTCGTCTTCCCTCAAGATTTCTGTGTTTTAGAAAAGTGTGGGATCATTATGAGACACTTTGTAAATTTGATTACGAAAAAAGGATCTGGAAAATGTTTCCTGGTTAAACTGCTAATGTGTTTGTGGACCAACTGCCATATAATTTGCCATGAATTGTAATTTGTGTTGTATCCTGAATCCTGAGTCATGTAATCCCATCTGGGATTATACATTTTAATCTTCTAAATTGTTAAAAATGTGTAATCCCATCTGGGATTATACATTTTAATCTTCTAAATTGTTAAAAATGTAACATGAATATTTTTCTTTTTTTGAATTGACACACAACCTGCTTTGAGGTGGATTTGAATCCATTTCAACAATTCTAAATGTGTTCAGAAAAAAAGAACGAGAGAAAAAGTTTCAAATCCCTCCAGAGAGACGGTGAAAGTCGAGGCGATCCGATGCGTCTACGTGCGTTTCTACGATATTACTTGTTTTACTGAGCGTCTGTTTGTGTGGTTGTCCTGTTGCACGCAAACACAAAAATACAGACGTACACACGTGTAAATACGAAGCGGCCATGTTTGTTTCTGTGTTTCAGTTGTTGCACGTGTTCTGATTCGGGACAGAATTTAAATAAAACTTTCAATTCAAGTTTTTTGTGTTTATTCCAGTCTGGTGTCTTGTTTGTCATCTTTAAAAAATAAAAAAAGTTTTTAACCGGGATGGGATTTTGTATTTTCCCAATAATGAAAATTGTATTACAGCTGAACGGTTTCTACATCTGCTTGTTTATACTTTATGAACTTCTGGGTTTTGTGTGTATTTTGTTGGTGAAAACATTTATTTACAAAAAAAAAGTGATTGAATTCATGTTGTTTCAAGCATTCATAAAATCCAATCAAGACGAAGTAACAATAGTTTAAAATGAAGGAAGAAAAAACAAGTACCGGTAGTGTGGGCACCAATTTATTAGTTGTAGATGGAGTCAAAGTTTTATGTATTTTAACTAGCCTACAAATCCATTTTCTACACAAAAAAAGTGGCATTGTCCTATAATCATGTATTATTACAAAAGTAATTACCAGGACACTCCATTTTCTGAGGGTGGTTGACGGTGGTTTATCATTTAGTATTCTAGACTACAGAACAAACATCACTTCATGGTGAAACTTGGTGACGAATATACCATTAATGATAAATTGAGGACACAAAACAGTTTTTATTGAACAAACATTCATCTAACCATACTATGGGGCACCTCTTCTACATACATAATGGGTTTATCAAGAACATTTTAACACAGAAATAGTAATTTGTTATTGTTTCTATCCATTAGTAACAACACACATCTAACTGAAGGAAGCAGTGAACAAACATCACGTTAGCATGTTACTACAGTTCGCTTTGCTAACGGTAACGTTAGCATGTCTTAATTAATGTGTCTTAATCATTCTCCTGAAAGACATTTGTAAACCAAATTACATGCTCTCTTTCTTTATCCTATATTTTAAAGAGTACATTTTATTTATCACTTATCTATGAGAATATCTTGTTCCTTAACGTTAGCTGAGTTTAAGCAGCGCTTCTGTTCGCTGTCACGGCCTTTGTGAGGAAAATAAGTTTAACCGCTAACAAGCTCAGTAATGTCACACGTAATTATTTTAGTCGAATGCCATTAAACCTCTATAAAAACTTCATTGCGTCATTGCTTATATTAATCTTCAGATAGCTAGCTAGCTAGCACCTGCTATTAGCTTAAGCATTAGTTAGTTGCTAGCTTCTAAATGTAGCACTGCCAGAAGGTTTAGCTTAAAACTTGGGTAGTAAATGGCTCTTTTTTAAACTAGCAAAAACGTTTGTCTTGGATGAGAGCAGTAATACAAATATTTGGTGTATTTGGTAAAATACGTATGTGGTAAAACAGGAATCGGATGGTAAAATTAGCCACTAGTCGAATTTGAAAAGATCTCGAGCCTCATGACGTTTGTAAAGGTTGTGGCTTCACCAGATTACTTGTAGTTACTGATGAAAGTATTACATCTTAAAAGCAGCTAGATGAAGTTTTAATGGTGGTACTAAAACTTCAGTGTAGTATGGTTTCCTGTTTTACTAGTGGCTAGCTATATTTTAATACATACTACCACAGAACTGTTATGTACGGAAGCTAATATACGTTAGCTAGAACAATTGTGGGATGTTGATTTAGTGGGTCAAAATTTTAGATTTATTTTTTTTTGATTTAACGTCATAATTTTGACTTAGTAAATTGCTATCACATTATTTTGACTTTAATATTCAGACGGTCTGGTGATTATATCTTATGATTGTGACTCAGAATCTCATGTTTTTGACTAACTTTTTTGACTACTTCTTATGTTTTGTCATTTATAGTATTTAATGTATAGCTTTTTAAAACTATAGGTTTTTGGGCTACCAACATATAGCCTTCTGTAGCTCAATTTCCGATTTGTTCGGTGCAAAAACCGGAAGTAAAATCAAATATACAAATAATATATAACTGGGGTTGTTGTCTTGACTTCTTGTGGTACTTTCCATTTTCTTGGAGCCCCTTTTTATTTTTGCCGGTCTGAGAAAAAACCCTGAGAAAGAGAGAAAATGTTTAAAGAGTTAGAACCTGCAGTATTTGATCACAACAAGCATTTGAATAATTTAAATATTGCTATTTAAACTTGTAGTTGGTCAGAAAGTTAATATTTATTTTGCTAATCCCTAAAACAAAATGTCTCTGCATTGAGTATTTTTACATTTTCCTGATGATACTGTTGTACTTTACTTATTTTCAATGTACTTTTACTTGTAATGGAGTATTTTTCTGTGTGGTACATTAATACTACAGTACTAAACAACAAAGCTGTTCAGAAGGAAAACAGGTGTAGGTGTTTAAAATAACATTTTACCTGCAGACTTCATTGTGTGAAAGAGTTGGAGCTGGAAAAAAGGGAATGAAGAACAGTTTCAGGTATACTTTTATTGTAAAAATAAAAATAATTGGTGCTCTCTGGGTGCTATAATTAAAGATATCTGTTCCAGGTCAGAAGTTAGCTTTTGTCAGTTATCTGAACATTTTACCTCCTGGTTTCTCTTCTGGCTTCAGCAAACTTGTGTCTCAACAGGAAGGAGGCCACAGCATCAGCAACCTAAACAAACACAGACAATTTAATCATAAGGTTCGGCAGCATCATAACAGATAAGTATCCTTATGCTCAATTATCTTTACTTAAGTGTAAAAGAAAGGAAAAATCTTCCTATTCCAGTAGCAATTTTTAAATCCATGGCTATGTCCTATCTCAGATCTCCTATTTAATCTTAATTTAACAAATCCTAACTATAACTGTGAATTTGATTAAATTTGTCTGTATCTTTGATTAAAATGTACCAGAAGGCTTCTTGAGATGGACCAGTGTTTTGTTAATTGTATATGTTGTTAATTGTTGTTAAAATTAATATTTTGTTTTAATAATATTAAATGAATGTAGTGGAGTAAAAAGTACAACATTTCCCTCTGAATTGTAGTAAAGTAGAATTATAAAGAAGCATGAAAGTTAAATACTCATGTACAAATACCTCAGAATTGTGTTCAAGTATAGTACTTGAGTACTTGGCCACTGAAACTGAACAGTTTTCTTACTTTTTCTGGTCTGTTTTCTTGCACTGCGTGACCACAGGGGGGCAGCACCTGCATCATGAATTTACCTGGAAACAAACAGCGAGACAGGTAAACACATACACACACACACACACACACACACGCACGCACACACTGTGAACAGTCTGTCTCACACAGATCTCGCTGATGCTATTTTATCTCACACACACTCCTGGGCTGTCACTTCCAGCGTGGTTGTTGACTGACAGACGCAGCTGTCTCTGGAGAGGATCTGCCGCCTCAAGGTGTGTGTGTGTGTGTGTGTGTGTGTGTGTGTGTGTGTGTGTGTGTGTGTGTGTGTGTGTTTGTGCACACCTGCGTGTGTGTGTGTGTGTCCTTAGAGACGTCTCTGCAGCAGTGAAGACACCCTCCACCAGTTTGTGTAGAAACACAGCATGAAAAGAATGTCAAGTATTCCAAATATCACAGCGTTTCTCCACACGTGGCATTTTGTCTCTACAGGACTACGTTTCCCATCAGCCCCACTAACGTCTGCTTCGTTCTGCCTCCTCTTTGAAGAGGACCAGAATAGTGGAGGTGATACTTTATAAGTTTATTTTCTGTTGCCAGACAGTTTTTGTTTTGTACTGATGGACAGTAGAGGAAGACATATTCAGATCCTTTACTTCAGTAAATGTACTAATACCACATTGTGAAAGTACTCCACTACAAGTAAAACTTCTGAATTCAAAACTGTACTTAAGTATGATCCAGGTACCATTAGATCCTAGAACAAATGCAGGAACTAAAATGTTAAAATGTGGGATAAATTAGTTGAGCAACGCCATTTCTCTGCTTAACAACTTATTTCGAATAAAAGCTGAGGGGTTACCATCTCACCTTGCATCTGGCCGATAGTCAGATCTCTATCCAGCCGGTCGATTCCTGGAAACAGAAGCAGCTTACTGCTTATTATTAATATTTAAAAATAATTTTCAACGGTCATATTTTACGCCAGCTAATATACACAAAGGTAGTACTTTTTCCCATAAAAAGGGCTTACAGAGGTTTTGAAATACCCACCGGCCAATAGCAGGAGTTTGGGCAGGTTGCAAGCCAGGAAGAGGTTGGAGGTTCCTCTGAACCAGCCGTCCCAATACTTTTCTGACTTGGACAGATCTATACGCCACATGTACACACTCTTACACACAGATACACAGTGTGGTCGATTAATAATCATAACAATACAGCAGATAAGAAGAAAACATCAAGACATTGACGTGCATTTGAAAACTTGAATTTGATTAAATCAATTTATACCATCTGCCTGTTTTAGGGTTGAATGGTTAAAGATTGCTGGATAAATGTAACTGTTAAAATTAGCTTGTTTTAACCGGGTTTTTAGAGCCTTGATAACCAAGGCGATAGCACAAAGTAGTCCTCATATGTTATACATTGTATTTTTATGCCTCATAGTGTCTTTACTTCACCATCAGTGTCTCTGAGCGGTCGCTTTCGTACCTGGCCTTCGCTGACGCTCACCTCTGTGGCACCGCTTTTTTCGTCGCAACTCTGATCGCAGGACTCTTCGTTCCGCTCGACGACCACGTCGATCACCGCGTCGGTCACCACGTCGGTCACCTCGTTGGTCAACACATTGGTCAACACGTTGGTCACCGGGTCGGTCACCACGTCGGTCACTGGGCCGGCCTTCTCCACCTCACATCTTAACAAACAGGAAGTGACAGAAGAGAGAGGTCATTATCAAAATGTCATTATCATGTCTGGTTCTGTCAGTTTACATCGAAGATAGAGAGCCTAATGTGTAACACATACATACTGTAAACCCTCAAAATAAAAGCCCTCTCAAGTGGACAGAATCCCATCATTTCCAAACATGGCTTTTATTTAGAAACATTTGCAGGATGGTGTAGAACAAATGACACTTAAGATAAGTGGTCCCGAAAAAAAATGAGCATGATTATTTTGAATTTATCAAATTAAAGTGATGGAAATGTACACTATGCTTATTTCTATAATAAAACAGGCACCTGGTCCATATTTTGGAGTTTAATTTGAGGAAAATGCGGTTGTTTCAACAGTTAAAAACAAACCCCATTATTTATAATCAACTTTAAATTGGAAAAACATTAAAGGCATAAGCCAATCAATATGGAGGTTCCACCTCTAACTGGCCGACCAAAGCCAACCTACCTTTTGACCTGACCAACCATCGAGACTCTTGCAGATTCCAGGTTCGCGATTTGCCCGCTCTTGATGCTGCAAGGAGGAAAAAAGAGTTGTTAGTGTTTCACTTAGCTAGAAGTTGTAAATGCGTCGATCTCTCCAAGACACATACGAACACTTTACTCCTCCAAAGTTCGACTATTTCTAGCAGTCTGAGGTGGAAAATGGGATAACGGCAGCTAAAGTTACCCTGAAATTAACCGTTAGTGCACCAAGTTGTTGTGGTGTTTATCTGATCCCTGATCAGTTTGACCGTTGTCTGTATAGGTGAGGAATCATGACCAGGCGTCAACTACCTGGTCTGAAAAGTGAAGTCAAAGCTTCATGTGTTAAAGCTGCATTCTCTCTAGTGTCCACCAGGGGGCGACTCCTCTGGTTGTATAGAAGTCTATGAGAAAATGACTCTACTTCTCTCTTGATTTATTACCTCAGTAAACATTGTAAACATGAGTTTATGGTCTCAATCTCTAGTTTCAAGTCTTCTTCAATACAGCATGATGTTCATTTAGTACATTATGGTCCATTTAGAGTCAAACAGACCATAAAGCAGGGGATGCTTTAGGGCGGGGCTACTGTGATTGACAGGAAGCTACCACAGAGTTGTCCGTGTTTTCGTCTTACAACTTAAATCCTATCAGTGTTTTTTTTCACTTTATGACAGTTGATTAACATTTTTGTCGACTAAAAATATCTTATTCAGCGTTTGGTTGTACTTAGCCCCACCCTCTAGTGGCCCTTCTGGTTGCACAGAACCAAGATGGCGACAGCCGACAACCAAGATGGCGACGGCAAACCAATGATGGCGTCACAACGACTACGTCCACCTCTTATATACAGTCTATTATCATGACGCAAAAACACTTTTGTTTCACTCGTAGTTCAATTACGTGTTTGGGTTAGTTCACGGATAGCGGTTAGCTAAGTAGCTGTTATTGCTAACTGTTCATTATCACACTTAATATGCTAAGTTATTCATCTTCTGGTGTTTTTGGCAGCTACCAAACAGCATCAGGAGAATTATGGATTACAATCAGCTTGGTGACCCGGCAAACGGAGATGCATACATGTGGCTGAGTATCTGTATATATATATATATATCATTGGGTATATTGGGTCTTAATTGCTCACCTCCACTCTATAGCGTCGTCCATGGACTTGAAGGACTTGGGTCTTTCCTTGTGGAAGTTCTGTATGCTGTGTAGTGCCTCCGTCGCACTACCTATACAGCAGGAAAAGAGAACCCAGTGACGGAAGATATTTGTGAACATAACAAATAAAAAAGCGAACTCTTACCTTCCACGACGTCGATCGCCACCAGGCCCACAGTGGTCGGTAGCAGCATGTGGTTGACTGTATGCACTGCGATCGCCCCGCCAACGCCGTGGCCAATCAGGATGATAGGGGGAGGAGTCTCACCATAGCAGGCTCCGATCACATTGGCTACATCACTGAGTAAGGGGGTGGAGCAAACGGAAGTAGTAGCACAGGGTAACGGTTCTGGTCACTTTGAGATAAAAGGATTAGTGGTGTTTGTGTTTGTGTGTCGGTGCTGTTACCTGGACATGGTATGAGTTGAGAAGTCGCCTGATTGGCGGACCAAGGTGTCACCTTAATAGAGATTTTTGTTTTTTTAAATCCTCATTATAATGCAATTTAGACTGCTTTACTCTAAAACTCGACACTGAATCACTGAAACCAATCAATAATATCAATAATTTCATGTTGAAGCAAGGTGGACCATCTGTAGCTATTAAGTGGCAGAGAAGCTTGAATTAATTGCTGATTTTAAAAATAATTGAAAGAAAAATATTGAGTAAGTAGATTTAATTTGTAGTACAAACAGTGGCGGTTCTAGACCATTTCAAATGGGGGGCCAGGCTGGTGCCAAATGCAATTTTAGGCACCAAATATTTTTATAGGTTTGGTTCTCCAAAAGACTAGCGATACACATATAACAATACAACACCAGAATATCGTGATTTTGAAATTGTAATGAATGATTACTATTTCCCTGCTTTGGGCACAAATGTAAGAACAAAATGTTCGAGCCTCCATTGGATACAACGTCCACATAATCCAAATAATCCAAAATCAGTACAATCTCGACAAACAATTTATTTGCATCTACGTTGAATCTGTAATTTATGTCTTGTTAACTGATGATATAACCAAGCTTATTAATTTATATTGCCTCACCGTGACCCCGGAGGTCCATGGCAAGAATCCTGCAGGTCACTCTGCTGGTGATCGCCGACTGCAACACGGAGAAACACCAAAACACTCATATATTCAGGATGTAGCCGCCATCGATGGATCGACCAGCTGACTGTACTAGATACTCACGGTGAAGACGGCCCACGACAGAGACGAGTGTCCTCCTCCGTGCAGCAGAACCAGCAGCGGTCCGTCATGTCCGGCTCTATAGATCCTGTAGACGTCCATGTTGTCGGGCGGCCCCACACTCACATCCTGCATCTGATCAAAATACTCCCGCCACGACACCGGAGAGTAGTCCAGTTCACTGCCGACCTCGCTGTTCGACATGTAGACACAGTACACACAAAATGTATACTTTTGGCAAGAATATACTGGTATACCAGGAGACGATACAGACATTTCTCTATGTCGAAGATCTTCTAAATAACCAGTTTATTGGAGGGCTTGTCAGCTAACTGGCAAAAAAAATATTCTGGAAAAAATATCAAATAAGAATATGACGCTGACAACTTTTCTTAGCATAATTGTGGCTTTCATGACGTTGGAAGACAAGCTGGCTTTTTAGCTTAGCTAGCTAAATGCTACTTTGGCTAGTCCGAATGAGCATTGTCAGCTAGGCTAACTAGCTAACGCTTAACTGTGAGTAACTAAGTTTACGCTCCTATCAGTCTTCCGGCTTAGACAAAGAAGTAGCACAATTTGCTATATCTTCAAATGTCTTGTTAATCAAAGTGCTAAGCTAACTGTGTTTCCTGTGTTTGGAAGAAGTTAATTTGTTTGTTTTTTTGTTAAGAGAAAATCAGCAGGATTTGAAAAGTTTCAGCTTCACCATAAAAGCATCTGAGAACAAGCTGGAACTAATCACAGTTTATAGTTTATAGTAATATTTACAGTTAAAAAATCAAACTCATTCAACTTCCACTTCAAGTATGAATCATTTCAAACTATTTCACACGTAAATAAATCCTCTAGTTGTCTGAATAATACTGTTTATCTGTTAAAATAGGAATAATTGAGGGATTGAAGAACAAATCTAACTTTTTAATGGTATATTGCTCATAGTAATTAAACCTGAATGGTGTTAATCTACATTTCTAAACTAAAACTGCATTCATTATTATATTTAAGCTTTATTCTACTTATGAATTGAGTCTTTTCCACTTGCGAGTGCAGTTACTCAGAATCAATTCCCATTTTAAAATGTTTTAATTGAGGTGACTTACTGCTCAGTATTGAAGCTCTCCTCCATGCTGCGTCTCAGCAGAATAACCGTCTGGTTATCTTTTCAACGTGGTTTGTGTGTGTGTGTGTGTGTGTGTGAGAGGTAATTAAGCAGGTTTTTCCTTAATAAGTGGCTTCCTGTCCGCCGTGTCGCACGTCCATCGACCGAATAAGAATAGTGACTGATGGTGTGAGAACAAGCAAACAACTTTAAGACAAATACAGAGTCAGCTGTTGTTGACAGGTCACTGTCGCAGCGTCCTATTGGCTGAGGCCGCTGAAGTGTGTGTGACAGACAAGTATTCAAAAGTGTGTCAAACCTTTTGAGGCTTCAGTTACTCAGCAAACGTACATTTTATATTATAAATTTAAGCTCTTTTGAGAAATATATACAGAAAATACAGTTTCTCTACTTTTTCTTGTTTTCTAGGCCGAACAAATGTAAAGATTTTTCTATAATTTATTAACAATTTAACCAAAATTCAGATGTGTTTTATTGGTTGTAGATGCTAAATGTTTTGTAAATAAAAGCCAAAACTTTCTTCTGAACTTCAGATCTTTTTCTCAAGTTTTTACACAAAACAGAAAAGCTGACTCGTGTTTATTTAATTTAATAATTCCAGTCTTTGTGCGTTTAATGAGCTAATTTAAGCTGTCTCTTTAACAGCCGCCCACACAAACAGCCCTCAGGTGGCAGTGACAGACAGCTTTAGTATCCAGGTAACCAGCAGCGTGCTGTTGTACAACTCAGTACGTCTACATTAATACATTCAAATAATGTCATAATTCATCAAGCCTGTCCTAAACAGTAAAACTTAGCTGAGGTTCTCTGAATACAAATAAAATCTCATTGTTGCTTCATTGCAATTTAACTCTTTGATTGTTATTTTCTACCTTAACAGTCTTTTTTTATTATTTTAATTTAGTCTTTAAGCAACATGTTCAATGTCCCATTCATCCTCCTTTTATGAATAAAGATATGAGACAAAATAAGATAAAACTTTATTTATTCAGAGGGAAATGGTTGCAGACCGAAGTGGGAAAGAGTGCAAATATATAGAGTGCTAATAAACAAAATATAAAGATTATGAAATAAATAAAATATACAAAATATGTACGTGCCAAAAGTAAACAGAGTTTATACAAATTAACAGGTAGGATGCGTATCCAAACAGAGCTGGAAAGGGATGAAATATTAGGAGATGCAAGACGACGGTAGACAGGAAGAGGAAATAGGGGGAGGTTCTTTAATAAAAGGGGGGAGACGACGATGAAGAGGAGGAAGGATGAAAAGGGTTTGAGGAATCAGAAGAAGAAACAGAAGAGAGGGAATGACCGAAGGCTTGAAAAATAAAAACGGAAGAAGAAGAGGAGGAAAAGGGAGGAGAGAAAACATGCTGATCTCCTCCTCCTTTTATTTATTCATAAATGCCTCCTCTGTTAAAGCAGCGAGGAGAGAGGGAGCGTAGTCAGCAGGAGGTCAGACACGATGGGAGTTAGGATTCAGTTCTCCCTGAATGGGTATGTAGAGAGTTTAAATAACTACTGTTTAAAATAACTATAATATTACTGATTAAAATAACTACAGTATTACTGATTAAAACTGATTAGTAGTATTTACCATACATTCTTTGTAATTATTATTTTAACATTATCAATCCTATAATTTATAATATAATTTTCTTCTTTTCTATATTTATGTTTCGTGTTTTAATTAAATTTTCTCTCATTATTGAATATAAATTATTAATAATTATTTATGTTATGCACCAATACAGCGAAGCAAATTCCTTGCACGTAAAAAGACTATTTACGTCTCATTATATTTCCCAGTGGTGGAAAGTAAAATACTTATTTGAGGTACTTGTACTTTACTTTAGTATTTCCATTTAATGCTACTTTATACATATCTATCTATCTACATATCAGAGAAAAAGATTGCACTTTTTACTTCGGGTACTCTTTGCTGATTAAGATATTTGAATAATAACATATGGTATGCTTTTATGATATGATGCAGTACTGTATATTTCCAGTAGTATATATCTATTAAAATATCTAAAATTGTCTCGACATTGATGAACTACAACGTTAATACTCTTGTGTGTATTTCTGAGTGATAAAAACTGACATTTTGCTTGTACTTTTACTTCATGAATATTTTGAAGTCAGGACGTTGACTTGTAGTATTTTTAGACCCTGGTATAGTTTTACTGAAGTAAAAGATCTGAATACTTCTTACACCACAGATATTTCTCTTATCAAATGACTCTGATAGATGTTATAGATTTAAATAAATTGCTGTGTGCATTCAGTCAAATCTGATTTATTTGTGCGGCTCAAAATATCAATGTGTGTTAAAGGGCTTTACAGTTTGTCCAGTAATCAGTCATCTTTCATCCTCACACAGTTTGGTTTAGACCAGGAAGAACGTGTTACACATCTACTCATGAATGTGAATGTTTCAGGCACAGCAGGAAGATCTGATCCCCAGAGCATTCATCGGTGTGTCAGAAAATATTGTCCCTTTTTACTGAGCTGATATTTAGCAGCCAGGAAAATATATTTAAAGGTTTAACATTTTCTTTTTTTTTCATGAATTCAACCATAATAATATAAGATGGCTTCAGAATAGAATATTTTTACTTTTGGTACCATGACAGAGGGATGAATACCAAACGCATCATTTTCTACTGGTTTGATGAAGGGTAAATGGTTTGGGAATTATATTTGACTTGTTTTGATTATCTGTTTCTCCATCTGTACAATCAGGTGCTGACCTTCGACTGCCAAATTCTTCTTATAATATTCTGACGTAAAAATAACATGGAAACGTCCCCAAATATTTCTAAACACGGGAAGGATGACATCCAATCAGAAGGCCCAATTCCAGAGGAGGAGGAGCTTGCAAATGCCCTCGGCAACGCAGATCCCAACATCAACTGGGGGGCGGAGCCTAACTTCAACCTCAACCTCACTCTGACTTTGCCGAGAAACCCCCGCCCAACCACAGAGACCTCGAAGCCGCACGGAGGGAACAAAATGGATGATGTGAATAAAGGAGGCGGGGCAAAGGGAGCAGTTGCCACAGAAACAGGCAAGTCAGCAAGCACCCTGACAACCCCTGTGACATCGCCAGGGGAAAGAGATGATCCATGGCCACTAAAAAGCAAAATTCCAGCTGTGTCTCTCTCACCAACAGCCGAGGCGCCGGTGAACAGCAGACGCGAGCAAAGGCTGAAATTCCCAAACCCCAAACGTACTTCTACACTCGGCCCCAAGACACACGGCAACATGGCGGCGAGTCCAAAACCCCACCGAGGGGAAGAAACAACCATCGCTGGCGGCCCCAGAACGACCGAAAGAGTCAAACCGCAAGTACAGAGAACGGAACCTGCAAGCACCTTAAACCCCAAACCAAATATTGCACCGACAACTGGATTGACAACAAAGACTACAAACAAAATAACAGTTGCCCCAAAAATGCAAACACACAGAAAAGAAATTAGCCTTGAGACACAGTCGCCAAAAAGTCTACACCTTCCCATATGCCTGAACGTCCACAACCCGAAAGGTGATTCAAACGTTATCAGTCCAAAACTTGCCAATCGAACCCCAACAATGTCAACCAAAACCCCAAAACAAGATTCAGGAAGCACCAGACATGACTCAAGAACTCCCATTTCTGAGATGCCCCCTGTAGAACCAAAATCACCAAATCAGAGGACTGAAACGGCACTGCTCAGCACCAAGACTCCTCAAACAAGTTCTCTATGCCCCAAACCACCCACACAGAGGAAAGCTTCAGGGACCAGAAACCGTAACGCATCGGGGTCCAAGGAGAATCTTGATGGTAAAGATTCAAGTGCTGGTTCTGGATCCAAAACCAGTTCCAAATCCAGTTCAAATTCCAAAGCCGTGGACAGTCTGGATTCTAAAAAAGGCTCAGATTTTAAAGCCAGTCCCAACTCTAAAACAGCAATGGGGTCCAAAGATAGTCTGGATTGTAAAAGCGGTTCTGCTTCCAAAACCAGTTGGGGCTCAAAGGACAGCTTAGACTCCAAAACTAGATCTAATTCCAAAGCCAGTCCCAATTGGAAGTCCGGTTTGGGTTCCGGAGATAGCCTTGATTCTAAAACCGCAATTGAAATCAAACCAAGTAAAACCAGTCCAGATTTTAAGACAGTTGTGGGTTCTAAATCTGGCATGGGGTCAAAAGACAACCTGGATCCTAAAACTCTGAGTCCATCAGACTCTAAAAACAGTTTCAATCTTAAAACTAGTCCACGTTTTAAACCACCTTCTGAGTTGAATCTCAGCTGTAATTCTGGTGTCCTTTCCAGTTCTAAACCCTGTTTAACTTCTAAACCTTCTCTGCTGGCTTCTGGCTCTAACATGGACCTTGTTGGATCTGTCTCCCCATCGTCACCTAGAACTGGTCTATCGGGGTCCAAAGACAACAACATCAAGGCTGCAAGCTCCAGTACTAAACTCAGTCCAGATCCTAAAGCTACAGGTTCAGATTGTTCTAAGCCTGGACCAGTTCGGTCGAGCTCAAAGTCAACTCTGGCAGATTTGTCTCCCTCCTTGACGCTCTCTCCTCAACTAAGTCAAGCAAGTAGGAGTCCTGGGTCAGGTCCTGGCAAAACTCTTGCTTCTAGTCTGGCTGGACCACACAGAGAGGTTGTGAGGAGTCCTGGTTCAGCTCCAGGTAATTACATGCATTATATTTGGAATATGTTTTTTTAAAAGTCTGTTTTCTAACATGTGTCCTGCTTGCAGGTTCTGGTGTGATCTCAGGCCTGCTGGCTCCTCGGGCCACCTCCAGCCCCAAAACCAGAACCACTGTTGCCGTGACAATGACAAGCAGATCCACACCAGACCCTGCAGCAGTTGCATCTGTTACTGTGGAAACAAACACCAGCAGGACACCCCATAATACCAGACTAATTCGGGCTCTCAACTGTGACTCTACCACCAAGACATCGGCGAAAACAGCTGTTGCCAACGAGAAAGAACATTTGAAACTGCCGGAAACCAAAGTGACAGCTGCAGGAGGGCCGGCGGTATCTCAGGGGGCCGTGCGAGGGGCAGATATGACTGACAACACAAGGTGGTTGCCAGGAGACAAGAGGATACCACGCGCCCCGCAGAGCAAACCAAGTCACCTGGGAGACACAAATGCCACCACCGCTGGTGGTGAGAGCAAGGAGGAAGAGAAGAAGAAGCAGGAGCGGGTTAAAAAGAAAGATGGCGGAGGGAGTTCTCCTCCTCTCCCTTCTTCGTCTCTACTCCGTCCGAGCTCCAAGACGGTGAGGGAGACGGCGACCATGACCGACCCCAGTGAGAGGCTTCTTTGTCAGGGAGGGGAGCGGAGAGAGGTGGGCGTCCAAGTGGAGTTGGAGGTGGTCGAACGCTCGGCTTCCACTGGCTCCAGCCTGCACGGGGGCGCTCCCTCTTCCTCCCTGATTGGCTCCCCCATCTGTCAGTCAGCTACCTCGCCAACGGAGCCGTCGCTGTGCTGCGTCCCCGCTGGGCAGCCGCCCTTCCAGCACGTCTGCAAGATCGACATCGAGCTGTGCCGGCAAACGTCGCTTCCCTCCATTAGCGGCGCTGACAGTGCGAGTTCCCTGCCTGCATGTTTGCGTACGTACAGCTTCCAGCAGAGCCCCGCCCTCAAGCCGGATCCACGACCCGGACAAAACCGAGACGCGAGTGCTGACAGCATCTGGGAAGAGGAGGAGGAAGTATTGAGGGAGCAAAACAACAAGGAAGAGGAAGGGGAAAAGGCGGCGAGGCCGCAGGAGGTGGCGTGGGACAAACAGGGGAGGACGTGGGAGGTTTACGGCGCCGCGGTGGACATGGAGTCACTCGGCACGGCGATCCAATCCCACCTGGAGTCAAAGATTCGGGAGCAGAAGAAGCACATCCGGACTCTGAGGAAGTCCATCTGCTCCGCCGGCAGCCTCACAGAGCACAGGATGATGAATAAGAGGAAGAAGAAGAAGAGGAGGGGGGGGATCCTGGGATGCTGCGGGAAGTCGCCCGCCGTGGCGGACTGAGTCCAGAAAAACCATTCATATACCAGACTTTAAAAACACAAGTGTTCACATTTAACAGCACTTACCGCTTCACATTATGTCTGCCTGCGTGTATTTATACAACGTTGATTACTTCAAATAGAGTAACCTTTTGTGCACACAGAACATTACGCTCTATGTAGCTAAAATAATATTCATACAACTTATCTGGTCTCTTATCTTTTGATTAATGTTTTTTTAATGATCAAATGTGGAAGGCAACACCATTTTTCATGTGACAACAGCAGGGGTTACAATTAATAACCTAACTTCTAGTTTTTGACGTGGAGCCGAGCGGACAGCCGCTCTCGACTCCTCACAGGTGGTAAATATTTCATCCACTTCCCTTCTTTTAACGGAACGCCGCACAAAACCACTCAAGCACCCGGGAAGCCTGAATGTGTGTGTGTGTGTGTGTGTGTGTGTGTGTGTGTGTGTGTGTGTGTGTGTGTGTGTCTGTGTGTGTGTGTGAGAGAGAGAGTGTTGAATTGTTTGACGGGAAGCACTTCCTCTATTCTCCATTCTTTTCCTTTTTCCGTCTTTTTATTTCCTGTAATTTCCTTTAAAGTCTTTTCCCTTCCTTTTCTTTTGCTTTCCTTTTTTTTCCATTTCTAGTCCTTTCTTTTCCTTTTCAGTATTTTCCTTTAATTTCTTGCCTTGTACTTTCCTGTTTTGTTTTTCTTTTCCTCCTCACCCATTTCCTTTCATTTGATATCTTTTCTCTTTTCAGTCTGTTTATTGTAAATTTCTTTCTTGTCTTTCCCTCCACCTGTTTCCTTTTCAGACTTTTTCTTTCCTTTCTTTTAATTTAATTTTCTTTCCAGTGTCTTCCTTTCATTCGATTTCTTTTCCCTTTTCCGTCCGTTCTTTCCTTTTCCTTTCCTTACCTTTCTCTTCCTTTCCAGACTATTCCTTTCCTGTATTGTTCTTTCCTTTTCTTTTCGTTTCATGTCTTTCTTAGTCCCTTTCCTCTTGCTCCTTTCCTTTCCTGTCTTTCTTGTCTTATTCCTTTTCCTTTCCTTCCTCCCCTCTCGGGTCACTTCACACTTCAGTCAATAGACATTTATTAAGCAGGATTCTGCTGACGAGGCAACACAAACACACAAACACACCGTTTTCCTGCTTTATTAATGTACTATTTTGGTTTCCTTGCATGCTCACATGAAACACCAACCTAAACCATACATCATATTTTAAATACTTGTTTCTTTGTCTGCTCTGAGGCCCTGCTGGGAGTTCATGTCCTCAAACCAGTACAGCATATTAACTTTTAGTGAGCTCCTCTGTGTTTCCTATGTCCTCGATTCACACACATTTCCTCCCCTCGTCTAACTTTCTCTCCGTTATCACTGCAGGGGAGTCATGTTGTTGATGGTTCTGTGAATTATTCAGAAACATTAAAGTCACGCTCATGTTAACAACAAGAGTCTCTCCGCCATGTTTTATTCAGTCTGTGCCGCAGAGACACTGAGCTCACACAGACCTCAGTATGATGCTTTATATACACACAAAATCCTAAATATATGAGCAACGGTCTGCTATACAGAAATAATACACCTCACCGTAGAATGCTGTAATGGACCAATCAGAATCGAGTATTCAAAAAGATCATTAAGTCTGCGTAATAGAAACTAAAGCTTGAAAATGGCCTGAGATAGACTATTACACATTCTGAATAGTCAAACGTGTGATATTTAGATTCAGTGCTGGAAAAAAGAGAAAAATATTAAGTTTAATATTGAAAAATAACATTCACACCAATGTTACACCAATTCATTTTCACGGAATGGCCCATTTTCTCTCTGAACTGTAGTGAAGTAGCCTATAAAATTGTATGACAAGAAAGGACACAAGTACCTCAAATACCTCAAAATTGTACTTAATTGCAGTACTTGAGTAAATGTACTTTGTAACATTCCACCACTGGACTTCACTAGAGTTTGTTTTACTTTAAATATAACAAAATGGAGGCGAAAGGGAGAGAGAGGTCTCCATTCCTTCCTTGATCTGGCTTCGCGCCAAAAAACAGACACACCCTCTCCACCGAACAGTGACACTGTGCTCGGCTTCTGATTGGACGGCAGCGGCTCAGTTTCAGTGCCCTCGAGCCGAGCCCCCCTCCCCTCCCCTCCCCTCCCCTCCCCTCGATCTCAACAGCCACAGCGCAAGGGAGACTTGACGTCTCGTGTCAGCTGCTGGAGCTGAAGGACACCTGTTGCCACGGAAACGGGACGGGAAAAGAAGAAAAAAAACCACCAATAAAAGAGAAGCAGAAGAAGGTGAGTTTATGTAACCGCCATTTTGACTTTGTTGTCCTTTTAAAACAGCAATGTTTTAAAAGTAATAATGGCTTAAAAGTTAGTTTAAAGTGTATTTATTATTTTATTTTTATAATACTCCTACAGTAATCTACTCATGGTACTTTTGCTATATATATTATAAATATATATAATATATAGATATGTATGTTTATTCTGTTATTTATTTTCTGCAGTATGTCTCAATACCGTAGAATTAATTTGTGGTTTTAGTTCCATCTAATGTTACTTTAAATAAAAGAATATAATATATATGTTATATATATATATATATATATATATATATATATATATATATATATATATATATATATATATATATATATATATACATATATATACTGTACATACATATATGATTGATCGGCATGAATTCCATTAAAAAATATGCCGATCATTAATTGTTATATGCGGTATGTGGGTCAGTGTGTAACCCTATCATCTACTCATGTGCGTTGTTGTGTTTTGTCAACACCAGCCGGTCACATGTGTCTCAGTGTACGAACTGTTCTGACCATAAAGGTCACTTCACACTGATTACGAACTCTTAACCCTCTGACGTGTGTTTCGATACAGATCCATCAGCAGTTGGTGAAGCAATACGCGTTGTATTAGTATTGATTACCAACACAGGTGTATTTACACGGTAAGAGGTAAAGACCGCGTCACAGGGAAAAGGAGTAAAGGTGACGACTTAAAGTACTGTACTCAAGTACAATTTTGATTTAGTCGTACTTTACTTGAGTCTTTCCATTTCCTGCTACTTTGTACTTCTACTCCACTACATCTCAGAAAGAAATATATTGCTTTTTACTTCACTATATTTATCTGATAACTTAAGTTACTTTCACAACTTTAGTTATATATTCATATTATATAATATTATTTATTTTTATAAGATAAATTAAGGGGGGATATTCTCAAGTAAGCTAAGTATAAAGGTGTTAAAATTAACTCCACCTTTACCAGCTGCAACATTATAGCTGATGAACACATTAATGCATCAATAATTATACTTTTGTACTTGTACTTTAAAAAGTATTATCTACTCGGTGGCATTGCTACTTTTACTTTAGTAAAGGATCAGAGTACTAGTGTCTAATTTTGTGTTTCTTGTTTTCAAAGAACTTTATTAAAGCATTAGTAGTACCCATCCTTCAAAATAAAAGCTCCAGAAACCTAATGACCTGCAGAGAAAACCCTCCTTCGTCTTCAGATAAATGAACTTTATAAATAAAGATGCATCGCCACAAAGCTGAAAACACGAGACACAACATCAGATATAATACTAAAACTCTGGCTCTTATTCCTAAATTCTGATATCGGGCGACGTTAAGACGATAAGACAAGTTCGTCACATTTAAGGACAGTTAAGACTTTAACATGTCGTTAAACTTCTGTCACACCAGCTGAAGGGAAACCTTAAACCTGTCGACCTGCAACAGTCCAACATACTGTAGAATCTATTTATACACAGAAACCTGATGGACTGCTGGGAAACCTGAGCCCTGGACCTTTAACTGCACAATGAATACTTTCATATCTGTCTGATACGTACTTTTACTGAAGTAAGGTTTGGAATGCAGGACTTTTACTTGCAGTAGAGTATTTCCACCACTGATTAAACGCAAGGATGTGCCGCTTTTCTGTTTTATATCGTTAGCATATCTTTGGGCTTAGGACAAAACAAGTACTTTTGAAGATGTGATTCTGAGCTCTGTTTCCTACGACTACATCATGTTTGTGTTTCAGAAACCCGCTGCCCGTCCAGGTGTTTCCTTCACAGTCATGTCATCTCCAGTTCTGCTCAATCTGCTGCGATGTGGTCGCTCCACCGTCAGACAAACCTTCCTCACCGTACGAGAAACTTCCACAGCTGCTGGACAGGTCAATCTACAGTCAAGTACTTTAGTACAACTTTGACACTTTTAGTACATTTTGTTGATAATACTTATAGTATCAGTACTTTACTAATGGAGCCTTTGTAGCCTGTGGTATTTTTTACTTTTACTTCAGTATTACTTCTTCCACCACTGAACATCAGCCACGCTCACCTTGTATGTGTTACATCGTTTTAGGCAATTCATTCAGAACATTCAGAACATTCAAAACACTAACCTGACTTTAATACCATTGATAGTTAACGTCTGATTGGTCGCCCTGCAGGTGGGCGGAGCTTTGTTCGGGGGTGCGGGCGTGCGGCGGGTCAGCGGGTCGAATCGCTTCGACAGCGACGGCAGCGGCCGGCCGGTCACCTGGGACTCATTCGGTATCTGGGACAACAGGATAGAAGAACCGGTACTGCTGCCCTCCAGCATCAGATATGGAAAACCAATTCCACAGGTAACTGGATGGATGGATGGATGATGGATGAATTGATCAACAGATGAATGAATGAGTGAGCAGATCAATGAATGGAGACAATGATGGATTAAAGGGTGAATAGATGAGTAAATGGATAAAAGAATAGATACATTAATGGATTCAATGATGAATGGATGAATGAATATTTGGCTATATGGTTGAATAAATGAATGAATGAATAATAAATAGATGGATGAATGAGTGGATGGATGGATGGATGGGCGGAAGGATGGAATGATGGATGGATGATGGATTATGGATGGTTGGATGAAAGATGGATGGATGGAAGGATGGATGGGCGGAAGGATGGAATGATGGATGGATGAACGGATGGATGATGGTTGGATGAACGGATGGATGATGGTTGGATGGACGGATGGATGGATGGATTATATGAATGAATGATGGATGGATGGAATGATGGAAGGATGGATGGATGATGGATGGTTGGATGAACGAATGGACAGATGGATGATGGTTGGATGGACGAATGGACAGATGGATGATGGTTGGATGGACGGATGGACGGATGGATGATGGTTGGATGGACGGATGGACTGATGGATGGATTGATTATATGAGTGAATGAATGAATGGATGGATGGATTATATGAATACGTATGAATAGATGAACAGCGGCTGACCCGATGAACCCTCTCAGGTCAGTCTGTCCTGGGTCGGCAGTGCTTCTGTTTTGGGTCTCAGGAAGCAGAACGAGGATCGTCTCCGTGTCGCCCGTATCCATGACAACCTGCTGTACTTCGCCGTGTTCGACGGTCACGGCGGTCCGCACGCCGCCAACTACTGCTACACCTTCATGGAGAAGTTCATCAGGTTAGATATTAGTACGATAATATTGATAACACGACATTTAAACTGTTACACTTTGCAACATGAGAGTGTTTTTGAACAGAGACGCTCTGGAGGACGAGGACGACCTGGAGAAAGTTCTAAAGAAAGCCTTTTTAGACGTTGACAAGGCTCTACTCACACACCTCAGATACTTTAACAACGGTGAGACACACACACACAAGTAAACTATAGTAATACATTTTATGAGTACATGCTGTATTTACTACTTGACAAGACGCTGGACAGCAACAACAACCAGGACGGACACAAATACAAATATTACACAATTTCAACAAGAACATTTCTAAACATTATAATTTTGGGTTCAGTGTTCTCTGTCCAACCCACTTAAAATGTTTTGCATTGTTTCTACAAACAATGGGATATAGTAACGCTGTGGATGATTAGTTAGGTTAAGGCTACAAAACTACTTGAATAAGGTCAAACAAAGGTCGTGGTTTATGTTAAAGTAAAAGTGTAACAGCGTAGTAATAAGTTATAGTAACAATGCAACATAACAACGTAATGTAACATTGTAATAACATAACTCAGCAACGTAATGCAACAACGTACCATAACAATGCAACGTAACAATGTACAATTTGACGTAACAGTCTAACGTAATAAAACAAAACGGAAAAACATAATTGCAAAAACTTCAGTAACAACGTAGTACAACAATGTAACGAAGCAAAGTAACGCAACAATGTAATGCAACAACGTAACGCAACAATGTAACGCAACAATGTAACGCAACAATGTAACGCAACAACGTAACGCAACAACGTAACGCAACAACGTAACGCAACAACGTAACGCAACAACGTAACGCAACAACGTAACGCAACAATGCAACATAACAATGTACAATTTGACGTAACAGTCTAACGTAATAAAACAAAACGGAAAAACATAATTGCAAAAACTTCAGTAACAACGTAGTACAACATCCACTCTCTTCCATTGTTCCTTATGGATGTTTGTTTTGGTGTTTTTGTTTTGACTATATTTTAATTTCTCTGCAAATTATTCCTTTAGATATAGAATGTAAATCAGAAAGAGAAAACTTAATTTAATTTTATGTATTTATTTATTTTTACAGTGCAGATTGATCAACATTTCAGTTCATAAAATATTAAAAGTGAAACCACTTTATTTAACGTGACAATATTCTAATATAATGTATCCATCATAATACTGTACCAACAAACAAACAAAAAAGAAAACAAATTTAAAAGTACTGCATCTGTAATACTACAAAATAAATGCTAATGCTAAATACTAAATTGTCATTGAACGGCCATCTCCCTCCATCTTCCTCCTCAGCCTGCTTCCTGACAGCCGGCACTACGGCGACGGTTGCTCTGCTACGTGACGGTGTGGAGCTGGTGGTCGGTAGCGCCGGCGACAGCCGAGCGTTGTTGTGCAGGAAGGGAGGAGCCAACAAGCTCACCAAAGACCACACACCTGACCTCAAGGAGGAGAGACACAGGTACACACCAAGACTGGTACTATGACTACTGTTACTAGTACTATGACTACTAGTACTACAGTGCTTTAATAATATGTGTGCAGACCCAATATATTATAAGATCATCACATGTTTGTAGCATCGCTGGCCTGTGAGAACCTCGTATCTCCAACAGGCTTATTTAGCTTAAGAAGTGAGGATTTTAGTAAAAACTACAGTATTTATCTCTGAGATATAATAATAATTATTATTATTATGGATGGTATTGAAAAACAACAATATAAAATAATAGAATCCCAAAAATTTAATTAAACGATTTTAAGATTTAAAAAACCTTTAAAAAAACAAGTATGAGAATATAAATTAAAAATATAATTAATAGAGAAAGAAAGTCAGATGTACTGGAGGAGAATCAGGAAGTAGTATGAAATTACTCAAGTAAAGTACAAGTATACTTGAGTAAATGTACTTCGTGTGTTCAGGATCCAGAGGTTCGGCGGCTTCGTGACGTGGAACAGCGTCGGTGAGGCCAACGTTAACGGCCGGCTCGCCATGTCGCGCAGCATCGGAGACTTCCACCTGAAGGCCAGCGGCGTCATCGCAGAGCCGGACACCCGGCGACTCACCGTGAGTCCCCCCAAAACACATTCAACGTTTACACATTCATCGATGGGTTAAAGATCATATGTGAGAATCCTGGTCTCTGCAGGTCCAGCACGCCAACGACTCCTTCCTGGCCCTGACCACCGACGGCATCAACTTCCTGCTGAGCGACCAGGAGATCTGTGATGTCATCAACCAGTGCCAAGACCCCACAGAGGCCGCTGACGTCATCGCTCAGCAGGTACCGGAGACGTTTTCATCCAAATGAAGCACAAATTTGACTGAAAATAATATCTACATCCATCAGAATATTAGGAGGTGGTTCGTCAAGATCAACAGTAGGAAGGAGGAAACTACAGTTTCCGCTCGTTAGTGTCTTTTCAAAATAAACATCAGTGGAAATATACAGAGTTCACTCCTAAGATGCATAGAGTCTTTTCAAAATAAACCTCCAACGTAGGTTAACTTTTTTTAGGTTTTCATAATAATAATCTCTGATAATATCTGCTGAGAGAATCCGATGCTTCATGTGTTAAAGCTGCATTCTCTCTAGTGTCCACCAGGGGGCGACTCCTCTGGTTGTATAGAAGTCTATGAGAAAATGACTCTACTTCTCTCTTGATTTATTACCTCAGTAAACATTGTAGACATGAGTTTATGGTCTCAATCTCTAGTTTCAAGTCTTCTTCAATACAGCATGATGTTCATTTAGTAAATTATGGTCCATTTAGAGTCAAACAGACCATAAATAATTATTTTTTTAGGCGCTGCAGTATGGCTCGGAGGACAACGCCACCATCATCGTGGTCCCGTTCGGAGCCTGGGGGAAACACCAGAGCTCCACCGCCGTCTACAGCATGAGCCGAACCTTCAGCTCAAGTGGGAGATGGGCATAGACGACACACACACACACACATACACACACACACACACACACACACACACACACACACACACTAAACATCACAATTACGTCATTGTTATATCCTCAAAATGAGCCAAATGATCTGTGAAACCCCCTAAATTGACGCTTTAGGGCTTAAGTGTTTTAATATGTTGTACATACTGAGAGGTTTGTTTGTGTCTTTGTTTGTTTATCTGTGTTCTTTAAACGTTCAACATTTTGTCACATTGTGAAGATTTGCTGAGAAATTTTACGCCAAAATTCCCAAATTTGACTGTTCGGTCAGAAAGAAAGTTTAGATTTGAGTTTCTATTTTTTTTAAATTACTTTTTTAAGTTGGTGAGCTAAATCATAACACACGTAAAAGATCAAATGCACCAATTTAATGTCAGAAATAACCAAAAGAAACATCACATCTGACAAAAAAAGCCAAAGTAAAAGCTGCCAATAACTGTTTATTGTTCCGTCATGTTTTATTTATATAACTGTTCACAGAGCTTTGCTGTAAAAGAGCTTGTAGCCAAATGTGCCTTTGTAAAATAATCAAAGAAAAATGTTTCTATTATGCAAAAGTTATCTTTTTATTTCCTCAAAAGTTTGCTTTTTTCTTGTTAAAATCTGCATGTTTTTCTCCTCAGGCCTCTAAAAGTCTTTAAAATTAAACATATGAGCAGAAATGTAATAGTACATACAGTAATTAAACCACCAATGACGAGTTTGGGCCAATGTAGTTTTAATAGAATAATAATTACAGAGCCGGGAGAGGTGGAAAATTCAAAATGTCTGAGTTTATGAAGTCATACATTTGCAATAAAAAAAGTCACAAATTTGCGTCTTTGGTGCAAAGAGTTTGATCCAGACTTTTAAAGTGACAAAAAAACTCTGTCTGAGTTTTTTGAGTATTTTCTCAAATATATAATATTTTAGACTTTGAGAGGCCTGAGGAGGAAAACATTTCTAGATCTTAACTAGAAGATCAAACGTCCTCTTGTGTCCGAGTGTTTTCTGAATCCTCCACCAGACGTTGACCCCTGACCCCTGACCTCCTGTGGAGACTCTCTGGACGAATAAAGTCTGACAAGTTCAACTTCTCTGTTTCTGCTGTTGACTCTTTTTAAACAGCCGCGCTGGAAAGTACTTTTACTGAAGTAGCTTTGTGAGGTACTTTTACTGGAACAGAGTATTTGTACAGTGTGGTATTAGTAAAGTATCTGACAGTACAGCAGGTACTTCATCGGTGACAGTATTCATCGGAATTTGTTACAAAAATCAGCTGATTTCCTTCTCAGATGACCAGCAGGAATCTGTGTGACATGCGTTCAGGTATCAATAACACACACACACACACACACACACACACACACACACACACACACACGCACACGCACACACACACACACACGCGCACACACACACACTAGAACTTGAGCCAGAAAACCGTGACCGCCTGCGTGTGTGTTGACCTTCATGAAATGTGTGATGTCAGTAACTTTGTGTGTGTGTGTGTGAGTGTGTGTGTGTGTGTGTGTATATTGGTATCAAATTACATATAAAAAGCTCAGAAATTAATACATTGGTTTCATTCCTGGTGTTTATTTTACATTTACATTATTATACATATATATTGATATACACATATATAGATATATTTATACATATATATTGATATACACATATACATATATATTGATACACATATATATATATAGATATATTTATACATATATATGAAACTCTGTGAAACTCAACTCTTTAACAAGTTGTCCCTGTTTTTATTTCCCTAAAAGAGCAATTCATTTTAATTTGGCTTTTAATTTAACGTCATTGTTTATGTTTTGTTGTTTTGTGATGTTGTTGTTTTTAGCTGCGTCTTTGCATGACATGTGCTCTACAAATAAAGACTATTATGACTGTTATTAAGCTGTGCATGCAGTAATTCTTACTGTGAAAAAGTGACATTAATATGTGGACTCAAAATATGCTAATGAGCTCTCTGTTGTCCCACAATGCAATGCAAAAAACAAACTGAAGAGCCAGAAAGATATAAAAGTATTGAGAGTGTTTTATCTTTGGACAAAGACTTTTATTTTGTTAACTGAACACAGAAATGCATCAGATATTTATGGTGTCAATATGAATAAAGTGTGATGTGTCACCAGCGCCCTCTGGAGGCGGTAATGTTCAGTACACCTCGTTTTAAATATTACACTCATAACTTTAAAAAAGGCAGAAAGAAAGAAGAAACAGCAATGTTTTGATTATTATGTTTTTGTTGTTTACTTACATAGTTAATAGAGACATTTAAAGCAACACATTAATAACTTTAATAGGTTTCCTTATTAGTGCAAAAGTTCTTTATCGGAAATTTATAGTGTGTATTTGCATATTTATCAGCAAATAGGATTACGTTTTCCCATCTTATTTCTATAGTCTTTTACTCTAACTAAGATATATTATTCTTTTCAAATTTTAAATATTTTATTATTTGTTTATGCATGCATTTAGTATAACACATAACATGTAAAACAAAAAATACTTTATATATATATATTTATATGCACGTATGCCTTGGGGTGGGCTACAGTGGTGTCAAGTACTGTAGCCCACCCCAAGACATATGTGCATATAAATATAACAATTTTAACTTGAAATAACTTCCGGGTACATCCTGTGGTTATCACCGCCCATCCGGTACGCACCGTGACGACAAATCGAGCGCCCTCTGAGAAACAAACGGCTAGAAAACACTTCCGGGTGTCTGAGACTCTTCCTCGCTTTAACTTGTTAACTTTTTAAACGGAGTCTGGTTTATTTTGTCACTTTTAGGAATGAAGAGTTAACAGAGAAGAGAAACTGACGGTGTGAAGAAGAAAGAAGTTTGTTTTTAACGCTGTGAAGGTAAAAAAAAACGTTTACAATGTTTGTTTTTAGCCGGTAACACCTCATTAAAGGTAGTTAAACACCGTTTATTTACCTTTAACGAGCTGAAACTGGTTATGAATTAATTTATTAACACTTCTTTACGTGTAGAAATAGTTTAAATAGCAGCAGAGTTTACCTGGTTCTTAAGGGAACACAAAGTATTTAGTAACGTAAACTTAAAACAACAACAAGCTCAACTTTTACCACTTTATTAGGTACAAACAACCTAACCTAATGCACTGTGTCACTTTGGAGGCTGTGGAAAGTAACTAAGTACATTTACACAAGTACTCTACTCATTTGAGGTACTTTTACTCCACCACATCTCAGAAGTAAATATTGTACATTTTACTGTACTACATCTCAGAGGTACATATTGTACTTTTTACTGTACTACATCTCAGAGGTACATATTGTACTTTTTACTGTACTACATCTCAGAGGTACATATTGTACTTTTTACTGTACTACATCTCAGAGGTACATATTGTACTTTTTACTACCTTTTATCAGACAGAATTAGTAACTAGTTACTTTATTATGGATTTAAAAAGTGTCATGAAAACAAACTAAATACAGGCTCCACATGCATGAAACCAACAGTAAGTTAAAGAGACTTTAATGTGTTACAGCAGAGTTTACTCACTTTGTTGTGAGCAGAAGTTACATTTATCTTCCTGTAGATAAGCAGAAGTACAGCAGAGATGAGCTCATTTTAATATTTAAAGTAGTTTTCCTCATATCTTCATGTACACACATCAAACTCGCAGTATGTCAAACCTTCACTGTATTTTAAAGCAGATGTAAAATAGTTTGTCGTCTGCATATTTGACTTTAAGAGATCAAAGCTCAACCTTTTCTTTATATGTTACTCATCAATAAACTTTAGGGGAGTTTGTACTTTGTACTTACTGTAAATGAAGTTGTATTTATTACGTCTGACAGGAAAGAGGTTCAGTAGTAAACATTAACTCTTATTTATTCACAGCGACAAATGCCTCCGATTTAAAATATAAAGTAAAAAAAAGTTTTATTTTGTTAAAATATAAAAATAAAATATAAAGTAAAAAAAACAGTTTTATTTTGTTAAAAATGTAAAAGTAAAATATAAAGTAAAAAAAGACAGTTCTGTTTTGTTTGAATTTGTAAAAATAAAATAAAAACTACAAAAAAAAACAATTATATCAATCATATCAAATACAAGGTTAGTGATACACAGCTGTTATGTTAACAAATAATAATATATACATATATTTTAGTTATTAACGCACTGGTATCAGATTGGTCCTCAGCCGAGACACAAATTCATGTATCAGAATTTAAAATGGAATCAAAACATCTCTAATAATTTTCACCTGTTGCTGCCAGATGTTAATGTATTCTCATTAACACAACAGTCAGTCCAGGCGGTTAAAACATAAACACACATCATGTTACAGAAGACAGAGGTAAAATAACGGCACAGAAAAGACCTCTTCAGTGACAGTCTGTGTTTAAAAGATGTTTTACTCTGTTGGACTTTTATTTTGGCGATCCACGCTGCATTATTAGGCAGTGTTTGGTCTCCATACAGAGATAGATGACAGGAAGCTGAGCGTCTGCTGTGCTTTAATAAAAGTTAAATAAAGTTTAATGAAGCAGACCTCCTGTAATGTGATGTCGGAGTTGTGTACTTCTGCCTTTTCACCACTAGGTGTCACTGTCTGACATTACTCTCTCTTCATCTCAGCTCTAGACCAACATGTAATAAATATAAACACATGTATAAAAGGTTAAATTTATAATATGTTAAACAAAGAGATAACCTCTTCGTAGTAACACAATACTTTCAAGGCAGTGAGAATGAACCCACCGATATAATAACACGCATCTAAACATCTATATACATACAGTTTATAACAATTCATTCTTCTGTTATTGTCTTCAGGAGGAAGTTGAAGAGGATAAGTGGGAGGAGTCAGATGATGGAGGAGGTGGAGCCGAGAGAAGGCGTCACAGAGGAGGAGACTCCTCCGAGGGTGAGATATTAATATATTGTTTTTAATCTGCAAAATGCAAGAAAATAAATAAATACACTTATAAATGAATAAAAATGCCTATAATAAATAAACGAGACAACAGATATATAGATGAGTTTATTATAGTTCAATAAATAAATACACATAAATATGGCTATGTAATAAATAAGAGGTAATAAATATATAAATCAATGTATATGAATCAATATAGTTTAATACATAATAATAATATATATATATATATATATATATATATATATATATATATATATATATATATATATATATATATATATATATATATATATATATATATATATATATATATATATATATATATATATATATATATATCATTTTTTTTAAAGGACTACTTTGAAATTTATTTCTGGAGACTTTTACTTTGTAATGCCACATTTATTTCCCATCTGTTCAAATTATGTTTTTATCTCAAAGATTCAGACTAAAATCATAGAAAACATGATTGAAACATGTTTTGATCAGTAATATACATTTTTTTTCTACCAGAATTCTTCTTCTCCTTCTCCTCCTCCTTCTCCTCCTCCTTCTCCTCCTCCTCCTCCTCCTTCTCCTCCTCCTCCTCCTCCTCTCCCATTAATCATCTCAGGACCCCTCACATTTATCCGGTGACCCTTTAAGGGGCCCGACCCCCTAGGTTGGGAACCAAACTTCACTCTATAAGGTGGTTTATAAACTAGCTCCACTTACTGCTACTAGAACGTGAAATATAACATATAGTTCCCATAACAAGTACTTGTACTCGTGATACTTTGAGTAGATTTTGGTTGTAATACTTGTGTACTACAGTCACATGTTAAATACATAACGTGTGTATAAATATATGTATACTCGCATGGTTGCAGGCTGTTGGTCGTTAACATTACTAACTCATAATTCGTGTTGTCAGCGTGGTACACAAATATAAAGCAGACGTGTGTTGGATGTATTTCTTCTTCACACATTCGCACGTTATGCAGCCGCCGGATAAAAGAAAAGGGCTCAGCCTCCACAATGTTATCAGACGGTTGTGGCGGCAACAAAAGCCATCCGGCGTGATAAACGGTGACGGTGAAGGGGTTTGTGTGACGGCCATTGTTGTGGTTAATGGTGATGGAGTGATGGCGGTTAGTGGGAGTGGTGAGCAGGTGACTCACCTGCGTGCAGAGCAGCAATGAAGAGAAGTTTTGTCTTAATCAATTTGGATTATTTTTTAAACAAAGAGATGTCATGTAACTGTTTTATTCTGGTTGGCTCCGGAGTAAATCTTGGTCTATGGTCGTCACCATCTTGGTTTTTGTCCGTCACCATCTTGGCCGTCTTTGACACGGACAACACCGTGATAGAGACCTGTCAATCACTGTGTAGCCCCGCCCTAAAGCATCCCCTGCTTTATGGTCTGTTTGACTCTAAATGGACCATAATGTACTAAATGAACATCATGCTGTATTGAAGAAGACTTGAAACTAGAGATTGAGACCATAAACTCATGTTTACAATGTTTACTGAGGTAATAAATCAAGAGAGAAGTAGAGTCATTTTCTCATAGACTTCTATACAACCAGAGGAGTCGCCCCCTGGTGGACACTAGAGAGAATGCAGCTTTAACACGTGAAGCATTGACTTCACTTTGCAGAACTGGAGGTTGCCGCCTGATTTCCATCTTTACGCCCAAAACTATGATTTTCATCTGAAGATAAATATTAACTGATTAATACAAAATACGTTGTTTTTAAAGTGAATTGTCCCTTTAAGAGCTCATAGAAAATACCAGAAACCTACCTGTCACACAGCAGCTTCTCTAACCTTTGGATAGAGGTGTGTGTGTGTGTGTGTGTGTGTGTGTGTGTGTGTGTGTGTGTGTGTGTGTGTGTGTGTGTGTGTGTGTGTGTGTGTGTGTGTGAGAGAGAGACTTGCTTCGCGTCACTACATGCCTTGCTGTCTCTTCAATGCGACACAACAGCTTTGAGCCAAATTCCTCCGACCCGGTGAGCCCTCCACAGGTGGGTGTGTGTGTGTGTGTTTTCTAAAAAAACCTGCACATTTGCCTGAACATCACATCCTGGGAAGAAAATGAAAACATGGAGGACGACTTCCAGTGTTGACATTTGTTTTTGTAATCTCCGTTAATCGCAGTTGACAACCGTAGTGTGTGTGCGCGTGTGCGCGCGTCGTTACCTCTCATCTGCGTCAGGTGACCATTTCCTGACTCTCGAGTGTTCCGGTGACCTCTGACCTCCTCTGCCAGCTGCCAATCACGGCAGGGAGCCATCATCTCCGTGGCAACCTCACAACCTTTTGATCTGGGTTCTGATTGGCTGCCTGATAAGCTCCGGGTTCCCACGGTGATCCTTCCGATGTGTCGTCACGGCGCTTTGATTTCCTGACCTCTGACCTCTCTACTGTCGGTTCACTGTTCTAGGAACCGAGGCTGCTTTCAAACACAGTTGGAAAATGTGCAGCGTGTTTCTTGTTTGCGTGCACGTCGGATCGTCTGTTGAGGTGATTGTGGGCAGCAGCAGACGGGGGAGGAAGAGCGGGATTTGAACCTGCAACCTCGCCGTCAAAACCAGCTTCTCCAGCCTTTAATTCAACTGGGAGAAGATGAGTTAAAGTGAAGTTCACTGGTCCTCAAGTTTGGGTTTGATCCAAAACAGAGCTGTGAATTTATAATGGACACGCATACATGTGGCTTCCACAGAACACAATACTCATAAAAGTCCAATTAATAAATACCTAAGAGACACAAAATACTATAAAAAACACTACTAACACAAAACAAAGAGCTCCATTCAGATAACAAGCATTTTAAAAGTTGTTTTGCGGACAGACCGAACAAACCATGAATTCTGTTTACAATTCAGCATCATTATTGAGTTGTTCCTGCATCCTTGTTATCCGTTTATTAGCATTATATTAAAGTAAAATCTGTTTACTTTGGGTTCCTACAGCTGTAAACAGCTGACGTGTGGTTTGATAGATATATTGATGTGTCCAACATCTCTGGGTGATGTCATGATTTTAAACCCTCCAATCACGAGCTGCTCTGTTGTTAATGGCCTTGACGTCTTGCAGCTGATTGGACGCCCTGTAACCGTTACTCCATCAACCCAGAACCGTGACTCACCTGTGGGACTAAAACAAGCATCTGACCTCCTTCTGCACCTTTTTTTAATATATTTATTTTATAACAGGAAGCAAACAGTAACTGCAACCACACAGACGGCGATGTCACTTCCTGTCCAGCTGAGGCTCCAGGCCTTCCAGCAACGTCACAGAAACCAGGACCTGTGGTGGTTCAAGGCAACGGCAAGAACCCGGCCAGCGAGAAGCTAAAGAGAGTCTGCAAGTGGAGCATCACCACCTACAAGGTGAGAGGGATCCAGACTGTCAGGTGATCAATAACCAATCAGATCGATCGATAATGACGCTATCTCTCTCTCTCCCTCTCTCTCTCTCTCTCTCTCCTACAGTGCACTCGACAGGCTCTGTCGGAGAAGCTGGGTCAGGGGTCCCGTACGGTGGACCTGGACCTGGAGCGTTGCCTCGAGCTGCTCAAAGACGACCGGCAGCGCTACGACAGCGTGACCAAGCTGGCCAAGACGCTGGCCAATCAGCTCGCTCAGTTCTCGGTTACCCAGAAGACCCTGGGGGACACCTTCGCCGAGCTCAGCCTCAAGACGCCGACGCTGCATGTGAGTCCGATTACTATCAACACTGCTCGCTAATAATGCTGCTGCAACCGTTCGATAAACCCCTCCCCCGAGGGTTAGCTTGTAGCATCTTAGCACAGCTTCAGACACCAGGCCGCCATGAGTCAGCTTGTGTCTCTCTCTTCCTGTCAGGTGGAGTTCGGCGTGAACGCAGACACTCAGAGGTTTCTGTCGAAGAGCAGTGACACTCTGACGGCGTCCGTCAACGCCTTCACGTCCGACATGAACACTCTGGTCAACAAAACCATGGAGGACACCATGATCAGCGCCAAGCAGTACGAGGCCGCCAGGTGGGTGGAAACACACTTCCTGTTTCCTGTCGGATGAGTCACACCTGTGTTTATCATCGTTGGACTGTCAAACATGGAGAAATCCTATGAAGAAGTAAACCACACCTAGCACAAGGAAGGTTTGGGGCCTCAGAAAGCAGCAAGGCATTCTGGGAAATGTAGGGATATCACAAGCTGAATTAGAAGAAGATATAAACATGGGAATGTTTCATTTTTTTATAGTTTGTCCCATATGATATGAACGCAGCATGAGGGACGACATTGTAAGGCATTCTGGGAAATGTAGGAAATTGTCTTGAACTTTAGATTCAGCTGTTACCTGTAGATCTTTGGTTCACAACCACTGGTTCTTAGACCAGTAAAGAAACACTAAACAACTGCCACAAGAAACCAGTATGAGCTGGATGATTATCTGACTTTGCACATGTAAAACATGCATCTAAGCTTCTCTTAACTTCTCTCAGGATCGAGTACGACGCGTACCGAGTGGACCTGGAGGAGCTGAACCTGGGACCCCGAGACGCCGTCACTCTGCCCAAACTGGAGCTGGCCCAGAGAGACTTCCAGAGCCAGAGGGACAGGTACCAGAGGATCAGAGAGGACCTGTCCGTCAAAGTCAAGCTGCTGGAGGAGAACAAGGTGAGAAGAACCTGCAAATTGAACGTTTGTTATTGTAAAATGACATCATGGGGTTGATATTTAATATTTGACGTTGACTTTACGTCTGCAGGTGAAAGTCCTTCACAAACACCTGTGGCTGCTCCACAGCTCCGTGGCCGCTCACGGTTTATCGTGTCACAGCTTCCTGCAGCAAAACGTCCGGCGGGCAGCCGAACACCAGAACAACCCCGGCGTGGACGCCCCCTCCTGGCTGGAGGAGAGTTGACACGACTACATAACGGATGTTTTGGGGATTAACGGACTAGAAATGCACGCGGTGGAAGTGACTATTTGGGATAGGTAGGTAGTTTATCTATAGCAGAGCTTGTGGGGTTGGGATGGATTTCTAACCTCTGGAACACTGAGTGAGTTCGAGGGTTTAGAGGGAAGTTAATTATCTTGGATGTTGTTGGTCTCCTGCTTAGAAAAGGTGGAATTTCAACACTCCAGGTCTTATTTTGATATCCAGGACACTAGTGATCTCTCTTTACTTTACAATCACAGACGTATAGTTCTTGTGACCTGTTTAACAGAGACACATACACCCCTCCTGGATTTCTTGCCTCTGTCTCAGAGTGTTGGGGAGTAAATCCATAATCCACTGAGAGGCACTAAGCCTTTCTTTGAACTTTGTAAAAATCCTCAGCCGCTGCACTCAGAAACTCAGAGCGACTAGAAGTGGCTCAACACCACTGCTGGAAAACAGCTTCTCTTTTCCTTTAGCGGCAGAAATCCACCACTCCTGTAACCTCCGATAGGCCGTTTTGTTTCTGGATCTGGGTCCTCAACTACAACCAAATACCTGGACTCACAATGAATCTTTTGTCTCTTCTCGTTCTTTTTTTAATAAGCTTCTCATTTTTAAGCCAGCGCTGTCGTCTCTTAGTGGTTAAAATTACAAACGGTTGCCAGATGATATGAAGCTGTATTTAATTAAAGGTGATGCCGGAAGTTATGAAGTAAACTTATTTTGTTTTCTTGTTAATGTGTTGTCTGCAAGCCAGTGTTTGTTGAGATTTATTTGTGAGGTAAAAGAAGCACATCTTAGTATTGTTGTACTGTGGCGTCACAAAGCCAACAAAATGTTTTTGTAACTTTAAACCTTTGTTACAAATGCTGAACCCAAATTAAATTTGATGAACGGATTTGAAACTGGATTCAGATTTGATGAAACGTTGTCCAACCTCAACTCCTCGTGGAAAGATTTGGACATTTGATTGATGGTCATCTGTCAACTTAACTTACCACAGATTTAGTCTCACCAGCACCTCTCTGGTTGGTTGCTGCTCGTTTCCTCCTCTGGTTTACAATGAAAGAAACTCAACAACCTCTTGAGACCAATAAGTTGTGACAAACCAAAAGAGTGTGTCAGTATGCTGATGATGTTGCCTTGTTCGTTGGTTAGGAAAAGTTAGTTGTAGCCAATCTTTCAGGCAATGTTTCATCCGTAACCATTTACGTTTATGGGAAGATTTGGATGGTTTATTGGTGGCCATCTGTCAACTTAACTTACCAGACACAGATTTCGTTTTAGTCTTGTTGATTGATGGTCGTTTGCTCCTCTGGTTTACATAAAAAGATGCTCAACAATGTGTAGAGAACAATAATTTGTGACAGGACAAAATAATGTTGCAGTATGCTGATGATGTTGCCTTGTTCGTTGGTAAAGACGGGGGTTGTTGTCGTTAATATTTAAGGCAACGTTTCATCATTAGCCAAAGTTTTAGTGTTTATTTACTGGCTGTCACATGAACATTTGGATGGTTGATTGATGGTCGTCTGTCAACTTAACTTAGCCACAGATTTGGTTTCAGCAGGACTTGTTTTGTTGGTTGATGGTCAACAACGTAAAGAGATCAATCATTTGCGTCTAGCCAAGATAATGTTGCAGTATGTCGACGATGTTGCCTCGTTTGTTGGTGAAGAAAAGTTGGTTGTAGACGATTTTTCAGGCAACGATTTAACAGAAGCCAAAGTTTTTGTGTTTTTTTCTTGTCTGTCCGATCTAACAATGTGAGATCTTTTTAAGTTTAAACCTCAACCACAACTTCCGATACGTTTTTGGATCCACTCGTCTAAAATAGCGTCCAACACGTTGGTACTTCTCAATGTACTCCAGTTACATTTTAGTTTACTTTTAATTATTTAATCACACAGCTTCACAATAAGAAACCAAATAAGTGGCCAGTTTCGTGCGTTCATTTTCTAGAAATGTACCATTTTCTTTCACTCATTTCCTTGTTTATTTGTAAAGAAAGGCTACTGAAAGCGGAATTATTAGCCATCGTTTAAGTTTAAAACCAATATACGTATATATCACTTTTTCACACTATGCAATTGTGTCGAATGTTAGCCCTGAATTAGAGATTTCTATTTAGTTTAGTTTAAAAGACTGAATACATGTGCTGCCTTTTGTTGTTGTTTATTTCCTTCTGATTGAGACCAAATCGTGTGCAGGCTCTGCTGTTCATCCTGATGACCATGTGGTGGACAAAATAACAGAAACACCTTTGATTTGTGGTGAATTTTAAGGCAGTGTTGAATTAAAATGTTGCTGTTATTTTGCCCACTTTCTGCGTTTCCTTTGCACTCTATCCGAAGCATCGTCCGCCTTGAATGTTTCCTATTATACTGAATAATGAATCGACTCCTTTCACACCGTTTAGTTAACATGTGTGAATGTGTTTTTGTTTGCGTCATCGTACCTCAGACCCGACGACAACTATGCAACGACTGTTGGTGCGGTTTGTGCAATAATGTCTCCAAAACCTCACCTTAAAAAACTGACCTGACCTGAATTGAATATCGTCCTTAAGGGGAATTCCACCATTGTTGTTGTGATTCAGTGTCGCTGTTCTTTCCTCCAACAGACTGATCTCATGCTCGTAACAAACATTTCAAGAAATCCTCTCAGAACAACACCTTCTATCTTCTAACAGACCAAAGAAATAAAGGGTTAAAGGGGAATCTTCTTTTTTTTTTTAAGTATAAATTACAAAAAAAGGACCAAAATGTACTTAAACTATTTTAATCTTGTTGGAAAAGTTTGTATGTAACTGCAAAATAAATATAATGAAAGCAAAACTATGTCTGTCTTTTTCTTTGTCTAAACAAAACTAACTTACTAGAATTGAATCTTCAGTATTTCGGGTGCTTCCCAAAAACACACAGTTTCGTTTTTACCTTCCTCTCCACAGTCGTCTTCACTTTGCTTTTCTCACTTTCTTTGGCAGTAAAGATGGATTTTAATGTTTTAAAATAATTTAGTAAAATAAAAATGAAACAGAAAAGCGACGACATCACATAAAAGCCAGTCTGTAAAAATGTCATTAAAGGAATGATTTAAAAGAAATTAAAATTGCATGAGTAATAATTATATTATTAATAATTGTGGTACAAACAAAATACTACACTAATGAAGAAAATAATCAGCTTTTATTTAAGTAAGATTTTAATTGCAGTACTTTTCCTTGAAAGGTAGTATTTTTTAGTAGTTTTAGTGTGGTATTAGTACTTTTTACTTGGTCAGAAATCTTGGAACTGGATTCCTTTCAAGTTAAAGTGTATAAAATATATTTACTTATTAATAATAAACAACATCAAGACAAACATTGAAACACACATATAGGGGATGTAGTATCATTTAGTATCATTTAGTATTTGTTCAGCTGTAAATAAAATACACTCAACACAGTCTTCATTAGTATTCAGTGTGAATGTGTTGCTTCCTTTTAAATGGGCTGATTTCAGAATAAGAGTCTTTTTCTGTTTGTTGCTGTGTTGCTCTGATTGCTCTAAAGAGAGGCAATTATTCACCGGGCAACACACACACACCAACCTGATTCCACTGTGTGTGTGTGTGTGTGTGTGTGTGTGTGTGTGTGCGCGTGTGTGTGTGCGCGCGCGTGTGCGTGTGCGTGTGTTTTCCCAAACATTAGAACAAAAGAATAGTCTGTCACAACAAAGACTCTACTTCCTTCACTGGTTCATCTTTGGACCCAAATGTAGTGAAAAGTGTTGATTAACTTGTTGACTGTGCGTGTGTGTGTGTGCGTGTGTGTGTGTGTGTTTGTGTGTGAGGAGGGACTTATTTTGCCAAGGGTGGGGCTGGTAGAGCTTATCTGGGCCATACACACACACACAGATACACACACACATCAAGTCTTTAATGTAAATTGAACTACACACAAGGTGTGTGTGTGTGATCTAGAAGTCGTAAAAAGAGAGATCACGCATGCGTACACCGCCTTGGTTCTCTCTCCCTCCCTCAAGCACGCACGGTGTCAGTAGTGTGTTTCATTCGGCTGCGTAGCGCGCGCGCTGCTTGTGGATGCCCAACTGGCGTCACACGGACTCAGTACATCTTAGTTTTCTTGTTAAATTGGACGTTTTTTAACGGAGGTTCCGGTACATGAGAGTCCGCACCGCTGGAGCCGCTCACCCCGGTAAGTTCACACGCGAATTACACGTTGCACTCTTTTGCACTCTTTCGCTTCTCAGCCCTGTTGATGTAGGGTGAGAGTCACTTCACGTTAGCGCTGATCGGAATTAACGCTGCACGCTCTCGCGCTGCACAGCACGGTGACGCTCCACGTCCACCAGACCACACTCTCATTTACGCGTTCTGATAGAACGAGCCCCACAAACAGCCTCCGGACTGCTGCTCTGTGCTTTATATTGTGTTTAACAATCGGTAGAATAATTCGGCTGTGTGTATGCGACACATACAACTGACTTTAATGTGTTTAATCGTCTGTAATATATATATATATATATATATATATATATATATATATATATATATATATATATATATATATATATATATATATATATATATATATATATATATATATATGATGATGATGATGTTTATTTAATGTATCTTTGGTTCATCACTTTAAGATCATTTTTATATTTAAGGCAGTAATATTTATAGAATATATTTATATTATAATATTTACTCTCCTGAGGTTTTCTTACAATATTCACACTATTTCCTGCAGTATGATATGAATCTTTGCTGCTCAGGATTAAGTTTAATTAAACTGTGTTTGTTGTTTACTCTCTAAAATATCCAAATAATAATATTCAGTTTGTCTGTGATGAGTTTTTACTGACTTGTTACACATCTTTTGTGCTTTTCTAGTGCTCTTTTTATGATACTTTAATACTTATAATTATTAACATAAACACACTCTATTGTGTTTAACCTTCTGTGTTTTGGCTCCTTCTCAATATAAAGTGCTTTATTTCTTCTGGTATCTTTAAAAGTGCAGCTTTGGGTCTCGCTGGTGAAGTTGTTGTGGTGCAGCGAACGTAATGGTTATTGTCATTATTTATTAAACTACTGGTTATCTTCTTGATTCATCAACTTATTAGGTGCCAGTCACAAGCTCCCAACACCTAAAGACGTTCAGCTAACCATCATGTGAGAGCATGAAAACTGGAATATATTTGTATGTATTTAGCTGGAGCCGGTGAGTTTCTACATCAGTTTTCAGGCCTCAGGGTGTTTGAAACTCACCTGACGTGTCAACAGTCAATTCAAACAACCAACACCAGCAACTCGCCTGCACGAAGATGAGTGTGCTGCTCAAGAGCACTTCAGAAGGGCAGATCAGCTGCTGAGGGTTTAAACCTGCAACCTTTCTAGTCCACAAAGTCTCCTCTCCTACTTATTAGCCACTTCTCTGCCTGTTTTCAAAGGGACACATCTAGAGAAGCTCTAACGTGGAACATTCTTCTGTTTTAACAAGGCAATCATTTGACTTCGTTGTTAACCTTTTAAAGGAATGAGCCGGCGCTAACTGTTGTAGCTGCTGATTTGAACGGTAGCTCACTGCCTCGTGGGATCAACAGGTGAAACTGTTGTATTGAGTCTTTATTCTGGACAACATCTCACCACCAGACTCCATGTTGTTTCTGCTGTAATTAATGGAAAACTCTCAAATTCTCTTCCGTGTGTGTGGGTTAACAGCTATGTGTGTGTGTGTGTGTGTGTGTGGGTGGTTCTCCCCTCGGGCCTCCCAGCCTCGCTGCTCCCTGAGCGGGTTGAGCGGGTCCCACCTTGACCCCCCCCTGACCCGCCTGGAGCGCCGATGAAGGAGCTTTGGCCTGGTGACATTTTAGATACAGGACTCTAGTTCGGGACCACCTCTCTTGTTTTTTGACTTTTCTGTGGCCATGGTAACCCCAGAGACGAGCGCCGCTCAGCCGGACCATAAAGACGGAGCGGTGAACTCAATGTAGTCGCTTCCTGTGTGGAACAAAGGAACCGTCAGAGATCATTGAGGCATTTTTACTCTTTTTTTTTTTTTTTTTTTTTTTTACACTTGTTTTTTTGGCAAAACGGAGACAAAACTGATGCGATTTTCATGCTAATGTTTAAAAAAAAAAAGCAGATCAATGTGGGGGGTCCTCGTTCACCCCTGAATCGCCATCACAACAGACACACACGTGTTTACTATTGTTGGTCTGGTAAATAAAACAGGCCATCTTCTCCTCCTGGAGGTTTTATTTGGGTTTCCAGGGTAACAGACTCTGTGTTGTTGTAGGTCTGCGTAGTTTCTGAGAGGTTTCATGCACATGTTTTGGTAATTCCTGAGTAGATCCTTTGATAGTTGGGTTGATATTTAATGGTAGTTTCTGGGTAGATTCTTTGATGGTTTCTTGGATATTTATTGGTTATTTCTGGGTAGATTGTTGAATTGTTTGTTGGATAATAATTTGTAAAATCTTCATAGATTCCTGGATGGTTTCTTGGATAGTCATTGGATATATTCTTGGATGTTTCTTGGATAGTCATTGGATAGATTCTTGGATGTTTCTTGGATAGTCATTGGATATATTCATGGATGTTTCTTGGATAGTTATTGGATAGATTCATGGATGTTTCTTGGATAGTCATTGGATAGATTATTGGATGTTTCTTGGATAGTCATTGGATAGATTCATGGATGTTTCTTGGATAGATTCATGGATTGTTTCTTGGATAGATTCATGGATGGTTTCTTGGATAGTTATTGGATAGATTCATGGATGCTTTCTTGGATAGTTATTGGATAGATTCATGGATGGTTTTTGGATAGTCATTGGATAGATTCCTGGATGATTTCTTGGATAGTTATTGGATAGATTCTTGGATGGTTTCTTGGATAGTTATTGGATAGATTCATGGATGCTTTCTTGGATAGTTATTGGATAGATTCATGGATGCTTTCTTGGATAGTTATTGGATAGATTCTTGGATGGTTTCTTGGATAGTTATTGGATAGATTCTTGGATGGTTTTTGGATAGTCATTGGATAGATTCTTGGATAGTCATTGGATATATTCATGGATGTTTCTTGGATTGTCATTGGATAGATTCTTGGTCATTTTAATGTCTTATTGATCACAAAGTTAAGTACAAGTTTAATTTGTTGTTGTGGTCTCATTCACAGCTCAAACATTTTCATTTTTCTAATGCTAACATGTTTACACCACAAACAAGAGTCTACAGCCACGAGCTCTGTGAGGATGTGCTAACAGAGTGCTAACATGAACATGCTAACATGCTCACAATGACAAGAATCTACACAGAACATACCGATAAATATCCAAGAAACCATCCAATAATCTACCCAGAAATAACCAATACATATCCAACAAACCATCCAAGAATCAATAACTATGGAAGAAACCATCCAATATTCCAGCAAACCATCCAATAATCTCAGAAATAACCAAAGATTTGAAAAGTTTATCTTTGAAAGCCGTCTCGCTTTAATTCTCGTCTCTGTTGAGAGTCGAAGTATCGATCGGGGAGGATGTACGGATCGGGTGAGGAATCGGTGCAAAGACTCGTGTACTTGGCGCTAGCCGATCCAGCATTTTAGGAGGTATAAGAGGGATTTCAGATACTAGTGTCTGTATATTTAAAAACTCAAATATTGGTTGTGTTAATGAGTTTGTTTTGGTCAATTTCTGGAGAGTTTGTTTCCTCGGTGGAGAAGGTCTGGATTCAACCTTGGACGTTTTTTTACCTTTTGATCGTGAAAGTTCTTGACCTTGGAAATAGTCGCCTAGTTTGACAAATTGATCTTTTTGTTTTTCTATTGTCTCTGAATAGTTTCATTTCTGGAGGGTTTTCTTGTGACGTTTTCACAGATTTCTTTCTGGATATATCTGAAGCTCGTATATATTCTGCTGTAATCCTCAAACCGAGACGTCACTGCTGGAGAAACCGTGTGGGAGCTAATCTGTCAGACTGCTGAGCAACAAGCAGGCAGACTGTAAACCTGAAATCACAAGAGAGGGCAGAATATTTAAAGCCTGGTGTGACTCACGAGTCGCTGTCTGGAGCAGTTTTCCTCCCTGATGGTCTCATTTATCCGGGGGTGTTAAAAGATGTTATAATGATATTAATAATAATGTTTTCTTTCTGACTGATGAACACTTTCCTACTGAACACGAGTGACTCGTTTTAATCTTCAGAAAAACTAAAAACTGGTTTATTATTGTGTCTGAAGAGACACAAAGACATAAAAACATTAAACGCAAAGTTGCAATTAATGCCTTAAAAATGTCTACATCTCAGTTTACAAAGCACAATATTAAAGTAGCTCATCTCGTTATGAGTTGCACATTAAGATAATGGAAACCGGGAGCTCGAGGGGAATTAAACATGTTTTGGATATAATTGTTCATAATAGAGTTGAATCATTCAGAACACATTCCTGCTGACAAATCAGGAATTAATCAGATATTTTGCAGGAAACTTTGATTTAGAGTTCGATTTGGAATTAGAATCCTTTGTGTCTTTTCTTTTTAAATAAAAAGAAAAGACACAAATATCACATCAATGCCAACACATTGCTCTCAGACTGGATTAGATGCGAGGGTCTCGTCTGTCCTCTTTCCTTCAGAAAACCATCACTTATTCTGTCCCGACTCACCATCTTGGGTTTAAAGCTTTCCTATTGGTTTCATATTAAAATGCCAGAGAGAGTTTTTTTCCGCCGTGTCACTGTTGAATCTTCAGAGAAGAAACGACAGCTGGAAAAAGGCTTTAAGATAACGGACGGCTGCTGATGGAGTTCTCTAGTCCGAGGTTGCGTTTAAATGAGATTGGACATCGTGTACGTCCACTCCCTGGACTGTTTGGACACCAGCAGCTCTTTGTTCCTGTGTCATTGAGTTGTAGGTGGTTCACCTGTGTGTCCGAGACACACCTGATGACCGCTGAGTCATCTGGAAAGTTCTGCATGGTGCAGTTTTGTGAGCTGTTGGGCTTGAATGAGTGCACTGAAGTCAGGTTTAAGTAAAAGATTAGGCTGTTCTTCATTCAACAATTTTTTCACATTTGAAGTTTCTATTGAGGTTTTTCTATAAGCTTCAAATGTCTGTTGTCATATTTTATGACGTCGTTACCCTACAAATGGAAATGTATATTTTTTTGTCATTGCAGTGATATAAATGTAAGTCATGGTGCTGTTAGATTGCTGCTGGACCGACACGTTAATCCAGACTCCCTTTGTGTTTTTTGACCGCAGTGAAAATGTTTTTAAAATGCTTAACAGCAACAAATATGGATTGAAGTAGAATATTTTGTTAGATTAAAAACGTGTTTTTTGGAAATGATTACATCTGATTTTGTTTTCTTCAATACATTTTAACTTTTGCACGTTAGAACGATCAATAATAATATAAATGGAGCCCGATCTTTATTTGCGACAGTGCAGAAATGTCAGCTTTGAAAGCAGCTGTGCAGCTTTCAAATGTTGATCTAGAATGACGGAAACACACCAAAACCATCAATGTGTTGGTTTGTAAATGATTGTGTACATTATAAAATACAACACAAAGATAAACCAGATGTTTATTATTTGTTATGAGCTCCACTAAAGAGACATTTATCCTCTTGGTTTCATTTAAAGGCACTAAAACTATCTACCTGTATATAAAGTACCTCCAACTACAACAGGAACTCTCTCACACTGATGCATCGGGATTAACTACCTCATAATGTCACATGTAGTAATATATCTGTCTCAGGAGACATTTTACTGCGTAATTACTACTTCAACTATAATACTCTGAGTACATTTTGCTTTTAGGAGTTTTACAACTTCTTATAATAACCTGCAGGTGCTCTGTGTTCCATTCATCATCTCTCATATAATAACTGGTGGGATGAGTCATCTTTAGTCCTGAAGTCACGGTGTGTGTGTGTGTGTGTGTGTGTGTGTGTGTGTGTGTGTGTGTGTGTGTGTGTGTGTGTGTGTGTGTGTGTGTGTGTGTGTGTGTGTGTGTGTGTGTGTGTGTGTGTGTGTGTGTGTGACACAAGAGAAGAGGTCAAATGAATTTGTAGTGTAAATATTTGTCAATGTATTATTTCTGAAACAGGTTTGCAGTGACTTGTGTGTGTTTTAATGTGCACACTTTCACTGGCGATGTTGGTCAGTTCCATTGACCGTTGCTATCGCAACCAGTGACTCCCAGTCGAGGTTGCGTCACCGCCGTGAATTGCAAACAGAATAAGTGAACACATGACTTGATGAAATGACTGAAACAAACATTTATTTAAAAGTAAACAATGAACTTTACTGTAGAATCATCTCCATGATGTTACAGTGATATCAGTACTTTAAATGTATTAGTACTTTTACTGTAACAGAATATTCTCCTAGTGTTAGTACTGTTACTGTAATAGTATTCTTACAGTGTGCTGTCAGTGCTACCACTGTAATGTTCAAAGTGTAGTATTTGAACTGTCACTGCAGTAAATTATCTGAATACTTCTTCCTTCTCTGCTCCTGTTTAAACTTCTAATTAGAACAATTACTTCCTTCAGTTGATTCTGAGAGCAGATGAAGCACAACAATCCTGTTCAACCAGCTCTGAGTTTATTTAACAATACTGCGCCTTTATAATATAGACAGTCTTTACATGAGGAGCTCTGATGAGCAGACAGTTTATCAGAGGAATCATTCTAGAGAAATCACCCCAAAGGACCCCCTCGCAGTCGCCCCCTCGCAGCGGGAATCGGCCTACTATCGCACCGGAATAATTTTAAAATAAAAGTGTGCAATACACTACTTTTGAATTCATTATTGAACTTTGCGCATAACAGTGCGATTAATCAAAAAAAAATCGTGCGATTAAAAATTGTAATCGTTGCCCAGCACTAGTTTTAATAGTAATAATACTAGCGGCAGGAATGCTAATAGTGGTAGAAGTAGTACTAATAGTAATGCTAATAGTACTACAATACTAATGGTAACAAAGTTGACAGCCCCACGACCTCAACCAACCGGAACCCTCCGTGTGAACCAGGTCAGTCCATTTTTACATTCCGAGTCGCGTGATTGGACGATGTCAATGATGTCACCGCCATGTGAGTGAGTGCCCCCCCCCCCCCCCCCCCCCAAAAAAAAGAGAGAGGGAGAGATCAAACACAAACTGTGACCCCGATTCTGTCGTCTGCCAAGTAAACAATCTGCCATTGTTTGTAACCACGGTAGCGAATGACATCTAAAGCACACACACACACACACACACACACACACACACACACACACTGTGTTCTCTTGCATTCTCTCCACAAGGGAACGAATGACGCACCAAACTCCGTTGCAAATTCTTTTAATTATGAGTTTTCTTTTCTTTTCAGCAAATGCATCAAACCAATAAAATGATCTAAGATATTACTTTGAGGGACAAACGTGTGTTCGGAAATTCAGCTCAACAAAGTCACCAATTAATAACTTATTTTAAAATGTGTTTTGTGTCCAAACATCTAAAGGTATCAAACAAGACGAAGAAAAACATCAGAAGATAACATTTAAGAAGCTGAAACGTTGAATTTTTGCCATTTTTGCTTGAAAAATGTCTTAACTGAAGAGTCGATTATCAAAGTTGTTCCTAATTAAATTTCAGTTGATCGACTAAACATTTAAACTGCTAATCAATGCAGCTCTATTCATATTGAATTAACTAACACAGTGTAAAGCTCATCAAACTCAGAATGTTACTGATGTAACAGCTGGTTTCTGGATCAGAATGTGTGCCGAATTTCTCAGCAGGCTCAAGAAATTCAAAATTAGTGTTGAGTCATGTCCAGCAAAGTGCCCATGAGCAAGGCAGCATCATTTCACAACGTTGTTAAATTTAAGTTTGGTGGATTATGCAACATTCTTTACCCAAACAAATAAATGGATCAGCAGCAATCAGGTCAGCACCAAAATGTGTTACAGCAACACACACACACGACCACACACACACACACACTCATTAGCATGATTCAGTTGGACGTTTGATGGAAGAAATCATGTGATCAAACTGAGATGTGAGAGTAAGTTATGTAACACTCTTACACACACACACACACACACACACACACACACACAGTCTTCTTTAATTCATCAGCAGGACGTGTACATCTTTGTCGACATGTATCCAGAGCTCCACACGGGGACTCTGGGTTGTGTGTGTGTGTGTGTGTTGAATAATTTAGCATTGCAGGAATTTAGTCCAAGTATGTGAGACATAAATGGACTTCCTGGTACAAGTGTTTTCCTGCACAGAGGAGTAAAGAAAGCAACATAACTGTACAGTACATGTTCTTATTATTGTGAATATTATCCAATTAAAAGAGACATGAAGCCAGTAGAATCAGTACGACAAAGAGAAGTGTTGAGTAGAAGCTATATAAGCGACTTCATGGCGATTAACGGCGGTCTACTGTCCAAACAACAATGTGGATATTTAACAACAAGACTTTCTGGTTGTAGCTCCTCAAATGAGAGGATTTGCTGGTTTTTGCTCTGTTAGTCGAACACAACGAGTAACACGATGTTGAGTGTTGCAGTGCAGGAACCAGACGATAGAAACACCTTCATTGTTGATTATTCAAACACCTTTGAGCAGCAGGTGAGAATGAAGTGTGCGTGAGGAGGACGATGATGAAGAAAGTGATGTTTGATCGTTCACAGAAAACAAACACAACCTGACCTGTGTGATACATGACACAAAGGTCCATGTTTAACATGAAGTTATTCAGTCGTTTTAATTACAAGACATTTCACAGTTGAGTCACTGAATAAAACAACGTGGTGGCGGGCCAGCTGGAGTCTCAGCTGAACAGTTCTTCCTCTGATATGATCATATGAGCTGATGTTTTGATATTTCACCACCAGGTACAAAGGTGGAAAGCAACTAAGTACATTTACTCACTAAACAGTATTTGAGTACACAGTTAAGGTACTTGTTCTTTTCTTTCTATGCTACGTAACACTTCTACTCCACTATATCTCAGAGAGACGTGCTCTACTCATTACTTCACTGCATTTATTTTGCGAACCAGATTTAACGGTGAGCTTTAGAGATGCTGGTAGTTAGAGCCAGGCTAGCTGTTTCCATCTGTTTCCACTCTTTATGCTAAGCTAAGCTAACTGGCTGCTGGCTGTATCTTTATATTTAACGTACAGACTCTCAGCGTATTAACCAAAATGTCGTTCTGTTCCTTAAGTACAAAGTTTTTCTCTAAATGTCTCTCTCGTTTTCTGACCTTTGACCTCCTGATGTTCCTAAAGCGATGACACAACTTCACCATCGTCGCCATGGACACCCATCACCGAGGTGACCTGCCTGCCAGAAACCCCCCCCCTCCCCCGCCTTGCCCTCTTTGCTCCCGTCCAATCGAACGTGGGGATGCACGTGATGGGCAGCGTCTCCCCGGCCAATGAGAGGCAGAGTTTCTTCCTCCAGGTGGAGGGCGTGGCCTTCGCCGAGCCGCAGTCTCCTGCTCGTCCTCCGTCGGGATCTTCTGATATTGAAGGCAACCGGATGAGACTGGGTCCACCTCCACCTACTCCTCCTCCACCTCCTCCTCCTCCTCCTCCTCCTCCTCCTCCTCCTCCTCCCCCACCTCCTCCTCCCCTGCTTCCAGGGCTAGCAAACCCTGTAGGAGGCCTGAAGAAGAAGAGGAGGGTCAGGAGTTTCTTTTGGAAAACGATACCAGAGCATCAGGTGAGGTCACAGCTCGTCATAGTGGATCACATTTTAATTGTGAAAGCGTTGTATTGACATGTGTGTGTATGTATGTATGTATGTATATATATCTTCTATTTATTTATACATATGTACTGTATGTGTGTCGCAGGTGAAGGGGCGGGCCAACCTGTGGACTCAGGGCCGTGTGCAGCAGCAGTACCAGATCGACGTCCAGACAATCGAGGAGCTGTTTGGTCAGAACGACCGTCAATCAAAGGCCACGCCCACAAGGGGAGGGACTACCAGGAGCTCGTTCAGAGAGGCCAAAGAGGAGGTGTGTGTGTGTGTGTGTGTGTGTATGTGTGTGTGTGGACCGTTTCCACCTGGACTCTGACCTCAAACTGACACCTGCTCACCTTTACTGCTCTCTCTCTCTCTGTCTCTGTCTCTGTCTCTCGCTCTCTCTCTGTCTCTCTTTCTCTGTCTCTCTCGCTCTCTCTCTGTCTCTGTCTCCCTCTCTTGCTCTCTCTCTCTGTCTCTCTCTCTCTCTCTCCCTCTCTTGCTCTCTCTCTCTCTCTCTCTCTGTCTCTCTCTCTCTCTCTCTCTCTCTGTCTCTCTCGCTCTCTCTCTGTCTCTCGCTGTCTCTCTCTCTTGCTCTCTCTCTCTCTCTCTCTCTCTCTCTCTCTCTCTGTCTCTCTCTCTCTCTCTCTCTTGCTCTCTCTCTGTCTCTCGCTGTCTCTGTCTCTCTCTCTCTCTCTCTCTTGCTCTCTCTCTCTGTCTCTCTCTGTCTCTCTCTCTCTCTCAGGTCTCCATTCTCGACTCTAAACGAGGGATGAACATCGGGATTTTCCTCAAACAGTTTAAGAGGTAAATCTCCTTTTGTGGCCACAAACAAACAAACACACCTGTGCTGAGATTTCTCTTTGTTACCTGAAGCTCAATGATAAAATCCCCCCCGAAAGGAAACAAACTGTGTGTACAAGTACAAGTACTGTAGTAGAAGGTCCTTTACTTAAGTAGAAGTACCAATACCACAAAATACTCTGTTACAGGTTTGGAACCTTTTTAATCCGTTTTATTTTATAAACAAATGTGTTTTTATGTTAAATATTCACCTGAAAATAGTGACTAAAACATTAAAATATAAGTATCTCAAAATAATAGATAAAGAGGAAACAGTGGAGCTCGTATGGTAACGGTCACAGGTTTGATTCCCAGAGTAGATCAATTGACCGGTCTACTGAGTTGGACACCGCGCCAACAGTTCATGTCAGTTATAGATGAGAGTTCACATGAAGACTCCTCTAGACCTGAATGTCTCCTCTAGACCTGAATGTCTCCTCTAGACCTGAATGTCTCCTCTAGACCTGAATGTCTCCTCTAGACCCGGTAACAGCTGACAGAGAAGGTGTTGAAGAGTGTGTGTGTGTGTGTGTGTGTGTGTGTGTGTGTGTGTGTGTGATGGCGTGATGTGTCTCCTCGCCCTCACCGCAGGGTGTTGTGGGTAAACACGTGATGATGCCGGCATGTTATGGAACGATGCAGACGGAGAAGTTCATTAACATGCAACTGTTTCTAAGTCACATTAGAGGACGTCTATGGATGACGAGCACCGCCCCCCAATACTCTGACCCTCGGGCCCCTCGGGGGTAACGATATTACATTTAATATGATATCATAATGTTCAATGTTGCCATAATAATATAAATATATATTTAAAAAGGAATACAAAGAGAAGAAAAACATCAACAAAAAGACAATACGACCAGGAGAGATACAACACGCAAAAGGACCACAAACAACACGGCTTGTTCTTATTTATTTCGTCCTCCGTGACATCACACCGCTACGAGGAATTGAGCGTTTATGTCGTTGTAACGTCTGATATTAAAATACTTTTGACTTTATGAATAAAAAAGAAACATGGCCGCCACAACAACATGGAAATCAGATTAATACAACACTGTCAAACATTGACGCCGTATTTAATTTTTAAAATGCATTCCTTTGATTTCTCTTACGTCTTCAGAGTCGGGTGTTTGGTTTGGTAACACGAGGGAGTCACAACGTGTCCTCAATGTGTTGCTGTCGTATCGACACACAGAGACATGGAGGCGTGAGGGACGCATGTCATAAACCACCTGTGAATACAACGATACGCAACATCAGCCTCAGTGTTCTCATGCTGGAACAATGCTTCACATCATGCGTTCGTTTTATTATCACACATTTACAGGAAAGAGATTCACTTTATAACACAAGTTTCACTGAAAATGAGTCCGTAAGTCTATGAAATGAAAGTTCATCACAAGTTCCAGAGCTAAATGTCTTTAAATGTTTTGTTGTGTTAAACCAGCAGATAATAAAACGTCTGATCCCTCCTCCTCCTCCTCCTCCTCCTCCTTCAGGTCCAATCAGACGATAGTAGACGATATTCACCACGGCAACAGTGAGTCGTATGGGGCGGAGCCTCTGAGGGAGCTGCTGAAGATGCTGCCGGAGAAAGAGGAGGTAACACACACACACACACACACACACACACACACGTTAACGTCACCGTGTTGGTATCTTCTTCTTCTTCATGTGTTTCCTCTCCTGAAGGTGAAGAAGCTGAAGTCGTACCGCGGAGACGTCTCTAAGCTCTCATTGGCCGATTCCTTCGTGTACCTGTTGGTTCAGCTCCCCAGGTGAGAGGACGAGCTCCAACAGAGAGCTGTGTCTCATCTGTCAACAACACATTTTATTATGCAACTTTTGTTTTTTATCTTCTTTTGTTTTTATGTCCAAGTTTGTTTGTTTTTACAGTATTTTCCTGTTATTTTTTCATTATTATTTTTTTATATTTTTGGTGTGAAGGGGTGAGGGGTCTTTCACATTACATTTATTTAATTTCTTTTTTTATTGTTTGTGTTTTGGGGGGAGGCTTTTCATATTATTTAAATTTTTTATTATTTATTTTTTTAAAAATTTAATGGTGTGTGGGGGTCATTCTACATGGTTTTTTATTTAATTTAAATAAAGTTATAGTTATAGATAATATGGGTATTTTACATTATTTTATGACCAATACTGTATTTTTTATCGATATCCGAGATGTGATTTTATTTCTAATAGTTTTTGTGTGGATCTCTGGAGCACAACAAGAAATCTCTTTGTGAAAACCTGACGCGTCTCCAAATACAGAATAAAACTCTCAAACGGAGTTCTTCCAGAACAAACGGAGCTTGACGCTCTCGGAGCTTCTGGTCTCAGCAGATGGTGCAAAGCCTGATGGGACGTGAAGCAGCGAGGCTGATGGGAGTTTTTACTTTATTTGGAGAAACATCAGTGACTAACGGCAGCGTCCAACGGAGAGAAACGAATAATCGGCAATAAGTTGTCTTGTTGTGTCCTTCCTCGTGAGTCCTAACTGACTTACACTTAGATAAGATGTTGGATTACTCATTTATTTCCGTTTCTCTTCAGTTACTCCGTCCGCATTGAGTCCATGCTGCTGAAGGAAGAGTTTCCCGGAGCGTGTGAGGTCATAAAACAACACATTAGCGTCCTCCGCTCAGCCACCAAAGGTAACCGTTCTAACTTTAAGGAAACGAGATGTTCTATACTTATCTCCTCCGGAGCTTCACGTCTGGTTTCTTCCATTTATTTACACTTTAAAGCGTTTTTTGGGGCTTTTGTTCTCCATGAAATATGAGAAAGAAGAATAAGAAAAATGTGGAATAAAACCAGATTCATTCTTTAAGTTTCAGTTTCTCCAGCGTCATAAAACCTGCAGCTAATCAAACGGTCTCACACGCTCACACACACATATTAACACACACACATTCACACACTCACACAGACACCCACACAGACACTCACACCCACGCACACACACTCTCTCTCTCTCACACACACACACACTCACTCATAATACCAACTAACACCTTGTATATTTTTAGCAGTGTGCGTGTGAACTTGATAACTGCCTGAATTGATAAATAACCCTCCGTATGCTGTCGGTGACACACACACACACACACACACACACACACACACTCGGGTGCAAACAGGGATTTCAGGATTATGAGGTGATCTTGTGTGTTTGAAGATGTTTCTTCCTCGCTGCCTCGTTCTGTTCTCTAATCCTTTTTTCCCACGTGATGCTCTTTAAAGCAGAAAATGTTTAATTGTTTGTTTGTTTGTTTACTGATGCAAATAACGACTTCTTTGTCCTCCAGAGTTAATGTGTTGTGAGGAGCTTCATGCTGTTCTCCACCTGGTGCTGCAGGCCGGAAACCTCCTCAACGCTGTGAGTGAAGAACTGCATCAATGAACGATCATAGCTGGAAAACAGATGAGGGAGAGAGAGATGTCGTATAAGAGTTTTGTGTTTCTTTGCAGTTTTGTTTTTCTTTGTAGTTGTTTTGCATCATATTTCTGGTTATTTTATGTCTCTTGGTACTTGTTTTGTGTCTCTTTGTAGTAGTAGTCATTGAGGTTGTTTTGTATTGTTTGTAGTAGTTTTATGCATTTGTAGTTGTTTTGTGTCTCTTCGTGATTGTCTGGTATTGTTTGCATTCATCTTTGCAGTTGTTTTGTGTCTCCTTGTAGTCGTTTTGCATCCTTTTCTGGTTACTTAATGTTTCTTTACAGTTTTTTATGTCTTTGTGGTCATTTGACTCACTTTCCAAGAACAAATATTAAAAGTCCGTACCAGTAGCATGTTGTGTTTGTGTCTAATTACTGTGTTGTGTGTGTGTGTATGTGTTCAGGGAGGTTATGCAGGAAACGCAGTGGGTTTCAAGCTGTCGTCCCTTCTGTCTCTGGCCGACACCAAGGCCAACAAACCGGGCATGAACCTGCTGCACTTTGTCGCTCTGGTCAGTAACGTGTGTGTGTGTGTGTGTGTTGTGCTTTTATTTATTTAAATGTATTTATTTATTTGCCATGAAAAGTGCACATCTTCTTATCCCTACCAGAGTTAGCTTGAAGCTAATTTACATCTGTAGAAAGAGAATAACATTTCTATCTCTGTGAGGACCAATAAGGACATTGTGAGAGCTGGTTGATGTTTAAAACCTGTGTTACGGTGTTCAGGTTCAGAGGCGATGAGGATCCTCCGGGTGGAAGAAGTCCTCTCATATTGTACTTCTCCTTCTTTTCTCCTTCAGGAAGCACAGAAGAAAGACACCAAGCTGCTGGAGTTCCCACTGAAGTTGAATCACGTCCAGCCTGCCTCCAGGTCAGGCAGACTACATTTCCCATCAGCCCCGTCAGCTTCATGTCTCTTCCACCGCTTCCCAGAGGATGAAGATTCAGTACGTAAATTATATTTTTGTTTTTCGTAGGATCTCTTTGGAGACGCTGGACGCTGAACTTCAGTGGCAGACGTCTCGCACGCGCTCAGTAGAGGAGAACGTCCAGAGAGACACGGAGCTGCTGCAGCAGCTGGACGGCTTCCTGCAGGTAGAACACACAAATACTGCGGTCAGCTAGTACTTTACGTGTACTACTACTCTGTGTGTGTGTGTGTGTTCATGTGCGTTTGTTTGTGTCTCAGTCGGCCACCTCCTCTCTAAGCTCGCTGCACGACGCTCGGCAGCATCTGAAGAAGGAAGGCAGCGAGCTGATCGACTTCTTCTGTGAAGACAAAGAGACGTTCAGGCTGGACGACTGCTTCAGCATCTTCAACAGCTTCTGCTCCAGGTTCACCGGCGCGGTCAAGGTACGCACTGATACACAACTACAACAACTACAACACCAGGTTCACCGCCAAGCTGACAGATAAAGTATGTTGATGTTATATCTATATGTCAGTAGTGGAGGAAGAATTCAGATACTTTAGTTTAGTAAAAGTACTAATACCACACAGTAGAAATACTCTTTATTTAATGAACACATTAACATCTTTAGAATGAAAAGCAGCAAATCTTTAAATTTGTGAAGCTGAAACTATAAACTCGTTGTATATTTAATGCAAAAACATAATTTGTGAAGTACTAAAGCTGTCGGATAAATGTAGTGAAGTAAATATTACTCTCTGAGATGTAGTGAAGTAAAAAGTGTAGCACGAAAAGGAAAGACTCAAGTTAAGTACATGTACCTCAAATAGTTGACAATACATTTTCTGTCAATCGACTACTTTATGACAAAATATAAACTCTTAAAGTAAAAAATGTCATATAAACGGTTTGAAGTAGAAGTGACATAAAACGAGAATACTCAAGTAAAGTACTTTGTATTTCAGTACCGTAAATGTGTCGGTAGCATGTTTCATAGACGGTGGACTTCCGCTGCCACCTGCTGCTCAAACAGAGAGATAGAAGTTAAGAAAGTTAAAACTTGTCCCTCTGAAGGAGAACATTGAGCGGGAGGCCAAGGAGGCGGCCCGTCGCCGGAGGTTACAGGAGCTGGAGGAGCAGAAGAGGCACTCGTGGGCCGGCAGCGAGGAGGTAAGAGGTCACGCTCACGGAAACTTTAAAAACACACAAACAGCTTGACGAGTGACGAACGTGTGTTTCTGCTTTAGGTGGACGGAGCGGTCGGGTTGCGGTGCCGCAGCGAGGCGGACATGTCGGCCGCCGTGTCGGCACACGACAACGCCCGGCTGCTGGTGGAGCTCCTGTCCCCGAAGTTCGGCTCTCGCTCGCTCTTCAACAACTCCCACAATTCTCTGCGACGCTCGGGGAGCTCGCGGCGCTCCAGGAACTCGCCGTTGGTTGTCGCCGCTGACCGCGAACTGAGCACGCTCCTGGGGTTGGCGAGCCCCGACCACAAAGAGGCGAGGACAGCTTTTCTATCGGCCTCTCCCGAACGCAGACCACAAAGTCCGAGGGTCACGACATGCAGCTTCCCCCAAAACCAGCAGCCTGAAGCGGGCCACATGGCACCGCAACTGAACCATACAACCGCCACCTACCTCAGCAACGATGCTAACAACGGCATCGATCCGGCGAATACAGTCAAAACTACCTCTGATCCCAACCAGCAATCGGACCACAACAACAACGGCAAAGATCGACTCTGCGTCGGGGTGCTTTCGGACCCTAAATATGGTTCGAAGTCGGAACTTGTCAGAGTGAACAAAGCCGATCATGTTTTTAGTGGAAACATGTCGATGGTTGTAGAGAAATGCACATTGGTGCCTGAGCTGAAAGTGTTCGGCGAGGTCGCCGGCCGCCATGAAGGGCCTCACACCGCTCGGCATTGTCGCAGAGACGAAGAGGACCGACCGGCCAAGAAGGTGCAGGATGACTCCCAGATTGGGAATGCTGAAACAAAAGAGGAAGAGGAGGGAGGAGAGGAAAAGGTGGTCGTGTGGTGCGTGACCGGTGTGTGCGAGGCCACCGGCGAGCTCGAGCACACCGACGACGCACGAACTGAGCGGGACCAGCGTAGGAGCGACAATCGGGGAGGGAGCCAGCAAGCTTCCTCTGCCCCAGCCAATCGCACGCCTTCAGAACCTCAGCCGGCCAATGAGAAGCCAGTGCCTGAACCTATCAGCAGCCAACCGGTGCCTGTCCCCCGCCGCGACGATCCGTCGCATCCCGCCTCTTCGCCCATGTGGCACCCAGCAGAGCCTGCGGCGGCCAATGGGGAGTCCGCTGTCAGCGCAAGGGAAGCTAAAGGAACAGCCAATCAAAGAGGAGAAGTAGAGGGCTCCACCAATGAGAAGAGAGATGTGGAGATCGTCCCAACAGGTGACGGGAGAAGAAACAAAACTGCTTCCTGTCGCACAGAAGCAGCTTCTTCCACTAAAGGAAAAGCCGAATCGGCAAATTCGTCCAAATCGTCCACCAAGAACCTCCCTACCTCTAAAACTCGACCCGCTGGGACGAAACCCGTCACCGCCGCATTCGCCGCCAACAAAAGCAGGCCTCTCCGCACCCTCACGAGCACCGAGAACCAGAGCATGAGGCGCGTCCTGCCCATCTCCAGGACCAGCAGAGGCGCTCAAACTCCGGGCAAACATCCCGAGAAGCCTCCCGGCCACCAGCGGGGCTCCTCCAGCGCCGCAGCGACCGCCGGTCCGACCGCCCACAACCTCAACGGCACCTCCCTCCGACGAGGAGAGAAGTCGTTGACCGCTCCGTCGTCACGCCGCTCCAGCGTCCACAAGACACCGGACCCCAAGAACTCAAAAGACCAGAAGGTTTCGGGCACTCGAGAGCAGAACCAGGACGTGCAAAGGAGGCCGTCCATCCGAAAGCCATTGGCGAAACCCAAACCTCCGCCGGAGGAGAAGATGTGTCGCTCCACGCTGCGGTCGCTCTCTCAAGCAAGTGGAGGAGGAGGAAGCTTCAGTGCTCCTGTTACTCCTTCGCACAAAGCCGGTACCCCTTCGTCATCGCCGCTTCCTGGTTTCGCACGAAGCACTGCTTCTTCTTCTTTCAGACGAACCCTAACCCCGCTCACTCCTCCTCCTCCTCCTCATTCGCCCCACTCTGGCTCAATCTCCTCCTTTAAATCCTCCCTCAAGACCTCCTCCTCCTCTTCCTCTGCCGCTCCTTCCGGCACCATCTCGCCTTTCACCCGAACCGGCTCGCTGAGAGTCTCCTCCACCTCCACGTCCTCCGACCTCCTCAAACCTTCCTCCTCCGCATTGAGGTCTCAGAGCATCAGGGCACCTCCTCGTTCGCCGCTCCACGACGCCGTTCCCCCTAAAGGCCACCGGCGGAACGACAGCGGCACCTTCTCCGACAAGTCCTCCCACTCCAGGGACTCGGGCAAGTCCACCAGGCGGAGCTGGAGATAACAGGAGGAATCTGAGGCTGCGTTCCAACACGAAGTCTAAGTAACTCTTTCCTTCTGTAGTGGAGGTAAAGGACACATTCCAATATGAAGAATAGACTCCTGTTTATGTAGGAAAGAAAGGAAGTTCTGCTGGAGGTTACAGTCCAATATGAAGCACAGACACTGTCGAGGTTGAGATTAATTTGTCTCCTACGCATTCAAACTCATGCTGGTGGTAGAAGGATGCATTCCACTTTGAATCACTACACTATGTCCACTTAGAGAGATGGAGTCTGGTGGAAGAGAGCACAGATAACTGCTTCAGTCCCGTGCTGCAGAAAGAGCTGCTGGACTTCACAAGCTGTCGCTCTAAAGGATGAAGGACGTTCTCGCTTTGCCAAATGAAACGCACTGAAACCGCTACTTGATTAAACGAGTTAGTCGTTCGTTTCCACATTAATTGTTTGACTTATTTGCACTCCAACATGTATAAACCCTCAGAACAATGCAGTTAACTGTGAGCACTTTCCTTCTGGAAGTAAAAATTAAGATAAATTCTTTCTTTTGAAGCCGCAAAGCTTCATTCTCAGTTTGATGAAACTTCACAAAGAACAGCATCGGTACAGTAAAGACTCCAGACTACGTCACGATTTATATATTTTTATATTTTACTAAGAGCTAAAAGCTCACCACGCCTCCAGTCCTTAAAAATCATGCATTGGCACCCAATAAATTGTTTTTTCATGACGACTGTTTTGCATTCTCAAAGAAGTAAAGCATCAAAACATGAAGTCTGTTTTCAAGGAAAGATGAAAGAAGGAAATAAATGTCTGCATCTATAAATGTGTCACAAGAGTTCCATCATTTCTGCCGTGTGTCTGAATCTCCGCCTGATTAAAACAAAAAACAACTTTATTTTACGTCTTAAATTAGCGTTAACTTCAACTAACCGAGCTGAGGAATCTCTACATGTGGCCTGATTAAAGTATAAAGTATATCATTGTGTTTAAATATGAAGTTTAGAGACGAGATATTCTAAAGCGTCTCTGAAGTCTGCAGTGCCAAGTTTGTTCATAAGAGGATATTTGTATGTTTGTTTCTCTATTTATGTACGTATGATGTCAATATTTGATATATGTATAAACATCTACTAAATAATAAAATATTATTCCTCAAACACGCTCTTTGTTTTCTTCTTCTACTGTTTTAATTTATATTTAGCATCTGGAATAAACTGTCGGAACACTTTTTATGTTCCTGATCACAAAGTTATTTTATATTAAATATATTAAGTACAATCCAGTTATATTTGTGTTTGTTTTATGGCTGTAGACTCTTGTTTCCATATATTACAGCTGCATCTATTTACACGTCGGTACTTTTAAAGTTGTTTGACGGCAGAATAGCTCTTCTTTCTTATTATTATTTATTATTATTTTTTGTTATTTATTAAAGGTGAGAAATAATTCAGCCAAAGGTAAAACAGGAAATATGCAGACGTGTCAACACGAGACGTATAAAACGGATGTTTTGATTTGAATATGAAACGGAAGAAGAAGTGTAAATAAATGGATATATATAGATATATATATATATCTATATATATGCCTGACAGAAAAAGCTAAGAAGAAAATGAAAAATACTGTATTAAAGTAAATGTACTTTTACCTTGCACCACTGACTTTGCTGTACTTTTACTATCGTTTGTGTATAAAGTAATTACACTGTTATTTTATATACTTTTATTACATGGATTACGACTAAAATATGATTTACGTTTCTGTTCATAATATTTATTTACCGTTATTACAAAGTTCTGCTCTAAAAAAGAAACTTAAACAATTAAATTTAAAAAGTATAACAAAATTTAAAATAATAATCGTTTAAAAATAATACCGCTAATAAAAAGTTATCCTCTAAAAAGAAACTAAAACAATAAAAAATAAATAAATATTCGTTTAAAAATCAGAAAGGGGCGCGCTCTTAAACCAAACCGTGTGACGTCATCGAAGCGCGCCAAACAAAGCTCCATGTGCCAGAGTGAAGAAGAAGCCGCGGGGAGTTCAGCCTCCTTTAGTTTGTTATTGAGAAGAAATATATTTAAAAAACACACAAATCTGAGGAGGAACTCAACATTAAGAAGCTTTTTTTGTGGGATTTTAAGCTGAAACTTTGAAGCTACTTTTAAAAAAAGAGACGAGGAAGAAATAAAAGAAGAAGAAGAAGTAACGGTGTTTTTAAAAATTTAAAGTCCGCAGGAGCACAACATGTTTTTAAAGGTGAGTCTGGTTTATTTAACAACGTGTAACATTTCAATTAAATACGTCTGTTATCTGTAGTTTAGAAACACAGCAACACTTTCATACAAATATATATATATATATATATATATATATATATATATATATATATATATATATATATATATATATATATATATATATATATATATATATATATATACATAAAATACACAATAATGCAGCAGTGATATTAACCCAGAAACATCAGATGTAATAGTAAAATATTTTAATGATTAATTAATACTTCTACTTTGAGTACATTGAGCTGATAATACTTACATTATTGTACTTCAGTAAGGTGTTGAATGCATGATTTTTACTTGTTGTATTTTCACCTCCAGAGACTACTCTCTTGTAGTTCAGTATTTACGTCTTTTTACAGTCTAAATGTAATTAAATGATACAAATCTTCATTAATGAGTAACTTTAAATAGATATACAGTAGAATAGATAAATATTATACTACCAAATGACATTACATCCATCAGCTGGTTCATTCACAGCAGGATGGATGTGACTACAAACTATTTTATTTATTTATTTATTTTATTTTATTTATTTTATTTATTTTATTTATTTTATTTATTTTATTTATTTTATTTATTTTATTTATTTTATTTATTTTATTTATTTTATTTATTTTATTTATTTTTGCTTAGTTTTGCTTAGTTTTTGCTGCTTTGTCTGTCAAAGCACTGTGTAAACTATGTTTTTAAACGTGCTACATAAATAAAGTTATTATTATTATTTATGTGTTGACGTTGATCTTTGTGTCTTTTTAAGGCGTCTTCGTGATTTTGCCGTGTGACGAATAAAAGATGGAGCGTCAAGGAAGGAGAGAAGAGGAGGAGGAAACAGGAAGCACTCTATCAACGAGGAGAGAGCAGGAAGAGGAGGAAGAAGTGATGAAGGAAGGCGCCAAAGACAAAGTGATCAGTGGACACACTCCGATCTCTGCCTCCTCCTCCTTCCCATGCTTTCCTTTCCTCTCCTCCTCACTGTGCCGAGGAGGAGGAGGCGAGGAAGACGAGGTCAGGGTTGCCATCGTGACCATCGAGGACGAGTCGTGTCCGTCGGAGCCTTTCGGCATCGACTCCCACCTGGAAACCACCAATCAGATCGAACGAAGTTACGGCGAAGGAGAAGAAAAGGAGGAAGGAGAGAGGGAAGGAGATGAGGAAGAGAAAGAAGATGAGGAAGAGGAGGAGGAGGAAGAGGCAAACAGTGATGAAAAAGAGGAGGAAGAGGAGGAGAATGCCGAGGTAACGTCACCATCGCTTCACCTGCTGAGCCAGGTAAGAACAAACTGAGGTACTTGTACTTTGTTTGAGTATTTTTATTTCTATCAGAGGTACATATTGTACTTTGTACTACATCTCAGAGGTACATATTGTACTTTGTACTTTGTACTATGTACACATTAATGCAGCATAAACATCAGATATAACAGTAAAATGCTGGTTAGTTATTGATCAAACCTTTGGTTTTAAAGTGTTTGTCTCCACCTAGAGGATGAAGGCGGTACTGCATCCTCTGCACTGAGCACAGAGTTTAAACACATTTGTTTTCTTATGCATCTCTTGTTAAGACAGTGAATTATCTGTAATATTTCCCAAAATATCCCAAACTTCCCTCAAACTCTTGATTTCAGACCGGATTAAATAAGTGTCTACGTCCGTCTCCTACAGTAACCGCTGCCCTTCCTCCTTTAATGACATATATTCACACTCCTGTAATGTGGGTTTTGGGCAGTTTGCTCACATGTCCAGCTGTTAAATGAGATTTAAGGCCGATGAAGCTGTTCATTCATCCTGACAGACTGGAGGAGAGCTGAGCTGTCTGGAAGCAGCCAGCAGGCGGCGACGTTGCACAATCTCCTCACTGTGAATGAACACACACACACACACACACACACACACACACACACACCTGGCTCTGTGTGATGCATTGTGGGATCTGTGTGTTTGTGGCGTTCAGGTACCAGCCGACGACATCTGTGTGTGTGTGTGTGTGTGTGTGTGTGTGTGTGTGTGTGTGTGTGTGTGTGTGTGTGTGTGTGTGTGTGTGTGTGTGTGTGTGTGTGTGTGTGTGTGTGTGTGTGTGTCAGACAGATTGTATAAACTAGGGCACTAATCCTGTGAGACCTGCTGTGTAATCTAAGAGTATTTTCTAGATTGCGACACATAAAGGAGATTATAAACACATCTTTATCTCGGTCTCTCCTCGTTCAGCGTCCTGAACGATGAACCTGAAAGTGTTCACGGTTCGTTTCCCGTCTTGAGGAGTTCGTGTTTAACGGGTTGATTTTCATGTCGCGGTTTGAATCCTTTGACACGATGCGGTCCAGAGAGAAAATACAAACCGTCTCATTCATGAGCTCAGACTCAATCTGTGAACACAGGAACCAAAGAGAGACGTCTGTGATTGAGATCTGAGGCTCAAACGTTCTTGGTTCCCAGAGGATGAACCCTAATGTCTTCATTTCATCTATTGCCATTCTCTGATCTAAATGTTAATTTACAATACAAAACATTTGAAGACGTCACGTTGGACTTTCTCCTGTTTTATCAGCTTTTATCAATATTTTCTGACAAAATAACCTAATTGATGATGATGAATATTGGTTATTTGCAGCCTTAACGTCCAGATCCACTCCTTCTGTTCTTACCTTTCACAATAAAAGCCCCGGACGTACACACGACAAAGAGTCTCGGCCGTCACAGAGGTCACATCTCTGTCACAATGACGAGTTCAAACATTAAATATTGAGTCGTCGCTCTCGTGGTGTGTGAAGGCCGTCCGTCGTGATAGTTCACAGTAAGCTCACGTCCGCAGATTCATCGTGTGCACGAGGTCACATTCCAGCTCCGGGCAGCTTTCCAGACAGTCAGGTCCTCCACGCCGATACCGCCGAGTCAGCGCACCACACATATACACACACACACACACACGCATTCCTGGAGCTGCTGCAGCATTCCTGGAGTCTTGTGCTCGTCAGCAGGACGGGGGGTTTGAACCTGCGACCTTCCGGTTACAGTCAAGTCTCTTTTTTTTTTTTTGCGGCCTGAAAATTAATTTTGTACTCGTCTACGTCGTCTCATAGTTCAGAGGAAAGCGTCTGTAAACATAAACGTGTATATAAAATGATTTAATGATTATTTAAACAATATGTTCACGTGTGTATTATCAACATAAAATCAATATTTTATTTTTTTAAATGTAAGTAATATAAGTAACTTATAAACTAATATAATTCTGGATTAATTGATGCTGTTTTCAATCTTTATTCTACAATTTTAATGTCAGTTTTTGGGCGATGATGTAATTGTCTCTGACTGGCTGTGGCCACTTCCTGTAGTTGACGTTTGTTTTGTGAAGCTGCTCGCTGTCTGTTATGAAGCTACGCCGTGGGAGGAAGCAGCAGGTTTCAGGTGGCGTGCGTCTTCAGGACAGACGACTCTGCTTCATGTTGAGTTATTCTTGTTGAGAGCAGACGGCGAGGGAGCGCTTTGATCCTCGTGTTAGGAAATACACCAAATAAATCACTCGCGCCATAACTCCTTAATGTCCTCCTGGAGGTTTCCTGTCGTCTTCTACTCATAATACGGGAAAGAAATGTTTAAAGAAATCATGTTTGAGTAGAATTTCTAAAAATCCTCATTATGTCCTTTAAACATCGGACAATTACAAGAAAATCTCAATATTTTCTGATAAAGATTTGCTGTGTGTGTGTGTGTGTGTGTGTGTGTGTGTGTGTGTGTGTGTGTGTGTGTGTGTGTGTGTGTGTGTGTGTGTGTGTGTGTGTGTGTGTGTGTGTGTGTGTGTGTGTGTGTGTGTGTGTGTGTGTGTGTGTGTGTGTGTGTGTGTGTGTGTGCGTGTGCACCTGTTCCTCATTGTGTTTTACAGTTTGTAAGGCGACACTAAAGAATGCCAGTAAAACCTTTCGGTTGTTTTCTCGCGCTCCCCTCCCTGTTTTGTCTTCCTCCTCCTGAGTTCTCGTCCTCATCCTCACATCCCGCTTTTTTTTTTTCCACACGTGACATATACATATATACATGCATATATATATATATATATACATACATACATGTAATATACATGTATGTATGTATACGGGACATTGGCGGCTTCATCGAGCCGTTAACGTGATGTCTTGTTGTCGTTAAGACGATTATATGTGATATAATGATACAAATAAAGCGTTTACTTTAACCAGATTCTGTTGAAAACAATAAATCGTGAGCTCTTCAACGCAACGATGAAGTCATGATTGATGCTTCATGTATTCGTGAGGAAGGTTACATCCTCCTCATCGCTGCTCACACAACGGACACCTTGAGTTCTTTGAGAAATGCTTTGTTTTCCCTCGTTGTCTCCACGTTGGACGAAGAATCAGAAAAGTCTGGATGAATGGAAGTAAATGGGTTTCATCCATCACTTAATCACAAGTTTTTGCTTTTGTTAAACGCACATTTACTCGACTTCATCCAGACTTTCACTGTTTTTTGATTCTCCGTTCACCGGAGAGACGATGAGAGAAGTTTTCAAGGTGAGTAACTGATATTCAGACGATGATTTTGTCGGTGAAACATTCCTTAAAGTCACAATGCTTCATGTACGTCGTCATTTATTCTTGTTGCATTTTTCTTTTATTGAACTTTTCCTCCTCAGTCAAGAGGAAGAACTCCTTTGTGATATGTTAACGACTGGTTTTTACGCACAAAATGCATTCAAACAACTCACTTAGTGGTACGTGCGCTATTTGGTCTTTTACATAAAATTGGCAAAACATGTAAAAGAGTCTCTTGTTATTGTTGAACCTGATTTCTTTCTCCTCTTCCTCCTCTAACTGTTGAACCTCTGATTTCTCCCCTGAGGACGCCTGCAGCTTCGACGCACCGCGACTCATTAAAATATACATGAGCACTAAGTCTCTTACATCCCTGCAACACTCCCTGCATTCATTATTGATGGACACACACACACACACACACACACACACACACACGCTGTGTTTGCTTCATAAAGGCACCTGTTGTTTGCTGCATTGCACCTCTGTAATGTTTCCCACTGGAAACACGGCAGCTTGTGTTTGGATCCTGTTTCAGTGTTGAAAGTCTTCACAGGTTCAGATACTGAGATGTATTTGTGTAGTATTACACAATCTTTTATGTGTTTTTAAATAGTCTGAATATGCAGAATAGCTGCAGCATCGTTATGGTTTTTATTTATGAGACGATAAAATGTGATTTCTGCAGTGTTGAAGACGTTTTCTGGTCTTGTAGTGAAGTAAAAGTAGAAATACTACAGTTATAAGAAGACTAGTATTGAGCATGAAGATAGTGCAAGAAGTACATTCATCTTTGTAGTAAAGCTGCAAATACAACATACAGTAGTGAAAGAAGTACTCCAAGTAGAAAAAAAGTACTAAAGTACAAGTATTATCAGCACTACAACAGCAGTACTCATTATGCAAAATGTCCTCTTTTCAAAGTGTTATTATAGAATATATTATAATTTTATTACTAAGTAGTTAAATTTAAATGTTTTAGTTCGTCAATGTGGAGCCAATTTACTATATTTCTATATTATATTTATTACAGAGCCGGTTGAAAAACTGAAGTTTCTTTTGAATGAGTTGACACTTCGCTAAGCCCCGCCCCTAGAACGGCCATTGTCCAATCCCACGTTAGAAACCGTAAATAGGCGCGAGAAGATAACGTCAAAGTTTAGAGGAAACGTTGTGTTGTTTCGACTTTCACGAAGCTAAAAAACAACAAAAGAGACGTCGGATATGGATTTAAACCGTGAATCCATCAAAGATCAAGAAAAAAAACACTTTGTTTGCTCCGAGGTAAGAAGCTAATTACGTTAGCTAGCTTAACGCGTTATCAAACAAAGAGTTTAGCATATTAGTTAGCATTAATTTATGATATCTAGCGTATGGATCAAGGCCACTGCGGGATCATTTAGATTTATAGTAGGTAATAAAAGCTAACGTTAAACATTATTGCACTTAAAAAACATTATATTGATATTGTTTGTCCTTCAGGTGAGCGTTTCCCTCCATTTTAACGGCCTATTTATTCACAATACTCCGTTATAATCAAAGTTATATCCTGAATGTATATATACTGTAGTCCTTTCTGTCTACTCAGTCTCTCGGTTATATCGTTTCAGAGACTAACGAACACTTCAGGGGTGAGTTTCTACTGAACTCTACTCAGAATATTCAGAGAGATGAAACATCAATCAATCCTTCACACATTCCTCTGATCCTCTCGCTCTGCATTGATTCTTCACACACTTGTAGGCTAATCCAGCTAGCTCATGCTACACACACACACACACACACACACACACACACACCGGCTACAAACAGAGACCTGAGCCTTTGAAGTGGTTTCCTCTGTTTCCAGTCTGACAGTCGTTAGCTCCAAGTATAAAACACACACACACACACACAGAGTGGAGTGTGGGAACGAGTCAGCTGTTTTAATGCAGAACACACACTCCAGTCTCAGGTTTTACAAGGACCGTCGGAGGGGGGGGGGGGGGACTCAGTGGGGCTGCATACCACAGAAGAAGAAGAAAAAGAGAGAGTTTAAAGAGACAAAAGGAAAACAAAAACACTTCTTTTCTTGTTAGTATTTTTATAAATACTACTATATCTTAAATACAACTCAAGCTAAACACATTAACTCAAGTACTTTATTTTAGATTTGAGGTATAATTTTTGTACTTTGCTTCGTCTCAGAGACAAATATTGTACTTTTACCTTCAGTACATTCGTCAAACAGCTTTAGTTACTTTGTATTTTCTGATTATTAATACAAACTATGATGTTTTATTATAGATTAAAGTACCCAGCAGTAACATTAAAGTGATGAACACATTAATAGATTAATAAATATAATATGTAGTATTTTGAAATGAGCCATTCTGCTTCATGAGTACTTTTACTTTTGGCACTTTAATTACAAGATGTCAATACTTTAAAGCTACAAGACATTTTTTACTGTGTTGATTTTGGCGGCCCCTGTGGACTAAAGTGGTACTGCATCTGAGCACCAGGGTCCCTTTAAAAACCCTCATTTTACTGCAGCGGGGATTTACTGAGAGAGGCGTCATATTAACTAGTTGAAAGTTAAAGTAACAGTTTGAATTCTGGAGTATTTGTACACTGTGGTGTGGTACTTTTACCTGAGTAAAAGATCAGAGTACTTCAGTTAAACAGTACAGAGCAGCAGCCGCACTCTATTTCCTCCGTGATTTAATTTAATCTCTTGCAAATGTTCATTGTTTGATCTAAAAATAGAAAATAAAAGCATCTGTTTTATTTTTATTCTGCACATTTTTACTGAATCGTGAGGAAAAACCAAAGAAGTGAACGATGTAAATTGGAAGCAGAAAGAGGGAAAATTCAGATTTATGACAATATGGAGGAGAGAGGAATTAGTAACAGACGGAAAGGAAAGGAGGGAAGGAGGGAGGGAGGAAGAAAAAGAAGAGTGGAAAGGTTTGAAGCAAAGGAAATAAGTGGTGATTAAAGGACTGATGCAACTGATATGAGATTTACAGATTAACAGGTCTAGAGGTCTTCTGGGCCCTGAGGGGCCGGCTGATTGATGGGGGGGGGGGGGGGCCTGAGGGGCCGGGTGATTGACAGCTGGTTTTGGGAACCTTTTACCTGCAGTGAATACTTCTCATTTCCAGCACAAACGAGAAAAACGTGTAAAAACGTCCTGGTCAGTCATCCAGTTTGAATTGAAATCAAACTATTACATTTTGGTTCAGACGTTCATGTTCCCCTGAGGATGCATCGTTACAACAGTAATAACAATAATCAAGTATCGTGTCCGATACTTCGTGACCTGCAGACCTAGCCTCAGCCGCTCTTTGTGTTAGCATGCTAACTAAGCGGATGTTAGCATGCTAACACGGTAAATTTACAGTTTACGGTGTCTCTACGTCACTCCTCCTCAGTCCAAATATGGTCACTTCCTGTTCACTGGTTGCAAAAAATCTAAGATGGCGACGGCCAAAACGGAGAACTCGAGGCTTCAAAATATCGTCCACTTCTCTCTTTCTGTCTCTCTCGCTCTCTGTCTCTCTCTCTCTGCCTTTATCTTTCTATGTCTCTATCTCTTTCTGTCTCTCTCTTTTTTTGTCTCTGTCTCTCTCTCCCTCCCTCCCTCCCTCCCTCCCTCCCATAGAGAGGCATGTCCCTACGTGTTCTCGTGGAGGTCGCTCTACTCTCTGAACACAGAGAGAGAGAGAGAGAGTTAGAGACAGAGAGAGAGAGAGGGAGAGAGGGAGTCAGTCCTCTTCAGCGGATCCTGAAGCAGCAGCACGAGCTCCACACGGACTGGTTCCGTTCCTAAACTGATCGGTTTCTACTAATCGATGGACCGGATGGATCGTTGACTGTCGGACATTCTGCTCTTGGATTAAATCTCTCTTCATTTACATATTTTAGTAGTTATACACATATATTTTTATATTGCTCGGTCTCGAGGGCAGCCATGGGTTTCTACGGCAGCTTGAAGCTCATCTTCTACAAAGTGAGTATCGATCAGTGACGTCAGCAGCTGCGGTTTCATCTCTGTCCTTTTATTTTTATTTTTTTTTCATTCCGTTGAAAGGCTGCGTCGCGCGGTGTATCAGGGCTCGTCAGGCTCGCGCAGCACCGAGATGACGAGGCGTTTCTCCCTGACAGCGGAATGCCTCGGCGGCGCGTGCGCGCGTTGGTGTGCGCGTGTGGACCACTGCGGAACCGAGAGAGAGAGAGAGAGACCACTCATTCCATGTCTTTGATTATTGATCAGCTGTCAGTGTGTCTGTACACTGAACCAGTGAGCAAGGCAGCGTGGAGGGTTTGAATCCCTGTTAAAATGTGCTTAATTACAGATGAATGAATGAGCTAATATCTATAAATTAAATCAAGTAGAACCTGAGTATCTAATGCTTATTAAAAAGTTAAATCCTCTTAAAAACTGTGTATTTTGGGGTAAATATGGTGTAAAAACTATGAAAATGATTTAAAATCAGACAGAACTTTAGTGTCCAATACTTGTTCATCCTCACAGCTACAAACCACAAGATTCAAACCTTGTAAATGTAAATGTTTTGCTTCCTCACACAGTGAAAACACAAGTAAACGTGGATACTACACTGTGAGGCTGCTGTAAACTCGTATTTTGGGGTAAAACATTGTGTAAAAATCTATTTAAATCCACTAGAAATTCAGTATTCAATGCTAATTTATCTTTACAGATTCAAACCGCAAGATTCAAACCTTAGAAATCGTAATGTTTTGCTTTCTTACACCATGAAAACGCAAGTAAAAGGGGAATATTACACATTATAAAATAGCAAAAATACTATAAAAATGATTTAAAATCAGACAGAACTTTCGTGTCTAATGCTTGTTCACCTTCACAGTTACAAACCACAAGACTCAAACCTTATAAATAACATGTTTCACTTCCCTTCACTGTGTAAATACAGATTATAGAAGCATATTATCACTCATAGGTCACAGTTCAGCCTCTTCTCGTCATCATATCTCATTATATTAATGCTTCTAAATGTCTCAGTATAAAGTCTCTACAGTAACACTACTGTGAGGACAACATACACACACATATAGAAGTGTTAAAGTGTATTATTGTGGAGATTTTCACTTAAAAACACAGACGTCACTACGACCGCATGTCGTGGACGATGGTGGGAGGTCGCAGGTTCGATTCCGTCCTCGGTGGAGATATTACAGACTGAAACGTTCAGTCTTCTTTGTATTTTATTTTGAAAAGCCAGCACAGATTATGCAGCCAGTTGTGATGCAGAGAGGAAGGAGGACGCGTGTGTGTGTGTGTGTGTGTGTGTGTGTGTGTGTGTGTGTGTGTGTGTGTGTGTGTGTGTGTGTGTGTGTGTGTGTGTGTGTGTGTGTGTGTGTGTGTGTGTGTGTGTGTGTGTGTGTGTGTGTGTGTGTGTGTGTGTGTGTGTGTGTGTGTGTGTGTGTGTGTGTGAGAGAGAGAGAGTGAGTGAGAGTGTGTGTGAGAGAGAGAGTGTGAGTGAGAGTGTGTAGCTGCCCGTTAGCGCGTGCTGCTCTATTTTAAACCGGTGCTGCACCGGCGACATTCCTGTGATTTTCTGCATTCCTGCGTTCATTCACTGAGAGAGGAGCTGATTCAGACCTCTGGATGGTTGCATTCGTGTCCCTCTACCAGCGTAGGTGTTTTCAGCGTCAAGTATCTCTTCATTAACGCTGACTTCACACAAACATTCGTGGCTCCGGAGCTTCTCTGGTGTTTCCTCAACACGTGTCAACGTGTCACTTCAACGTGTGTCAGATGGTTTATTGCCAATCAGCGTCTCACATGCGAGGGATTTTCCTTTTCTTGTTCATAACGGTCATCTTCATAGCTTCACACCGCAAGATTAAGACATTCTAAATGTGTCTTTACATTGTGAGAGCACAAGTTAGAGAGGGATATTACACAGTACAGCTGCTGAAAACGGCTTTTTGGGGTGAAATATGGTGAATAAACAACATAAATCTGTGATTTTATTTAAACAATAGACACAACTTAAGTATCCAGTGCTGGTTTGTCTGCATAGCTTCAAACTACAAGAATAAAACCTTAGAAATTGACTACGACACAGTAAATCCAGATACAAGTTAAATACATTGTATTACATTCAGATATATTTCTACCACACTGTCTCACCGTTTCTTTGTCTTTCCACCGTTAGATGAAGAGGAAGTTGGATCACGGTCCAGACGGCCGTCCGTTCCCTTCAGGGAAGAAGCGCTGCAAAGGAAAAGCATACCTCAGGTAACGCCATGTTTAGATATGATACAAACAACAACAACTTTAAACCTCTAAACCTACTTTGAGATGCTAACTGCTGCAGATGCTAACGTCCCTCTCTCTGTCTCTCCCTCTCTCCCCCCCTCTCTCCCTCCGGCTCACAGTCCTGCCAGTCTGGTTCAGTCCACCACACCGACCACGTTCGGTGACCTCCGGTTGGCCAATGGGCACTCTGCTCAGCGGCGGCGCGTCACCTCCGGCCCGCCTCCCTCCGGCCTGCAGGACTGGCTTCACACCTTCCAGGTCAGTTCTTTAACAGCTGACATTAAGCTGGAAATAAGACGCTGCTTTTGTCTACTTCTGTCTGATTGTTTGAAAGAATTTCTATGAATTTATAATGGTAAATCTGTCGTTATCGTCGTAGAATATATTAATCGCGTAACAGTAACCTAAAGGGAGCGCGGGCTTTGATGAAATGTAAATCACGGTTCATTGTTTGAACTAATCATCCCACGTTATACAGCTTGTGTCATAACAGATACGTGTTAAACCTGATGGGATTGGAACAAACTACACTCGGATAGAATTAAACACACTCAGTAAAAGTGTGTTTGTGAATATCTTCCGCTCGCTGCACGTAAACACGGCGCGTTAGAGGAGTGCTGCCTCCCAGCTGTTCTTATATAACACTAATAATAAAAACATACGAGGACAAACAGACTGTACGAACTCTTTTGTAGCTCGGGGGATGAAGTTATAATGATGCTCTTCCTCCTCGTCCTCCTCGTCCTGCAGGCCTGGAGCGGTCCTGAGAGGCTGCTGGCTCTGGACGAGCTCATCGACAGGTGTGAGACCAGCCAGGTGAAGCACATGATGCAGGTGATCGAGCCTCAGTTCCAGAGGGACTTCATCTCCCTGCTGCCCAAAGAGGTACAACACGTATACCATGTCGTATAACGTTATTTATACTGCACCTTTAAAGTGCTTTGACGGACAAAGTTATCATGTTCTCATCTGAACTAGTCGTTAATATAACATGTGTGGTATCTTGTTATCAGCTGGCTCTGTACGTGCTGACCTTCCTGGCTCCCAGAGACCTGCTGCAGGCCGCTCAGACCTGCAGGTACTGGAGGATCCTGGCTGAGGACAACCTGCTGTGGAGGGAGAAGTGCCGCGAGGAAGGTAAACAAAACACACTGAACGCAGTACTAACACAGAGAGGAATGAACGTGTGAAGTTTGGTGAATGTAAGAGCTGCTGAAGTGGAGATTTATCATCAGAGTCTGAGAACAAACTCATTTACAGGAAACGTCCTTTTAAAGAGACGTTTAGTTACATTACAGACATTTAGAGACTCTACAGGTGAACACATGAACTCAGAGATATCACCATGAAACTTTGACCTTTATATGAACACACAGACATTTCAGACGATTTATGTTTGTATGTGTTTGCAGAAAGGTCTTAGTAATGTGGCTCATTTGTTGAAGCTGTTGTGACCTGGCAGACAGAGAACAGGGACTCAGTTGGTGTGTTGTTTTTCCACCTGAGGGGAAATGCAAACAGAAGGAGCTGACTGGATGTACAGTTCTTTCTGACCTGAGTGTAACATGCAAATACAGCTACACACAGCCAGTCAGTCACTCCTTCATTCAGCGCAATGCAGTGGCTCTCTGTGTGTGTGTGTGTGTGTGTGTGTCTCTCCCCTGGCGTTCTGCCAGTCAGCCGAGATTCACTGCCAGCACTCGGCAGCCATACCAATGAGCCTACCTAGCGTTAGCACCACGCCACAGCCATACTAATGAAGCCGGCTTCTTAAAATAATCCTGATTTGTATTTACGCTGTTGCTCCGCTGTCACACCGGTGGGACCGCCGCTGGCATGAGCCGGCACTCGGTGAGAATATGAATGCAACTAAACCTGCATTAGCAGAGTGCCAGTTACATACTAATGAAAGCTAGCTCGCACTAAGTAGTAGTCTGTAACAAAGCAGTTATCTTTATTTAGTTATCTTTAGTCAGAAGATTATATTTTATCTTACAGACCTTTTTGAGGACATAAACATTCTGAATGGGTTCCTTTGTGTTTCCTGTTACAATGTTTGTTAATGCAGTAGCCATAGAAATAAAAAAGGAAATCAAATCAACGGTACAGCATGGTGGGATTAACAAGCTAACTAGCTAACCAGCCAGACGCAAAATAAGTACAATTTTAACAACTTAATGCTTCATCCACACACTCTTTCACGGCGTAGGAAAGCACATTGTTATCACCAAATAAGTGAGAACTTTGTTAGGCACATTTTCTGTCATCAGTGTAGCATTAAAGCATGGTGGCATTAGCAAGCTAACTAGCCTGACGCTAAATAAGTAAGATTTTACAATTTAATGCTTCATCCACACAGACTTGTCATGGCGTACGAAAGCACATTGCTATCGCCAGATAATAGACAACCTTTTTTAAGCTAATTTTCGGTAACCAGTGTAGCATTAAAGCATGGTGGCATTAGCAAGCTAGCCAAAAGGCTGATTAATGGAGAACAGCGGGCTGGTGGTCAGTGGCAGAGCTGGGTCTAACGGTCCCTACTTCTCACTCCCCGCCGCTCTGGAGAAGGATACGCTAGCCAGCTAAGTAGCCGACAGCTAGCGTCTGCTCTCTTCCGATGATGCATCAGGGAACTTGATTAGCTTATCTTTATTAGCCTCGTTGTTTTGGATAGAAGGGTCGATTGCGTAGCCCCAGGTTTTGAAATATTTTAATACACGCTGAGAAAAAAACAGAACAAAGTCACTTTTGAGAAGATGTAAACAGTGAATTTTTGCCATTTTTACTTACTGTCTGTCCTCCTCTCCCCAGGTGTGTCAGAGTATGCGTCGTGTCGTCGCAGGAAGTGTTCACGGCCGGGTGTGGCGGCCAGTCCGTGGAAATCGGCCTACATTCGACAGCACCGCATAGAGAACAACTGGAGGAAGGGGGACACGGGAGAACCCATGGTACGCCGTCGCACCGGTTCAGCTGAACACGCCGAGCGTTTGATATGTAAACACCAACCAAGTGTCATTAAACCTGTTTTTTTTTTCTCTCTCTGCAGGTGTTGAAAGGTCACGACGATCACGTGATCACCTGTCTGCAGTTCAGCGGCGACCTCATCGTCAGCGGCTCCGACGACAACACGCTCAAAGTCTGGTCCGCCGTCACCGGAAAGGTAGGACGCAGTGTGTCGGCAGAGACGAGATGTATTGACTATGGAAACCAGGATTTTATAGCAAACAGTGTAGTATTATTTTACTGGTCAGTGTACTTTAGAAATCAGTTTCATAAACGTGGTGATTTGGTGCGTAACAATAAACGAGAGGCAAATGGTAAAAAAACACATTTACAATGGAAAACATGTTTTTAAATTGGAGGAGCTGTACGGTTTGTCTAAGAATGTGCAAAAGTAAACATTATTTATTTAAAATAGTTTATTTGTGTTATTTTGCGCGCCTTAATAAATCTGTTTTACGACAGCGCTATGAAGCCAAAATACACCGATCTTTGCTTTGATTTAACTGCAGTAAACGGATCAAAAGTGATGCTGAAATAACTTCGTGATGACGTTGATTTGTAAAAAGTCTGAATTCATGTTTTGTTAGTTTTCTCTCCGCAAGACGACAAGCAAATAACTTTTAAAATGCTTGTTTTCTGAATGGAGTTTGCATCGATCAGCGCTAGGCTAAGCTAACACTGTAGCTGCTCCATCGACACTCAAAATAACGTCATATTGGCGTAAATACGACAGCAAATTCTATTGTTTATACACACAAAAAAGTTTATCGATGTAAGGTTTTCACAAATATAAATAATTATATCCTCCATTTCTTCTTGACAAACGTGAAGACGTCATAAGAATCTCAGCGTTGATCGGCTTCTGCGACACATCAGTGAAAAATTTGCGTGTTTGAATTGACTTTGTACGTAATCGTGTTTTTACTACAACCACCGTCAGTACTTGTGTTTTGTATCATTTCCAGGTTGTGAAACAATGATTCCTGTCATGAAAAGTCCAACCTGTCAAACACGCATTTGTACATTCTCGGTTGATGAATCAGAGTCACACAAACGTTAATTAATCCAGTTAAACGCGGTTCACATGTTGGAACGAGACCAAAGAGTCGGAGCCTGAAAGTGAAGCAGCTGAATGGAATTCATTCTTCATCGATCTTAATCTTTGCACCTTTTCTTACTGCAACATGTCAACATGTCTAAAGGGGGAAACGACTCGATCACATTCACTCCAAATATCACCTGACTTTCTGTTAAATCGTGTTAAATTGAATGTGCTTTTATTTTGATAATCCAGTAATGGAAAACATTCTTTTTTTCTTAAAGACAAAAAAAAATTGTTTAATCCCAAATATGAGCTGCGCTGAGTGTTGCATTTAGAAGTCACCGTGCGTGATGAATTAGAGTAGATTAGAGGCTTTTTAATGTAGGTCAACAGAATATTAGAATATAAACTATAAAGCTTATGTGGCCGGATAGAACTGACAGCAGTAGATTAGTTTTAGGCGGACCAGTTGTGTTAGTCAGGGTGTGTCGGAGAGACGTTTAAAAACACTCTCTATACACTGACAGCCTGGGGCTCTGTTTGGATCTTTATGTGTGTTAAAGGTGGAGAAGCTCTCTCTCTCTCGCTCTCTCTCTCTCGCTCTCTCTCTCTCTCGTTTTAAGCGTATATGTGTTTACTGTCCTCCGTACGTTTGAAGTAGGTTATATAAAGTACTTCTCAATAGTACCGTAGATGGAGAAACAGACCGGAGTACCAGCACGGGAGCAAAGAAAATGTACTGATGTGGACGTATTCTAGACACCTGAAAAACAAAAAATCAGTTCAAGTGTTTTAATATAGTATATTTTCCTGACTGGAAGCATCACAAACGTGTGCACCAGGACAGGAGGGCTCTACAGCAGCTGATTGAAACCTATCTAACGAATATTAGCGATATTGGTGACAAGAGGTGCCCGCGAAGACCTCGAATGATATTAAAAGACAAAACCCACCCGAGCCACAACCTGTCAACCTCTGCTGCCGTCTGGAAACAGCTGATGTACCACCAGACAAATGAATCCCTCTAAAGTCACCAGACTCCATTGACAAAAACAGTGATTTTTAACTTGCAGAACACAGGACCTGCTGGTCTACTGCCGACTCAATCGGGTAGTTTGTTTGTGTTGTTGTGTGAGTTCAAATGAATGGAGTCTGGTGTGCGTTTATTTTGCAGGACTGTTACTGTGGAGGAGTGTTTTCACAGTGTGGTATTAGTACTTTTACTGCAGTAAAAGGATCTCAATACTTCTGTCTGTCCGGTTTCGGTTGAATATTCTCTAACCGGACACACCTGCTCTCTCCTCAGTCTAGACCTGCCCTTTATTGTGTGTGTGTGTGTGTGTGTGTGTGGTGGGGTGTGTGTGTGGGGGTGTGTGCGCACCCTGCAGAAAGAAAAACACACACACACACACACATCTGTAGCCTGGAGGGATGGCGGGACGTGTTTCCACTCGTCCGCTCTTGAATGTATCACCTGGTTTATCAGGACGTGATGATCACAGTAGTAACGGTAGTAACAGGGAGTTTCAGGGAGTACTGCAGTACCCCCCCCCCCCCCATCTCCCCCTCCCCCCCCTTCTGTCTGCGCAACAGTTGCCAAGGCAAAATAAAAAGGTTTCCTCTGTTGCGCAGCAACCAGCATTACAACACCTTCAAGGTGAAACTGAATTCTCTCTCTTCAAGAGTGTATTGAATATTCACACACACACATTTATACACACACATTCAGAGGACATACACGCCAAGAACACACTTCATGTGATTGATGATGTAATGGGTATTTACACAGAAATTGTTGTGATACATGAGTGAATTTATTACTTTTAAAACATGGTTTTCTGGTTTTTCTCATATTTTTTTTAAATTAAATTTATTAATTTTATAATTAATTCAGTTTTTTTAAATCAAATTTAATTAAAAAACGACAAAAAAAAGAAGAAATCTCATTATCATTCACTGGTTTTGAAATATTATTATTAATTAAGATTTATTTAATTCATTAATTGTATTTATACGTAAACATTAGTAGCGATTGAGTGTGTGATAAAGTCCACAAAGCTTGAGGGGTTCAAATCCTACATTTCCCATAATGCACCTGTCTTTCTTTAGACCCTCTCTTCTCTGGAAACACCAACGTCTTTCTAACTCCGGGTCAGTTTTTAACACAGATTTTGTTTAACCAAAAAAAAGAAAAGACAACCCTCGATGACATCACTGTGACATCACTGTGACATCACCACCGCCACACGGATGACATCACAGTGACCCTGGTTAATGTCTCCGCCTCTCTCAGTGCCTGCGGACGCTGACGGGTCACACCGGCGGCGTGTGGTGCAGTCAGATGGCCGACGCCACGGTGATCAGCGGCTCCACCGACCGGACGCTGCGCGTGTGGGACGCCGAGAGAGGAGAGTGTGTCCACACACTGTACGGACACACCTCCACCGTACGCTGCATGGGTCTACACGGGAACAGGTAACACACACACACACACACACACACACACACACACACCCTTCACTCTCACACCAATAAGACGACCTCTAGCTCCCTCCTGATTGTCTGACGCAGCAGTAATGACCCCCCCCCCCCCCCCCCCCCCCTCTCTGTCTCAGGGTGGTATCGGGCTCTCGGGACACGACACTGCGCGTGTGGGACGTGTCGACGGGCCGCTGTGAGCACGTGCTGACGGGACACGTGGCCGCGGTGCGCTGCGTCCAGTACGACGGCCGCCGCGTGGTGTCGGGAGGCTATGACTACATGGTGAAGGTGTGGGACCCCGAGACGGAGGCGTGTCTGCACACGCTGCAGGGACACACCAACCGGGTGTACTCACTGCAGGTACACACACACACACACACACACACGCTGCAGGGACACACCAACCGAGTGTACTCACTGCAGGTACACACACACACGACATCATCACCTCGAGTGATGTCACGTGAGTCGGTTAAAGACGGCGAGTTTACAAAATAAAATCTAAATGTGGAGTTTAAAAAGAAGTGATCGCTGCTAGCTGCTACTAGCATAACACAAGCTGTCAATGGTTCTGATGCATTGTGGGTAATGTAGGCGCCAGGTAATAGTGTATTTAAGTAAAAGCCTTAAATTATTCTACTGAATTAAAAGGAGTTTCTAAAATATTTAAAAGTATAAATGTGACGTAAAATCTAACTTCTGTGGATCCTTAAACTCTCAGATTACATTGAAACCAGATGAGAAGAGATCGAGTACAAGTACTGAGGTAGAAGAAGTTCAGCGTCTGTATGTACATGCTGACATATCGGTTACCTAAATATGAAGTGCAGATGTCAGTACAAGAATAGACGGTAGTATAAATACGAGTACACGACACGGATACTGTGATGAGGCTTTTTTATCTGCTGGACTCTTATTCACATCTTTATACTTTATAATCTGATCTTTCCTTTTTTAATATTTAATATACATATCAACCCTAGAGATGCACATATAAAGAAATTTTTTTTAAAGTTAAAGTTAGGATGTTATTGTCATATACACATGTATGAAATGTGACTTCTGCATTCATTCATAAATGTATATTTCTTGTGTGTCTGCAGTTTGACGGCGTGTTCGTGGTGAGCGGCTCGTTGGACACTTCTATCAGAGTCTGGGACGCAGAGACGGGTAGAGACACATTTATTTACATTATTTAAACATGTACTTTACACTCACACAAAATAGTTATTAAAAGTAATGTGCAGCTTACAGCGTAGAAGAGGAATGATGATATACAGTTTAAATTACAACTACAGAAGTACAAAGTCTTTGACGTTAAGTTAAACTTCACGTAAATGAATCGTCACGTTGTTAGAATGAGTTCATGAGGAGTTAAACCACTCGTACCTGTCCTGTCCAGGTGGGTGTGTCCACACGCTGACGGGCCACCAATCGCTGACCAGCGGCATGGAGCTGCGTGACAACATCCTGGTGTCCGGGAACGCCGACTCGACGGTCCGAGTGTGGGACGTCCGGACGGGACAGTGTCTCCACACGCTGCAAGGTGAGGACAAGAAAACAAATGAACAATGAGAACAAGGAGAACAATGAGAACTCCATTTAGTTGTCGACTCGGCGTTAAAACACTCTTTAGTCCTCCGGGAGAAAGAGAGGAAACGTAACAGGAAACGACACAGAAAGACGAGAGAGAAGAAGAGCAGAAATAAGAATAAAACCTGAACTAACGTATATTTTAGGAGACGAGGGAACAAAGACGTGAAAAATTATTGAAGGTAGTTCATTAAAGAAAGTAAAAGTACTAATACTACAGTGTACAAGTACTCTGTTACAAGTAAACGTCCTGCATTTAAAACTCTACTTAGTAGAAATACAAGTATTAGCATTAAAATAAACTTATAGTACGTATGCAGAATAATATAATGTGTGTATATATGTGTGTATATATATATTCTGACTTGGTCTCGTGTCTCTTCAGGTCCCATGAAGCACCAGTCTGCGGTGACGTGTCTCCAGTTCTGCAGAGGTCTGGTTCTGTCCAGCTCCGACGACGGGACGGTCAAACTGTGGGACCTGAAGACCGGAGCCTGGCTGAGGGACGTGGTGGCCCTGCAGAGCCGGGGATCAGGTACTTATTTATTTTCTTTGTTTTAAATATTTTATTAATTGTATTTTTATTTTAAATTTTTATATTTTTTATATATATGTTTTTATTATTTATTTATTTTTTTTTTTATATATATATTTTTTTTGTATTTTTATTAATTTATTATTTTCATTATTTTTATTATTTTTATTATTTTTATTCTATCCGTATAAGTCATATTGTTAAGTCTTGTAAACAGGAACTCTTTTATTCATTTTTATTTGTAATATTTTATATACTTTGTCTTCCTTGTTTTCTAAACCAATCACGCGTCTCCCTGTCGTCCTCAGGCGGCGTCGTTTGGCGAATCAGAGCGTCCGACACGCGGCTGGTTTGTGCCGCCGGCAGCCGGAACGGAACGGAGGAAACAAAGCTGCTCGTTCTCGACTTCGACCTCGAGGACCAGAAGACGAAGACGGAGACAGAGTGAAGAAGAAGAAGAAGTTTATTCTGTTGAACCAAAGTTGAACAACAACAACAACACCAACACCACCACCTGGACGGACAAAGAAACGTCTCCGACGGTTTGAATGTAACGAGCGGAGAAACGCGGGTTTTGACTTTTCCTGAACTCAACGACGCCGTTTAAAAACAAAACAAAACCAAAATGTTGAGCGACGGAGACGAGCAACGCTGCTTTCCAACCCAGCAGTCGCTCCGTCTCTTTGTTTTGTTTCTTTCCACCACAGTTGCCGGTGTGAAGTTGCCCGTCTCCGTTGCTGTAACGTGTCAGGAGAACGCTGGCCGTTAGTTCTCCGGTGAAACCGTGAAACCAGAACGATGGAACCACAAGAGGAGCCGAGCGACCGCGAAACTAAACCTCGCTTCAGAGTTTTTAACGTTGAGATAAAAAGCATTAATTTAAAGACGTTTACAGGTTCACGGCACGTTGAAGCGCTCATGTTTTGGTGATTTATGGCGCCGTAGCGTCATAACTGAAGCTTCCCTGAACACTAAATCACAACATGTATTAATTAATCCTTATTCATTTGGATTAACAGTCATTTTCTTTAGACCCGTATTCATAGATTTCACTATTTATTCCTTCAAAGTTGAATTAAAATCAGAGAAAAGCAGATTTAATGAACCGACTTTACTCTTAAACCTGCTTTTTATATTATTCTTTACAAATTAAATCACTTTTTTCGGGGATTTCTGAGACGCTTTTACTGTAATTTAGCAAAAAAAAAATCAATATTCAGAAAGATTAAGGAAGCAAAGAAAGGACGTTTGATTATATACACAACCAAGCACCTTATATCACTTCTAATTCATTAATATTTCACTTTGAGAACAATCTGGAATATTTCACAATATAAAAAATATAAAATTTAAATGAGTTTAAAACACTTTAACATGAATTAATTACCACTAAATACTTCAATGTTTAAATCTAAATTACCACTGAGTTATAGCATTAATATTACACTTTGAAAACATCTGTATTCATGTTGTTTTTATATATATAATGATTTATATTTCACAATATCACAAATATCAAAATGTGTTATTTTGACCTTTCTGAGCTTCCGTAGAACCTTTGACTCTAAAAACCTAAATCTCTGAAACGGTCTCACCTCGTGTTTCTCCTCTTATGAAACATTTATTAAAGATTTAAAATCTACAACTCAACAGATATTAATCCGATATATATATATGTGTATATACAAGCTGCCGTTGCTAGGCAACAGCTCCAGCCAATAAGCGAGAGTCCTAGGCGATGTTTCGCCCGGCAACAGGCGGCGTTTGAGGCTCCGATGACGTCGTTGTAAAATACTGTAAATATGAAAGAAGATGTAAATATTCAGCTTTTTATAAGAATCAGAGAAAATATTGTTGAAAGATGAATGTGTACGAATAAAGATGAGTTTTATAATAAACAGTGAGTGACGTGTTTATTCTCAGATATATGAAGTACTATATGAAGTACTTTATTTAATACGTTGTTTTTGTTTTTTACTGAAACAACAAAGAATAACTTTTAATATTTAACTTTTATTAAAGTTTTGACTCGGTTGCAGCTTCTTTGGTCGTATTTTGTGGAAAGTACATTTACTCCAGTACTGTACTGAAGTACACATTTGATGTACTTGTATTTTACTTGAGTATTTCCATTGCATACAACTGTATACTTCTACTTCATTAATTCATTAGAGAAGCACGTCAGCCGTTCTGTGACTGAAAACATTTTAAATGTAATTATTCACACTTTATATTTATTCATTATTATTCTGAGAAAAACAATAAATAATAAATTATTTATTTTGTTGTCAAACTGCTAAAAGTGTTCAAGTAAAAGTGAATAATTGTAATAATTATGTATGTATTTTAATAGTTTACTGTCTTCTCTTCTACTCGTTGACGTAGTTTTGAGTGATAAATTATTTATTTTTATAATATTTTGTTTGTGATTAATCTGCATTATTTTACAGGTTTGTAATTTACTAAATATTTATTTTATGTTTCCTGTGAAGGACTTTAGTTAAATAAGTACATTTACTACTGTACTTAAATACAATTTTGAAGTACTTGTACTTTGAGTATTTCTATGTTATGCTACTTTATACTTCTACTCCACTGCATGAGGTAAATATTGTTATTTACTTTAATACATTTATTTGATCAAATTAGTTGCAGATTCTGATTAAATAAACAAAACTCTACTAATAAATGATGTATTATTACAGATTAAACTACCAGAAGTATATAAAGTATGAATAAAAGTACCTCCACCTTTACCAGCATTAACGTGATGAACACATGAATGCATCAATGATTATAATACAATAATGTAATATGTGTTATTCTGCATTAGAACTTTTACTTTTGGTACTTTTTAGGTGCAGTTTGTTGTATGTTGGCGCCATCTAGTGGTGACGTTACAGACTGCAACGAACTGAAACTTCTCCTTTGAACTACTTTTGTCCGTTCTGGGCTTCCGTAGCAACATGGCGGACTCCGTGAAGACGACCTCTGTACTTAGATATAATAATAACTATAAACTCTAAAATAGTTCTAAAATTATACAACACAAAGGCTGAACTAGTTAAATTATGAAAATAATCACTGAATAAAGTGAGTAAATAAGTGAAAATAAAATAAGGTTTAAGAGTAAAGTTGTTGAAGTCAAAGATCTGAGAACTTCTATTTTCTTTATGATTAGAGCCGTTGTTTAATTATTACACTTTTTAAATATGATGTTGAAGGTATTTTAATCTGATCAGCTGCTCGTGTTTAAAATAAACTAAACAAACAAATCAACATGAACGTTTCTATTAATATCTGAATAATGAATAAATATTAAATATAAATCAGTGTGTGTGTGTTTGCAGGTAAGCAGCAGCTGAAAAACATCTCATCTATTACCCATGAGGCTTTGCAGCTTGTTGACAGCACAATGGTGAGTTCCCTCAGGGCTCAGGTAGAGCACGAGCACACACACACACACACACACACACACACACAGTTTTAGACACCAGTACAGTGTGTGTGTGTGTGTGTGTTCTGACCGTCCAGACATCTTAATGTTGACAGAGTTGGATTTGTTGCAGAGCTCTTACGTTGCATTGCATTCGATTGTGCAGACGTTCATGTTATTTTGTCCACCTCTACTCTGTGTGTGTGTGTTTGATCGTGGTTGGAAGCAGAGAGGAAGATGACACGGGTCCTCTGTGTTTCCTGACAACACACACACACACATAATCAATTCACCTTCACTGTGGACCAGAAAAAATGTGTGCGTGCGTGTAGATGATTAAAATGCACAATAAAGTCGAGGTAAAGCACTCCGCTTAAGTAGCAGCTAGTGAAACAATGAAAACATCAGGCTGGGACTCATTAATGTGTGTGTGTGTGTCACAGATCAATGTAATTCACTAAGTGCTGACCCCCCCCCCCCCCGCCCTCTTTAATTGTATTTCAATAAACTTTATTATATGTGTGTTACTCCCTCTAGCGGTCAGACGGCTGAACTGCAGTGTTCTGATTCATTATTCTCTACTGTCTCTCTGATTAGTGAAGAGTATTAATACTCTGATGCCTTTACATTTATACTCGTGCAATCATATTTATTCTAGTGCAATCATTTAAATAAATTTAGTGCAAAAATTACATTATATTGCAATAATTCAATTTATTCTCTTGCAATAATTATATACATTTCCGTACAATAATTACTCTCATAGTGCAAAATGACACTATTTATTTATTTGAATTGTTATTTTAGGACCCGTCTGTGTGTTAGTTTGATGTGTTATTGATTACTGTCTCTTTAATTCGTTGTATTCTGAACAATAAGAATAAAGATTTCTATCTTTTATTTATTAGTTTGTAAACATGTAAACAACTGTTTCCTGTTCTCTGAACCTCGTTTATTTCTTCTTTTCTATCTTTGAACAAAGTCTCATTCTGAGCCGTGTTGCTTTGAACCACATTTAATGAACAACAGAGGCTAACGATAGTCCGGAAGCTAACGATAGCCCGGAGGCCAACGATAGCCCGGAGGCCAACGATAGCCCGGAGACTAACGATAGTCCGGAGGCTAACGATAGCCCGGAGACTAACGATAGTCCGGAGGCTAACGACAGCCCGGAGACTAACGATAGCCCGGAGACTAACGACAGTCCGGAGGCTAACGATAGCCCGGAGACTAACGATAGCCCGGAGACTAACGACAGCCCGGAGGCCAACGATAGCCCGGAGACTAACGACAGTCCGGAGGCTAACGACAGTCCGGAGGCTAACGACAGCCCGGAGACTAACGACAGCCCGGAGACTAACGATAGCCCGGAGACTAACGACAGCCCGGAGGCTAACGACAGTCCGGAGGCTAACGACAGTCCGGAGACTAACGATAGCCCGGAGACTAACGATAGCCCGGAGACTAACGATAGCCCGGAGACTAACGATAGCCCGGAGACTAACGATAGTCCGGAGGCACAAACAGTCGAAAGTAAACAAATAAACAAATCATCCAGAAAAACATGAAAACAAACTTTAGAAAACGTAGTTTTCTCCTCAGAAGTCCTTCTGGCTTTGAACTCCTCACGACCAGAAAAACGTCTTTAAATGTGTCTATATTCAATTCATCAATACTGGTTTTCAAAATAAAAGCGCCATTTAACAAAAACCTTGATGAGATATGTCCAGGTTTTTCTCTTCTTCTCCGGAGCACAGGGGAGGTCCTGGTCCGGTCCGGATCACCCGATGGTCGGGTCCGCTTCACCTGATGGTCCGGTACATCATGAAGTCCACCGTGGTGCATCGTGGGAACTTCCCGATGGAGCTCTCCTCTACGGGCGTGTACACTTTGATCTGCCTCATGTGAGTGTCTCTGCCGTTCTGGTGATTCGCCAGAACCGCGATCTGGATCATGAAGGTGCTGATCGGCTCGTTCGTCCGCTAAAAAAACCACCAATACAAACAATCAGATAAATATCTTTCATCCACTACTTCCTGTCAGAAAAACACCGATTTAATCTGGACACATCGGCGTCAGCTTCATATATAAATAAATGTAAATTATACATTTTATTCAGAACATTTTTACAAATGTTTTAGGTTTCTAAGAAAGAATCAAAATATCTGCAAATAATGCAGTTAAAGTCGTTTCGTACCTGATTCATCAGAGAAATGTGAATCCAACCGCTGGGCTCCACCATCTCCAACTGCTGCAGGGAGGAGGAGGAGGAGGAAGAGGAGGATGAAGAGGAAGAAAGGAAGAGGAAAGGAAGAGGAAGAGGAGGAGGAGGAAGAAGAGAGGAGAGGGAGGAAGAAGACGGTGAGATGAAGCAGATGACTCTAGGTCTGTAAACAGTAATATTAATAAACATGAATAATAAATAGTATTAATAATAATTGTTACTCTGATCTCCTGCAGGTTGTGGAAGTTGTTTCCGACTCTCACTGAGATCTTACTCGGTGTGTAGCTCTCATCTGATTTATAATCTGCATAAATACACAACATCTTCACCGTGGTCCTCCTCCTGAGGAGCAACACAGACGAGAGGATCAACACAGAGAACACAGCTCATGTCCATGATGTCCCAGCATGCTCAGCGTTACCTGAACTGGATGTTGACGAGGTGAGGCTGCGACCCGTCTGACTGCCAGTACGTCTCCAGGTTGTCGTCTCTCAGCTGATCCACTCCGAACCCTGAACAGAGTGAAACATAAACATAACTATATATAAATCATAAAGAGTTCAGACCAACACTTAACTCTGGACGTGTCTGTGAGCTGACCTGGTTTACAGGAGGACAGGGACCACACCGCCTGGGACCCGATCTCCCGGACCGTCCCGGTCCGCTCCAGCTGCTTCGGGTCGGCGCCGGGTGGAGTCTTACTCGGGGTGGCCATCTTTAACCTTTAACCTTTAACCTTTAACCGGGGAGACGAGGCCAACAACACAAGTTCACTGTTTAGTTAATTTAGTATTATTACTGCAGGATTAATAAAGTAACTGTCTGTCTACCTACCTGTCTGTCTACCTGTCTGTCTTCAAGCAGACACACTCAGGTGTTTCTGAAGTAACTCTCTTTACATTTCCAGCATGTTGACGTTTACCTGCATATTAAAATATTAGAAACAATGACATCATCAAAGTTAACAGATGATGAGGATCAACACATCTTTAAGGGACATAAATGACACGTATCAAATTATTTAACGTTATTTACATTAGCAGGTGATGTAATCGCGGGTATTTGAAGACAGGAAGCTCAGTGAATATCAAACAATAGATTAAGATTTTATCGGCGGAATAATTCGTCGCTATTTTCTGGAACGCATTCAAAGTCAATGTGTGAGAAAACGTTATATTTTAACGGAGTTTGTTGTGGATCTCTGGCTAACTGTTAGCAACTCGTATCTCTTATTCCTCCACTAAAGCGAGTAAAACTAAAGCTGACGACATAAATATTAGTAAAACTTACAACAAGTGTCTCCGATCTGTTGTGTTAAAGCATCACATGTTAGTCTAAAGGTGGATAAAGTACACAACGTTTAAATCCGTTTTGTTTTCTGCTGCATTCACTTCGAAATCTCCCACTTCGGTGGCTCCGTCCGGGTCGCTTTAAACTGACGTCATCGGTCGCGTTCTGATCACGCCACTCCCGCCATCTTTTTTCCCAGCCGGCTTCCAGGAGAGAACACGTTGCTTGTGGAAGTTTAACTCTCATCTGTTCGTGTCTGCGCGTTGTTTCCGGGTTTCTTTACTCGGACCGATCAACGGGAGCAGAAGAGCGGTGAGTTCCTAACGTATCGACCGGGTGTTGTGCCTTTATTATCGGGGGTTTTGTCGCCATTTGAACGGGCAGCTGTCAGAGTGGGGGCCTCCATTGCTAACGTCGTAGCTAAGCTAACAGCTAGCTTGTTAGCTTAACAGCTAGCTTCGTTAATGTTCGTCCTTAAACGGGGCGTTACAGCTTCTAGTTTACACATTTGAACCGCTAATTAACACACCTGCGTGTACAGGTGTGTTATAGATGATTGATGGATTTAAAGTGTGGTTGTTAAACACACAGCTGTTTCCAGCAGAAGGGCCCCACAAGAACAGATCACGGATCTTCAGATTAGGTTCAATAATTCACCAATTAAACGTTGTAATGATCTTAAACATGAATAAACTCGTGTAAACTCACGATGCAATGTGTTAATTGTAATAGTTGTGAACGGGTTATGAATTCAGCTTATGAATGAGTGACGTGTCAGTAGGTTATTTAAGGACAAACCACACGTTGGTGCTCGCGACCGCCCGTTAAGAGAATAATCTCATTTATGGTATACTTATGCACGCGCTACTGAATACGTAAAGGGTTGTAAGTCACGTGCTCGGCTTGTACGTTCAAGTGTGCGAGGCGATGAATACAAAAGGCCAGACTTTTAAATGGAGTCTGGTGTGACTCACCCTCCCGAGGCCCTGACATGAACACACGTTACAGCATGAAGGATGAACAGCATCACATGGAGGTGGATCAGGATCAGGTGGATCCTGGTTCAGGGCCCTGGTGGCGGATCTGTGGCAGCCCCATTGTTAAAGGCTCTGCAGGTTTTGTTCAGAGTTGAATGTGTTGCTGATTGTGCAGCCTGAACATGAGCCTCTATGTTCAGATTGTCTGCTGGCTTTGGTACCTGAATATCACTCGTACCTGTTTACAACCAGGTACATGTGTCTGTGTTTACTGGTAGAACATGCTGGAAGCTCTCCCTCTCTTCTCACATGAATCACCTTCACCTCTTCTGTCTCCTCCTTCAGCTCCACAGGAGCGAGCGTCGGTCATGGCGGATAAAAACACCAGGATCGCCATCGTCAACCACGACAAATGCAAACCAAAGAAATGTCGTCAGGAGTGCAAGAAGAGCTGCCCGGTGGTCCGCATGGGTGAGTGGTCCTCCAGCTGGTCTCCTTATTCAGACAGACTCATGTTTCCTGAAGTAGACTCAGTGTGTGTGTGTGTGTGTGTGTGTGTGTGTGCGCAGGTAAGCTGTGTATCGAGGTGACTCCACAGAGTAAGATCGCCTGGATCTCAGAGTCTCTGTGTATAGGCTGCGGCATCTGCATCAAGGTAACGACACCCGAGGTCTCATTTCAGACTTTATTATGTAAAGAAGATGTGATTGTTGCTCTTTAATTGAGAGGTTCAAGCTGTAATCGGAGGATTTATCACCTGGATCTGTTCGCCAGAACAATAGAAATACGTTTGTTTGAACTCTTTCTTCTGTCGTTGTAGAAATGTCCGTTCGGAGCTTTGTCGATCGTCAACCTGCCGAGCAACCTGGAGAAGGAAACTACACACAGATACTGCGCCAACTCCTTCAAACTGCACCGGTACGCCGCTTTAACTCCTCCCCCACAATGATGTCACGCTTACTTGTTTAGTGTTTTAATGTGGACGATGTTGAACGCAGCACGGAGACGATCATTTATGTTCTTTATCCAGATCGCCTGTTTACGTTGTTTCTCTTTAACTTATCCATCAGTATTAACGAGTACTTTTACTTTTGTTTAAGTAGTATCTCAAATGCAGGATTCGTACTTGTTACAGAAGTAAAAGATCTGAATACTTAGTCTGACGCTCACTGAGACCTTAATGCTGCTGTGGTTTGATATAAAGTGTGTGTGTGTGTGTGCAGACTGCCGATCCCGCGGCCCGGTGAGGTTCTGGGTCTGGTCGGGACCAACGGTATCGGGAAGTCCACGGCCCTGAAGATCCTGGCTGGGAAACAGAAGCCCAACCTGGGCCGGTTCGATGTGAGTGTGTGTTTGTGAGTGTGTGTGTGTGTTGGAGGAGCTGCTGCTCTCACCAGATAACGTTCTGGGTGTCGCTGCTCACAGCTGCTGCTGTTCTCTTCTGACCGACCACCAACGGAAACATGCGTCGGTTCAAAGACTCCAAACTCCATGTTTGTGATAAGAAAACGTTCTGTTCTCCTGTGACGGTTAAAGACGGAGCTGTGATGTCTTCATACGCACTCTGATGCTACGTGACAACAGGTCTGTGTGGAGATCACAGAAGTAAACAGACGAACGTAGTTGTAACAAAAACAATCCACAGACGAATCGTCTCGATCATCGTGTGAGATCGAGATCAAATCCTCGACACACAAAGAGTTCTTTTCAAATGAATATTTATTTCATCGTTTTGTTCACAATCTCAACGAGTGAAAGAAAAACATAGAAACTCACATATAATTCTATATTTATACAGAAGCTTATTTAACTTTTTAAATGTTCTTATTGGATTATGACATAAAAAAAAATATATTAATAATTATATATATTTATATTATATGTTTTTATTTGATATAATATATATATTATATAAATGTATATTAAATATATATATATTATACATTATTTATATATTTTATTTATACACATATATTTATTGATATATTTTATATATTTATATATATTATTTATATATATATATTATGTATAGTCTGTTACAAAATAAATAAAATAATTCCTAAAAAATATAACCGTAACAAACTAAATAATGAATCCTACGACAGGAAGTCATGTCCCGCCCCCCTCTGCCTCTGATTGGCTCGTACTCTTCGTTGGTTCTGTTGGTCGGGTTAGAGTCCGACTATTGTTCTGGTTGTTAATAAGCGGTGCTTGTGCTCCAGAACCCTCCGGACTGGCAGGAGATCTTGACCTACTTCAGAGGCTCTGAGCTGCAGAACTACTTCACCAAAATCCTGGAGGACGACCTGCGTGCCATCGTGAAGCCTCAGTACGTGGACCAGATCCCAAAGACCGTCAAGGTAAACCAGTACACCGCGTGGTACTTCTACTGCACCGCTACTCAGAGGGAAGTACTTTGAACTGCTCTACATGTACGACTATGTATCAGCTGATCACTGAAGAATTTACTCTTTCTAGTTCAAAACCTGAGAATGTGTTCTTCTTCTGCTGATCTTGTTCTCGTTCTGATGGAAGGTTTTATTTTATAATTCATTCATTAATTCCTCTTGTAGGGGTCAGTCGGGTCCATCCTGACCAGGAAGGACGACACAGAAACACAGACCATCGTCTGTAAACAGCTAGGTAACACACACACACACACACACACACACACACACACACACACACACACACCCTCCAATAGATAAACAACACAAGACAACATGTGACAGTAAATCAATGAAGAACGTGTAAAACAACAAGAATAATCAATAAAATGAACAGGAAACATAAATTAAACACTGATGAGGTCCGACCCCTCTCTATAACTTAAATACTACAAATACACATAAGTATTTCATTTATATACAGCTTCTTTTCTTTATTGTATTTTTAAATTGAACATTTGATATCAAAAGAATTAAAATCCGGATTAATCGTTGTTGTTTTAGGACTTGTCCATTAATTTAAATATGTTAGAATGTAACACAAAGTAACGGAACATGATGTGTTCCTCTTTAAATATTGTAACAATGTGACCAGCAGGATCGTTAACATATTAATCCTTCTGTGTTGTGATTGCCTGTTTTTCTGCGTTGTTGCCGGGCAGATCTGACTCACCTGCGAGAAAGGAACGTGGAGGATCTGTCGGGAGGAGAGCTGCAGCGGTTCGCCTGCGCCGTCGTCTGCATCCAGAGAGCCGACATGTGAGCAGACGGACGCTCGTACGTTTCTATCGTAACTTTAACTCCAACACGCGGACCGACGTTTCGTTTCTGCTTCAGTTTCATGTTCGACGAGCCGTCGAGTTACCTGGACGTGAAGCAGAGGCTGAAGGCCGCCATGACCATCCGCTCGCTCATCACCCCCGACAGGTAACGAGATACTCCGAGTACTCCACGAGGTATTAGTACACGCGTGAGGTTATTGTACTTTACTTATAGACTCAACAGTTTATACAAGTAGTGATGAAACGTTGTTGCTTTTCTTTTGAATAAAGTTAATGAAGTTAATAATAATGTATTAGTACTAATGTTAGTATTTGTAATAATAGTAATCGTTTTTAGGTTTGGACTAAGCTTATGATCCTAAGTGTGTATGATGTGTGTTCCAGGTACATAACTGTCAGGATCAAAGTGTGTGTAATGTGTGTGTAATGTGTGTGTCTCAGGTACATCATCGTGGTGGAACATGACCTCAGTGTGTTGGACTACCTCTCTGACTTCATCTGTTGTCTCTACGGAGTCCCGAGCGCCTACGGAGTCGTTACCATGCCCTTCAGTGTTAGAGAGGGTAACACAACGACACACCAACGACACACCAACGACACACACAGCACACACCAACGACACACAACACACACCAACGACACACACAGCACACACTAACGACACACAACACACACCAACGACACACACAGCACACACTAACGACACACAACACACACCAACGACACACACAGCACACACTAACGACACACAACACACACCAACGACACACACAGCACACACCAACGACACACAACACACACCAACGACACACAACACACACCAACGACACACACAGCACACACTAACGACACACAACACACACCAACGACACACCAACGACACACACAACACACACTAACGACACACAGCACACACCAACGACACACAACGACACACAACACACACCAACGACACACCAACTACACACTAACGTCACACCACACACACTGGAGGTGCTTCAGGGTGTAAATATTGACAAGAATATTGTTCCCACACACACATATTTATATGCATGTATTTATACCTATATGTGTACATATTATGTATATTATATATTTGTGTGTGTTGGAAGGATATTCTTGTCGATATTTCAATATTTTGATATTGATTATAATTGTACCTGACACACAGTTTTTATGTGATTATTACTGATTATCAGTAACTGAAAAGTGTTTCATCACAGTGTTGGACTCTAACAGCCGTTAACTACCAGAACCTCGTGGCTACAGAAGAACCCGTCGGATTGTACTGACGTGGTACTCAGGATGAATCGAATGTCTCAACGTTCCCCTCGGTTCCTTCAGGTATCAACATCTTCCTGGACGGTTACGTTCCCACGGAGAACCTCAGGTTCCGGGAGACCTCGCTGGTCTTCAAGGTGGCCGAGACGGCCAACGACGAGGAGGTGAAGAGACTCCGGCACTACCAGGTCTGTTCGCCTCCTCGTGTTTATCGTTAATAGAAACACAGGTTTCTGTGAAACTCCTCTCATGTTCGCTCCTTTTGTTCTTCAAGTATCCAGAGATGACGAAGACGATGGGCGACTTCAGCCTGGACATCAAAGCAGGAGAGTTCACAGACTCTGAGATCATGGTGATGCTGGGAGAGAACGGTAAGTCACTCAATGTCACTAAAAACTACAGACCTGTAGTCCTTTAATGAAGCTGGCTGGCCTCAGAGGAGGAGTGGCTTATCTCGATGGAAACCGTTAACTACTACGCAATTTATTTCTGCTTCGTACTTGTTGTGGAAGTCTTGTCTGGTTCATAACATCATCCGGAGGAGCTCCGTGGAGTATTATTAGGCTTCATCCTCTTCATCATCTTCATCTAATAGTTGTGGAGACGTTTCATTCTGGACCAAAGCGACGAAACGACCGACGTTGGAGGAATTTCTGTGTGTTGAATGTTTGTTTGTGTGTCTGCAGGCACGGGGAAGACGACTTTTATCAGGATGCTGGCTGGAGGACTCAAACCTGACGGGGGAGGTGAGTCTCTCTCTCTCTGACCTGTTGTCTCTCTCTCTCTCTCTCTGACCTGTTGTCTCTCTCTCTCTCTCTCTGACCTGTTGTCTGTCTCTCTCTCTCTCTCTCTCTCTCTCTCTGACCTGTTGTCTCTCTCTCTCTCTCTCTCTCTCTCTCTCTCTCTCTCTGACCTGTTGTCTCTCTCTCTCTGACCTGTTGTCTCTCTCTCTCTCTCTCTCTGACCTGTTGTCTGTCTCTCTCTCTCTCTCTCTCTCTCTCTCTCTCTCTCTGACCTGTTGTCTCTCTCTCTCTCTCTCTCTCTCTCTCTCTCTGACCTGTTGTCTCTCTCTCTCTCTCTCTCTTCCAGGTGAGGTTCCCCTCCTGAGCGTCAGCTACAAGCCTCAGACCATCAGCCCAAAGTTCAGGGTCTGTTCACTCTCCTCATCACTAATATGAGTTATTATTCAGTATTAAAACAACAAGCAGAGCTTTATTTATTCTCTCTGTACTCAAAGGATAATTAATAATAATGTGAGTTCCTCCTGAAGTTAGAGAAGTTTTCCTTCATTCTGATCTAAATATAAGAAACTTTGTGTTTCATACATAACGGGTTAAATATCTTGTTTTTATCTTCATTCATTATTTAATTTTCTCTGAAACATTCACTCGTCTCCGTCAGCAGGACGTTTGTGTTTAAAGTGACCGATGAGTAAAGTGTGTTTTGTGTGTTTTGTGTGTTCAGGGCAGCGTCAGAGCTCTGCTGCACGAGAAGATCAGAGACGCCTACACTCACCCTCAGTTCATCACGGACGTCATGAAGCCCATGCAGATAGAGAGCATCATCGACCAGGATGTGAGACTCACACACACACACACACACACTCTGCTGTCACAGCGTAGGAAAGCACGTTGCTGTCTCCAGACGATAGACGTGACCGAGCGTCTCTTAGCCCAGCCGACCCTCCCTGTCTGGTGGAGACACAGAGGACTGACTAACTCCTCCCCCATCCTCCTCCCCCTCAGGTCCAGAACCTGTCTGGTGGAGAGCTGCAGAGAGTCGCTCTCACTCTGTGTTTGGGGAAACCAGCTGATGTTTATCTGATCGACGAGCCCTCGGCCTACCTGGACTCTGAGCAGAGATTGATGGCCGCCAGAGTCATCAAGAGGTCTCAAACACTTTGTGGTTTTTATTTGTTCCCTTCATCTCTATACATCCTCTTTCATCTCTCCTCATTCCTTTCCCCCCCCCTCTCTCTCTCTCTCTGCCTGTCTGTCTGACTCTGGTGTGTGTCTGTGTGCAGGTACATCCTCCACGCCAAGAAGACGGCGTTCGTGGTGGAGCACGACTTCATCATGGCGACCTACCTGGCCGACAGAGTCATCGTGTTCGACGGTATTCCCTCCAAGACGACCGCAGCTAACACGTAAGACTGAACAGCAGCCCTCTGATGTTCTAATAAATACATAATTATGATTAATTAATCTTATTCTCTGTCTCTGCATCAGTCCTCAGGGTCTGTTAGCGGGGATGAACAGATTCCTGGCGCTGTTGGAAATCACATTCAGAAGAGACCCGAACAACTTCAGACCACGCATCAACAAGTGCCACTCCATCAAGGTACAAATACACACATAATACACGTCAATATGTAAATACTTCAGAGGTTTATCGTTTGAGCTCATAAATGAAAATTACAAATAAATCAATTAATATTTAACTATTTTCGATGTTGACTCCACTGACTCCTGCTGGTGACTCGTCGGTATTACAACAGTAATATGTGGCTAAGTGTAGATATTGTATAATGTGCATGAAGTGTGTCCACAGCACACAAACGTATTGTCAATGTTTCCATTTATGAATAAAGTTGTATTTGAAGCGGCTGCCCTCTCTGTCCCCAGGACACGGAGCAGAAGAAGAGCGGAAACTACTTCTTCCTGGACGACTAAGACTTCTCACGTGACGTGATTGTGACTTCCTGCGACGCATTCAGGGGCTGCGTTCAAAGTACAGCCGTGAGATCGACCCAACAAGTACAAGGCAGATCCGTTTAACAACACAATATATATATATATCATCGTATGAATCTTAAGATAAGAATCCACCAGCCTTTTATGTACCAGGCTGCATTCAATAGCCCAAAATAATGTTGTGAAACGTTTTAAATGAAACAAAGCGCTTTGCATCGTGTGTCGGGGAGCCTGAACCTACCGGGCTGCGTTCACAAGGCAGCGACGTTGTGGAACATTAAGCAGCATATTTTATCACTCGTACATTTACAACAAATGATAATAAACTGATGCTACCTGATCCAACAACAGCGTCTGTCTTCTTTCATGTTTACAACTTATCCTAGTAGTTCCTGAACTGATGCTAGTACCACACCACGGATACTGCGTCTACTACTAGATACTACTAACTGCACCACTGATACTACTACTGCTAATACTACCTCACATTTTTTGTATATGACTTAATGATTTCTTTATTCATGACACATTGTTTATTGTTGTAAGTTCAGTCTTCATTTGATGCACGGTGTCATAAACAAATGTCCCGAGTCATGACTTTGACATTTTTTAATGACGAACATCAAAGACAGAAACAATAGTCTCTTGTGTGGTACGTCGAATACACTGACGGGCAGCTGGGTTTAAAGAGATCAAAAGTAGGCTGTACCAAATATTTCTAAGCTTCATTCTTAACACTGACGTTCAAATTATTATTTTAATAACTTTAAGGAACTGCCTCTAAAAGTGTCGTTTCTCAAACAGTGAGCAGACAACGTGTCGATAACCACATAACGTTTTCATCGTGCTATAAACGGGTAAAGTTCAACGAGGTCCGTTTAGAGACTATTTCCTCACGCAAAGATCCAGAACATCACAACAATGTTCAACGATTTAGTGTCTTATATATGAAACAGTTGTAATAACATCAACAACTGATTATCAAATCAAAGTTTAATTAAATAATACCTCAACAATATTTATTGTCAGATTTAAAATTGAACTGGATGAATTATAAATAAATGTTCTCTTGCTTCAAATTAAATAAGGTGCTGGATTAAAAAATAAATTATATAATGGAAAGCTTTTAGAAATGTGCAAAATTAAGTAAAAAAATGAATTTAACTCAATAGTCCTGCAGCTTTAAATTCAGTTTATTCAGGTGTGAAGTGATGTCACCCAAAAAACAAATGAGTGAGCATGGACCTTATCTGTGGTTATTAAACCACTTGTTTCAGCTCTATTCACATCATTGTTGGACAGTGAATTCATGTGTTAGGATTCATGCTATACTGACTTTTTTAATAAAAGTCACAGTATAGCATGTCGTAGCTCTTCTTTGTCTTACAGGATTTGGGTCATCAGCTTTATGAGCCACATCTGGGCGTTGTGAATAAAAATATCTATAAACTTATTTGGTCTTCCATTTTTGTCTCAGCATTAGAGGCTTATTGTGGCAAGTCATAAAAAAAAAAAAAAAAAGTTACGATATTATATAACATGTCTAAAAAAAGTCAAAAACGGTCATAGTATAGCACAGGGGTCGGCAACCTGCGGCTCTTCAGCCTCTCTGTTGCGGCTCCCTGAGTCTACATCAGGGGTCCCCAACTGGCGCACCGGATCCGGACCCAAAACCGATAGATGATTCGGAATTATACATATTAGGCACTGAGTTTGAACTTTAACCGGCGTCTCTTATTCAGCCGTTACGGCACTTGTTCGGCGGTGCAGGAAACACACCGACCAATGCGTTGCAAATCACATCACGTGATGCAGCTCAGCCAATCAAACATGAGTATTCTGACAAGTTTCCTGACTCAAGCGAGGTTTACACACACCGTGACACACGGGGCTGAGACGAGGAAATAGAAAGAAGAGCAGGAACATTGCGCTAATCGAAGAAGATATCTCACATGACGTTCTCCAAAAAGAGAAACGTGCTCAGAGAGAATATAATTTATAAGCAAGAATGAACAGAATCTTATGTTAATTATTCCCACAGGCAGTTAAATCCTCTACCTCTGTCAAGAGCTTTTCCCTGCAGGTGGCTGATCATGATGTTCAGACCCCCGCCCTCTGTAAACTATCAATGGAGAAATCCAAAAAAATGAAAGTCACGGAGGAAAATGGAGTTTAACTCTGCGTGGACGTATTAATTTGCTTTCACTGCCAACGATGCTGACTTACTGTCTGCTTCCACAACAAGCACACAGCCTGTGCTGAACAGTGTCAGCGACAAAGAGCGAATTCTCAGCTGCTGCAGCAAACTCTCCTCTTCATAAGAGTTTGATATTGTTATAACAGGTAAAATTGCAATAAAATCTCAAGAATCGTCTTTATTCTTGTTCTATAATTTCATAAATACAACAAACTATAGTTTTTGTAAAAAGTCATAGTATAGCAGTCTGGAGTTAACGGTTCCGCTATCTTTCCTTTAAAAAGTTCTGGAGTGAAACGTCTCCTCTCAGTACAAATGTGATAAAAATAACACAAAAAGACAGACTATCTGAACCAAAGTTTTATTTAATTAATCGCATAGAAAAATTCAACACAGACGACAACAGTCTTCAGTTCTGTACAGCAGTGTTTACCAAAAAAACAAATAACGGTAAAAGGTTGCAAACGTAAGGCACTGAATCTCTAGAGTTGATTAAATGTGACGGGAGAACGAAAAATAAACCCGATGAAGAAGAAAAAAATGAGACAAATGCATAAAAAGGAAACCAGCAGCAACGAGACAGACCATTAAAAAAACAAACGCTGAAGATATAAAGTCCACACGGCTTCTATCGTCTCATAAAGCCCTTCTCAAATTAAGATTTTACAATCATAGACCTCAGTTCTGTCCTCGCAGTGCAAACAGAAGAGCTCAGAGTGTATTTTTGCTGAAATACGTTTAAATGTCTAAAGATTTACCGACATGCGAAGCGTTCGAGGGACGCTAGAGAATCTGAAATTTGACGTCCGATTAAAGAAATTGTTCTACTTTTATTGGAAAATATTGTAAGATGAGAAGATGGATTCCATTCATGTTGGTACAGTGTTTGTAACGCTGTAGCTAGAAGATGATTAACTTAGCTTAGCATAAGGACTGGTCTTTATGCTAAGCTAAGCTAATTGGCTAATAGCTGTAGCGTCATGTAGAGCATCCAGGCATGAGAGCGATGAATAAATGTTATCACCTAACTCTCAGCAGAGAGAAAATAAAAACATCACCTTCCAGTGTCCTCTCCTCTCATTGGCTGAGACAGCTGGTAGCCTCTCTCCCGGCCCCTCCCCCTGTGGGAGGGGCTAAACTGGATGTAGTTTAAGTCGTCTCCTCCGTGCCTCCTCCTGGCGCCCCCCCTCACTGGATCGTAGCCTCCCCTTCCTCTCCCTCCGCGGGGGGTCTTCCTGGACCCCCTGTGGTTCAAGGTGGTCGGTTTGAATACCGCCGCCTCGTCCCAGTCGTCCTCCGTGCTGCAGCCCACAGACAGGGACTCCAGGTAACCCACCTGGTTGGGCTCCGGGGGTCCCAGCTGGACGTACGCGTTGGTGGGATGATGATGATGATGAGGCGGTGGTCTCCGGTAGCCACGGTAACCGCGGGAGGGGTTGTTGTTGTCGGCGGAGACGGTCGTCTTGGAGATGACGTCATACGGTGATAGAGAGCTTCTGGGATTCATAGAGACGTCTTTGACATCAGGTTTTGAAACCAGTTTGATCTGAAAGGAAACATTTACTAATGTATTAATATACGACCACAAGGGTTTTACTACTAGTATTTCTATTAAAACACATGTTATTACTACTATCACTAAAGTGATGAATACACCATTAAACTGGGCGTGTTGTTGAATGGCGGGTCCACCAGCAGCACTGCTCTGGTCATACCGTCTCCCTGCTCCTTCTTGAGGGCTGATGGGAAAGACATGCTGGTTCCACCTGGTGGCAACAAAAAGTTAACAGCTTGAAATGTAAAGCCTTCATTACCCAGAAATCCTTTGTGCAATCAGCTTATAATTAGCAAACATAAACACACTTAGGTTGATTTATTGTGAGTATTTATTTCAACACTTTAATTAGGACTCGTATGATAAAATCTGTCAACGTACCAAAACCAGGAACCACCACTGCTCTGTTGTTAGCATTAGCCACGTTAGCGGGCCCGTGCCCGGGCATTGGGTCCCCGTTGTTGGGCTGACGCTGCTCCATCGACGCTTGACTCACCTGGAGCTCTTCAGGGGGGGCCGATGAAGACTGGTACCCAATTGAGTACTGAGGGTACCCCAGGTGTCCCTGGCCTTGACCCGGGTGGTAGCCCTGAGACAAGGGTGGGGGGGTACCCCGATATGTTGAGCTAGCATTGGGATACCCAACCGAGTAGCTTGTGTTTCTGTGGGGGGGCATCTGTTGCTGCTGCCAGGACAACGAGGGGGAGGTAATCCTGTGGGGGGGTTGGGGCTGGGTGAAGGGGTACCCGACCTGGGTGAAGTGGGGGTCACTGGGATGGGGGGGCTCAGAAACCGGGGCTTGTTGTTGGTCGTACATGGACGCTGAAGTCGGCGGGTACGGGGGGTGTGGCTGGTACGCCTCCTGGTGCCTGGTGGGGGGGTAGTGGGGGAGGGTAGGGGAGGGGGAGCGGGAGGGGAGCTTGGGTTGCATGGTGTGGGTCTGCTGGAGGGGGAGGAGGTAGAGGTAGGGGGGGCACATGGGCATGGAGTAGGCCTGGAGAGAAGAGAGAGCAGGGGGGGTGTCAAATCATGAAGACATGAAGGCCGGGAGAAGACATGAAGGCAAAGACAGGCCAGAGTCCCTTTATGCTAAGCTAAGCTACGTGGCTTCATACAGACATGAAGGTATCGATCTTCTACTCCAACTCTTGAATAGAAGCTTGATGGAAGTTATATTATAATACTGATGTATTATAATATAACTTCCATCAAGCTTCTGTATGAAGCCACGTAGCTTAGCTTAGCATAAAGGGGGGAAACAGCTGGCCTGTCTTTGTGTAAAGGCAGCAGAGAATCGTTATTATTCATGATTCATGGTGGAAAAGGAACTCATGTTCAACTGTAAAATGTCCTTTAATGGAATTCTTATAACAATAGTTTGCTCTGTGCTCATGTTAAAAAACAAATGTTTTATGATCAGATTTATATTTTCTATATCAGTTGGGTTGAGTACTTTTTTTCTTACCTTGATGCCCAAGTTGAAGAAAAACTTCAAGATGTTGAGATCTGCAGAGAAAAACAAACAAACATCAAATATTAATATTATAACAACACATTATATTTAGGAAGCGCTGTAAGAAACCCATCAGGAGTTTTTAAATCAGCATTTATCACAGAAATGTCAACGATTAATCAATTAATCTGAAACAATTTCCTCAATTGTTTCAGATTTCATTCTTTTACATTTGAAGACTAAAAATGATTTGATTTGTCGATAATAAAACAATCATCAGTTTAAGAGTCTTCTTCATTTTTCCCAGCTCACCTTGCGGCAGGTCGTCCCCTGATTGGCTGGAGGAGAAGAGGGGAGTCGGAGCCACGTCCCCCGTCTCCCCCTGAGGGAACCCGGGGTAAAGGGGGTCCTGGTAGAGCTGGGACAGCTGGGACAGGGGGACGGCTACTGGGATGGACTGGAGGTGGGGGGGGTGAGGAGACAGGTGAGGAGGGGGAGGAGCTGACTGTAGCTGGGGGTGAGGAGGGGGAGGAGCTGACTGTAGCTGGGGATGAGGAGACGGGTGAGGAGGGGGGTAGACCATGGACTCGGGGTGAGGCGAGTCCTCCGTTTGATTCTGGGTGTTGGGATGGGAGGTGGAGAGAGAGAGGGAGGGATGGGGGACTTCAGAGAGGGACTGAGGTCGGTGGTGCTGCTGCCGGGCTTCACTCTGCATCTGGGGCATCTGGATGATGGCGGTTTGGTTCTCAGCTTGGGTTGATGAGGTCTGGGTTCGGGTCTGGGTCACTGAGATCTGGCTCTGGTTTTGGGGCATCGGAGGGAGGTTTTGGAAGGCCTGAGATGTAGTCAGAGGAGCTCCGACTTTTGGAGGATCTGAAGAGAGAGAAGAGGAGACATGAAGACCAGGAGACCAGGAGAGACATGAAGACAGCGGTGCTCTGGTGGTTAATCTTCATCATCTCTCTACTATCAGCTTTCAAATAAAAAGGCGTAAAAATACCTTTTAAAATATTCCTGAAGTGGACTAAATATGCTTGAAATGAACTATTTCAACACCAATAAAGAAGGTTCCTTACTTTGTGCAGAAGGGGGCGGAGCCTCACGGACTTGAGCAGCCTGGTGGATTAGAGATGAGGAGAAGGAGGAGGGTGGACTGGGGGAGTGGGGGAGAGAGGAGACAGGAGGGGAGGAACGGGGGAGGGAGGAGGAGGGAGGGAGGAAGCCCTGAGCGGCGGCGGCAGAGGGAGCGATTGGGGCGATGAAAGTGGGAGGAGGCAGCGCCAAGGACGGAGGAGGCGAGGAGGACAGCTTGGGAGGAAGCGAGAGGGGAGGAGACGACGAGCAGGAAGCAGCAGCGAGAGCAGGGGGGAGGAAGGGGACGGAGGGAGGCACGGTGCCGCCCGCTACCGGAGGTTTGATGCTCGGGGGGCCAGCAGGAGGAAGAGGAGGAGCTAAAGCAGCAGCAGCAGGAGGAAGAGGAGGAGCTAAAGCAGCAGCAGCAGCAGGAGGAAGAGGAGGAGCTAAAGCGTAACACTGTGTGTTCGATTTAGCTGAATTAGAGTCGGCGCTTGCAGACGGAGCAGCAGGAGGTTTGGCTGCAGGGAGGGAGGGGTTGGGGGGTGTAGTAGTACTCTGAGTAGTACTAGTACTCTGAGTAGTACTAGGAGTAGTACTAGGAGTAGTACTTGTAGCAGCAGCAGTGGATGCAAGAGGAGGGGTGGAGGATTTGAGTCTTTCTCCAGCAGAAGGAGACGGCGCTCCGACGTCTTCAACTGGACTTTTCTATAAAAGAGAGATTAGTGTTGAGCTGCATGAATTAAATATATTACATGAAAGATTCCCATCGGGAAGTCGATAATAGTCGTATTTTTACTTTCATTAGTGTCATCTTTAGTGGGTATTTGTAGAAAACATGCAGTTTAAATCAGGTTTATTTAAATACTTGCTTTGACTCAAATAAATCTTGTCATTAGTAGTTTTAACGATGTATTATAATCTATTTTAAGTTTCTTTTGAACACGTTTTGATCACCGGGTTACTTAATAAGAAACAAACTCACCGCCTTGGTTCCTTGGCATCGTCTCTTGTCTCCTCCCTTCCTCCTCCCTCCATCGATCTGAACCCCACCCTGAGTCAGAGGAGCGAAACAAAGAAACGTGAGACGAACAAACATCCAAAATATATTTTTAAGAGGACAAAAACAAAGATTTACTTCCTGTTCGGCTTGTTAAACAGAGAAATAAAGAAATTAACCCTCTGAACCCCAAAACCCACCGGTGGGATGTAAAAGCATCTTTTCTTTAAACAAATCAAAGGGTTACATAATATGTTGTTGTAAGCAGGTGAGTGTCTTCATGTAGGTCCTCAGGTTGAGTGACGGTAGATTAATGTGGACTCACCCCGAGGGCGGGGAAGCTGTTCTCGTCTCTGAGCTGAATCTCCACCAACGCCACGTTCCTCTCCTCCTCCACTTTGGCCGAACGCTGCTTGTCCGTCAGACCGAAGGGAGGATCCATCGAGCTCAAAGACTTCCTAAAAATAAATAACACTTGCATTCTCTCTAGTGTCCACCAGGGGGCGACTCCTCTGGTTGTATAGAAGTCTGAGAAAATGACTCTACTTCTCTCTTGATTTATTACCTCAGTAAACATTGTAAACATGAGTTTATGGTCTCAATCTCTAGTTTCAAGTCTTCTTCAATACAGCATGATGTTCATTTAGTACATTATGGTCCATTTAGAGTCAAACAGACCATAAAGCAGGGGATGCTTTAGGGCGGGGCTACACAGTGATTGACAGGTCTCTACCAGAGACGTATACAGCGTCTCTACACTCCTCAGTCTAAACATGGTCACCTCCTGTTCTGAACCCTCCTTTAGACTCTGTTGGACCAGCAGTAGATGTACTTAAATCCTCTCCACACACACACACACACACACACACACACACACACACACACACACACACACACACACACACACACACACACACACACACACACACACACACACACACACACACACACACACACACACACACACACACACACACACCTGGAGACCTTGGACCCCCCCTGCTCCTCTACGGTGGTCTGCGGGGGCCATGAGTGCTGCTTTAGCATACGCCCACTGGAGCCCGGGGCTGTTGCCTGGGAAACGGAGGAGGAAGATGCTGCTGCGATGTTCTTCCCTCTGCCTCTTCCTTTACCCCTCTCCTCCCACTCTGAGAGGGAACAAAGGATCATTAGTCAGTTTACTTTAAGAGTTTATATGACAGACAGACAGAGTGTGTGTTCATATGTGTCTGTCTCACCTCCGTTGAGCCTCTTGTCTCTGTTGACCACTGTACTCCAGCTGCTCTCATCGTTCTGAGGACGGAGACTCCACAGAGGAACCTGTCTGCAGACAGGAAGTACTGCACTTAAGTACACATTTGAGGTACTTGTACTTTACTGGAGACATTTATTTTCATGCCACTTTGTATTTTTACTAGTGCTGGGCAAGTTAACGTGTTATTATCGCGTTAACGCATTAATTAATTAACGCCGACAATTATTTTATCGAACGATAACGCATTTTTTAAATTTATTATTATTAATTTTTTTTATTTTTATTGAAAGACAAGAGACAATAAATAGACATAACAACAAGAGGATGACAAGAACAGTGGGATAAAAGCCAGCAAACATCCTATAGTCAGTTGTGTATGTATGTGTGTGTGAACGTGTGTGTGAACGTCCTAGAGCCTTTTGAGATGAAAAAAAAAAATAATAATACTAATAATAATTAAAAAACAACAAGAAAACAAAAAAAAAAACAGGCAAGTATTTTTTATTTATTATTATTGTAACAGACTGTCTCATGTTTATCGTTTTGTATTGGAGATGATATGTCCCTTCAGGGTTGCCGTAGAGAAAAGGCGACTTCCGCGTCTGCTGACGGTAAAGTCAGCAGACACTCAGATCTCCGTGGTCAACTCAGCAGACACTTACATGTTAGTGCACCTATATGCTGAAATTCACGGTAAAAGCATTTAAACGGCACAGATCGGGAGCGAGCGAAGGACTTTGAAAGTTAGCGGAAAGATTAACGTGAGACAACATCCGGTTTCTTCAGACGAACATCCGGTTTTCAGAATAAGATGCCAACAAAGTATGAATTATATTCACATTAAGTATAAAACATGCTACCTGCATCTCGTGAACCAAATGATGAGGGTTCCGGGACAAGAGGATGTCAAATGTGTACATATTGTAAAGCCCTCTGAGGCAAATTTGTAATTTGTGATTTTGCGCTATACAAAAATAAATTTAATTGAATTGAAATGTTATTGCACTTTTGTTCATATAGCAGTACTTTTAAAATAAAAATGCGCAATACACTACTTTTGAATTCATTATTGAACTTTGCCATAACAATGCGATTAATCGCAAAAAAAAAATCGCGATTAAATATTTTAATCGTTGCCCAGCACTAATTTTTACCCAACATATTAAATAAATAATACATAAATACAGCTCAAACTAATCAGTCAGTCATTTATCATGTAAATACATTTGCTGGTTCATTATGTTAATTTATCAGTGATAATGTTAAAATATTAGTAATGTTAATAAAGTTAATGTATTAGTAATATATTTGAGGATGTACTTCGCTGTATTCTCATTATTTTTACAAATAAACAATCAATTGATTAATGGAGAAAATAATCAGCAGATTAATCATAATGAAAATAATCACATTGAATACTTTAACTACATTTTACTGATTATACTGACACTTTTACTGTAACAGAGTATTTCCAGTGTGGTATTAGTACTTGTACTGCAGTAAAGGGTCTGAATACTACAGTATAGTACATGTGTTGTTAGTGTGACTTACTTCCTGGTTGCCAGTTCTTCTAAATAAACGCTCACTGGCCCGTTGTTGGGAGAAACCTCCTTGATGGTGGCGCTGTAGCTCCGCCCCTCGAGACGAACCTACAGGCGATACACACACGTATATGTAAACACGTATATTTATGTACACAAGTAGAGTGAGACCCTGAACTCGTCCCACTCACCTGACAGCGGTCTCCTACAGTGAACTGCATCCCAGCAGCGATGCAATAATCCATCTTCTGTTGTGCTGAAAGAAAAACACAACCCAGTTATTGTTAAAACAGAAACCAGTTATTGTTAAAACAGAAACCAGTTATTGTTAAAACACAAACCAGTTATTGTTAAAACACAAACCAGTTATTGTTAAAACACAAACCAGTCATTGTTAAAACACAAACCAGTCATTGTTAAAACACAAACCAGTTATTGTTAAAACACAAACCAGTCATTGTTAAAACACAAACCAGTTATTGTTAAAACACAAACCAGTTATTGTTAAAACACAAACCAGTCATTGTTAAAACACAAACCAGTTATTGTTAAAACACAAACCAGTTATTGTTAAAACACAACCCAGTCATTGTTAAAACACAAACCAGTCATTGTTAAAACACAACCCAGTCATTGTTAAAACACAACCCAGTCATTGTTAAAACACAAACCAGTTATTGTTAAAACACAAACCAGTCATTGTTAAAACACAACCCAGTCATTGTTAAAACACAAACCAGTTATTGTTAAAACACAAACCAGTCATTGTTAAAACACAACCCAGTCATTGTTAAAACACAACCCAGTTATTGTTAAAACACAACCCAGTCATTGTTAAAACACAACCCAGTCATTGTTAAAACACAACCCAGTTATTGTTAAAACACAACCCAGTCATTGTTAAAACACAAACCAGTTATTGTTAAAACACAAACCAGTCATTGTTAAAACACAACCCAGTCATTGTTAAAACACAAACCAGTCATTGTTAAAACATAACCCAGTTATTGTTAAAACACAACCCAGTCATTGTTAAAACACAACCCAGTTATTGTTAAAACATAACCCAGTTATTGTTAAAACACAAACCAGTCATTGTTAAAACATAACCCAGTTATTGTTAAAACACAACCCAGTCATTGTTAAAACATAACCCAGTTATTGTTAAAACACAAACCAGTCATTGTTAAAACATAACCCAGTTATTGTTAAAACACAAACCAGTCATTGTTAAAACATAACCCAGTCATTGTTAAAACACAACCCAGTCATTGTTAAAACACAAACCAGTTATTGTTAAAACACAAACCAGTCATTGTTAAAACACAACCCAGTCATTGTTAAAACACAAACCAGTCATTGTTAAAACACAAACCAGTCATTGTTAAAACACAAACCAGTCATTGTTAAAACACAAACCAGTTATTGTTAAAACACAAACCAGTTATTGTTAAAACACAAACCAGTCATTGTTAAAACACAACCCAGTCATTGTTAAAACACAACCCAGTCATTGTTAAAACACAAACCAGTCATTGTTAAAACACAAACCAGTTATTGTTAAAACACAAACCAGTTATTGTTAAAACACAAACCAGTTGTTAGTTTTTCATTCCTACTATATTTATCATACTCATACGGTATTTCATATTCTACATTATACTGAACTTATATAGTAATTATTATAGCACATCTTGTGAAAATGATATATATATAAAAAAATACAATATAAGGTGAAATGTAGTATATTATTAATATAGTGTGAAGTATAGGAATATGACAGACTATTAGTTCATATTAGTACGAGTATATCATAATAAATATAGATATGTAAAATAAGACAAATATTTAATTTAGTAATGTAATAAAACAGTATGACATAAATAAATGAACAAATATCAATTAGGTAAATAGTATAACATAAATATTAAATAAATAATCATAGATATAACACTATCATACTATATTACGTTAATATTATTATGGTTCACATAATGTCCCTCTTGCTTTTAAATATGTTATAATTTCTTTTCTTTCTTTTTGTATTTATTTTATAAAGGTTAATAAAGGTTTTTCTTATATTCTCTGTCTTTAAACTGCGTATTTGAGGAGATGAGTTTGGATCGATACATTTTATAGACTTATTAATTAATTAATTTGTTTCAGCAGAACTTTTAGTTTCGATAAAGATGATTAATTTGTTATCGTCACCTCTCTTGGACTTGTGCCAGACGTCGTACTCAACGTTTCTGAACAGAGTCGGGTTCAGTGAACGCCTCACCCTCTCAGGCAGGAGACGGCCACGCCCACGACCCTGAGAGAGAGAGAGACAGACAGAGACAGAGCGACAGACAGAGAGACAGTTATTCACTATAAGGTTTTTAAAGTAGAGGTGTGTGTAGGGTTAGGGTTAATGTTTTACCCTCTGGTTGTATCTTGTAGTCGTCGTGCTCGTTCCATTTTCTACCCTGAATCATGAAAAAAACACATCATGAGTATTCAGATAAACGTACTAATACTACACTGAAATACTCACGTAAAAGTGGTGTTTTCCAAACCTCACTGAAGTACTAATATGTATAATCAGCTGGAGTATCGATCAATAAGTATTTTCTCAGTGTGTGGAAGTGACTGAGATCAATACTAAATGTGTCAGAAACATCAGGCTGGACTTAATGTATAACTTTCTTACCTTTAAAACTAAATGCAACTAATAAATACATAAAATTACTGAATAATTATCTATCAAAATAATAAATTGTTCACCAACAATGTTGCAAAACATCTTCACTATAATTTAATCTCACATATTTTTAATGACGCAATAAAATAGTTAAAAAACAAACAGTAGTATAAGTATATAATGTATGTAGTATAAGTATATAGTATAAGTACATAATGTATGTAGTATATTGTCACCAATATCTAATATGAATGCCTTAGATTCTGTTCGTTGTATCAGTTTCATGTGGCAACAAAGTAACAAATCAATTATATTTAAATGTAACAAATACATTGATACACAGTTACTGAATTGTTATCAATTAAAATAATAAATGAAGAAAAAAACCTTCAAAATGAATATGAATTACAATTGAAGTGTAAGGATTTTTAATGCAGCAAAACAGGAGTAAAAAGCCAAGTACACAAAGTATAAAGTATATCCTCACTGCTAGCTGTTAGTAACTAATCAATAACCTACCAGAGCGGCTCTCCAGCGTCCAGGTCCGAGTCGTCGCTGCTGACGCAGACGTTCATGCTGTCGTCACTCAGCAGGTCGGCCGGTCGGCTCATCCGCTGACACGAACCCAGAGAGGACCGGTCCACTTGGAACACATCGTCGTACAGAAGCTCGTACAAGATGGCTGACGGAGAAGACACGCGGTTAGTTTATGGTTCATGTCGGGAGTTTACACAGGACGATTTGTTTTTAGAGGCTCTAGAAACTAGACGTCTTAAAAATCCACGAACGAATCTGAAGTCAAACACTCACACTGACAGAGAGCGGCTCCTTTAATGTGGCTGACGGGATAAACGCTGTCGTAGTGATTCCCGTTCAGGAAACACAACCGCACCTGAGAGAGAAACAATAAAGACTAATGTTCAGTTTCTGTTCATTTACTAAATCACCTTATTAGAAATGATCAATTCAAAAGTGTCCAAACTCTTAAATATATAACATCTCTTATCTATAAATTATAATCCTCAAAGAGCTGAATGTATAATCTTCATAATGATGGAATTTATTGCAGCTGAACTAATAAACTGACCGACGGAGGAAACATTAAAGTGTGTCTTCTTCTTCTTCTTCTTACCTTGTCTTTGAAGTTGTTGTCTGTGATGTTGACGGCCGGTTTTCCGGCTTCCTGGAAGATCAGAAAGTCTCTCCTACAGAACGACAAACACAAATAAACACTTTAAACTCAATAAATATGAAGGAATAAAGACACGGATTCTTCATCAAACTCTCGATGTAGATCCACTTTTCCTTCACAAAGATAAACAACGTTAGATACTTAAAAGTAGCAGCCATCGCGTCGTAGGTTTTTATTACAAATAACCATCTTCTGTTTGTTTGCAGAGTACAGAAACATTTAAAAAAAATTATTTCCAAGAACGAAGTCAAACTTTATTCTGTAAAACATCCGACTTTCAGTCGACTTCCTGTTTCACGTGGAAATACGTCAAACCACCACAGAAGAAGAAGAGTCTTACTTGTACATGACGGCCAGCGCGTTGATCTCCACCTCTCCCACCCACTGCTGTAAACACAGAGCGCAGCGCTAACGTCACTTTAATGATAATAGAGTTCTGAGTTCTTCATGGAATACTTCATTTATTAATGAGGACGTCTGTGACGGTTCTGTGTTACCTGAGGGTCTTGAAGCTTGAAGAGATAATCCTCAAAGTCTCCTTCAATAAACTGAAACACAACAGACGTCATGAGTATCATCAATAAAACAATATGCAACGTCACTTTGAATCTTCAAACGGTAAAGAAAAAAGTGATAAATAAATCAGATTTTTTTGTTTTTGCCTTTACTTGCTTTATTAATTTACTGCGTGATTTTTAATTGTTTAATTGTTTTTAAGTGGACCCTAAAAACATACTACGGACCACTTGGTGGAAGCAAATAAAAAAATGTATATTTTTCTCCTCAAATATTTACTAAAAACTTCAGTTTCAGGAAATTATTCAGACTTATTTTAATGACTTGTTTCAAAAACGTAGGAAAGAATTTAACAAAAATTAAAGAGTCAGAAAGTATTTAGAGACGAAATAACACATTGTTGGTTTTGGTCTTTTTAAGGGATTTGTTGACATAAATAAATATAAAATAACAGCAGAATGATAATTTATATGATAAAGTAAATCAATAACCTGCTGCTGAATTACTTTATTTACTTATTGCTCTGATTTATCTGTTGACGAAAATGACGACAGTTTTATGTAAATGATTAGAGAAAATATTTAAATTCTCTGAAGTTTAGCCGTAAACGTCCATGTTTGGTGTGAAAGAAGGAGAAATTAATATAATACGAGAGGAAGTAAAAAGACTTAAATGCATTGCAGATCACAAACCTTCGTTGCCTGTGAGTCACACCCTCTCAGATCTACTGAAGCTCACAGACCGGCTCTAAAACATGCTGAACTACATTCTGGGAGATGTAGTCAGGCCCTGCTGGAGGGCGAGGTGAGGCTCTGATTTTATATCTGTCCTAAAACTAAAAGACTCAAACTTTTCAACCTCAGCTATGAAACAAATGCAGATAAACTGTCGACTCTCAGCTACACGTCACTGAAAAACATTTAGTATCGATGTTTTGTTAAAATAAAAGTATATAAAATACCTTTAGGGTTGTAAATATTAAATATTGTCCGAATAGATTCATCTCAATGTCTTGTTTTGTTTCATAAAATATCAGAAAAGTTCAAAAAAGGTCTTTTATAAATTTCTTAAAAATCAAATGACTACTTTTGATTTAAAACCGTGTAAAACTCAAAGATTTTCTATTAATTACAACTACTTTAATGTTTTATATTTTAAAAAGGACCAGTTTTATTTAATCAACATTTTGCTTTTTAAACTTGTTCTCTGCCACATAACATATGAGAGGCTGTGAGTACATTACAGTGTGTGCGCTTCATATTTTGACAAAATACCACCTGATCCACTTCAGACTAAATAAAAACAATAATTATTTCATTAATATAAACACTCACACGCCTCTCTGATCCTAAATAAAGCTGCTTTATTAATATAGGAGGAGGTATTAGTGTATAAACACTGTTCTGGTGTCAGTAGTGAACTTGCAGCCTCATATAGATTATATATATATATATATACATATATAAATAAACTGTATTGATATAGGGGGAGGTTTTAGTGAACTTACAGCCTCATAACTCTCTCGGTTCTCCTTCAGGAACTCCACACACTTAGCTCTAACTTTAGTATGAAGACTTTGGCAATGCAGCACCTAGACAATAAAGCACAACAGTTAATAACCGTTAATATTCAAACACAACATGTTAAATGTATCATTTATATGTATAGTTTGTTTTAAAAACTTGAGCCCTTAACTACTGTATCTGTGTTTCATTCAGAACTCCATTAAAACGCTGCTGATTTAAGAGTATCAACGTGTTGAAGTTTATAAATGTTTACTTTTATCTCTTGAGCTCAGCTGACAGCCTTCCTACTAATGCTAGCTTTCATTCGGCTAACATTACAACACACTTGTTAGCTCACACGAGCACAACAAACGGACCAAGCCCACGTTTGTTTGTTGTAAACTAGATTTTTTTCTACCAGTTGTAACACTTCACCTGCTCCGCGACAGCTCTGAACAAGCACGAGCCGTCTTTGGCGATCTTCTTCCGATGCAGACCGAGCGACTTCAGGTAGTCGTCCATTAGTTTCTCTGCCCCCTTTTCCTCGGTACTTTTCACGCTTCCGCCGCCGCCGCCGTCCATTGCTAGCCGCTGGAGCTAGCAATGCTAGCGTTAGCTGCTGAAGTAACGCTACCTGGTTGTTTTTAAAGCTCTAAATCTTTTAGATGTCCCCGGCTACAAGTTTTAATATCGATGCCGATTATATTTAAACATCTTCATCTAACGCGGGTCGAAGGAAAAAATGTCGGCGTCTTGTTTCGTTTCCTAGGAAGAAGCCCTGAAGAAGGAGCTCCCGACTGTGTGAAAGTGAAAGTAGGACAGTCAACTATAGCTCGCAGTTAGCACGCGAGCTAACAAGCTAGCGACACGCCCCTTCCTTCTTCTTCGGCGTCAAGTTTAGGCGGAGCGCGTCATAGCACTTCCTGTTGTTCAACAAAGTAAAAGCCTTAATACAATTTAAATTAAAAAAGCTGCAGGTAACTTTTATTTTCACGTTGATTCATAAACCTCAGAATAAACACTGGACACATTTTAATGTAGAGTAGTTATTATTATTATTATTTTTATTATAAATATAATTTTTATTATAAATATTATTTTTATTTGTATTATTAATAATATAATTGTTGACTATAATAATTTATATTATTATTTTATTATTATTATTTAATATAATCCCTCAGTGTTAAATGATTATATTACAAGTAAAAGTCATGTATTCAAGATTTAAAGCAAAAGTAATTGTAATGGTAGTAATTTAATTATGTCCTTATTTAAACATTTCCATAAAGAATACACACATATGTAAATACATATATAACAACAAGGCATTCTATTAAAGGGAAAACAAAACATATTCACAGAACAGATGTCAGCTGAACTTTAATCTTATGATACCTATATACTATATTCTATATACTATATATATATATATATATAATTTACTATATTGTAAAAGCAACCTTTCACTACTGGTTTAAGCTAAAACAAAAACAAAGTGTTTCATAGACAATAATAATCATACCTCAGTTTTATTATATTTAATTGCGACCTTAATTTTAACACAAGTTAAGCCCTTTGAAATGTACAAAAGTATCAGCATCGAGATTCTAATAATTGATGTATTAATATATATTTATATATCAATAATGTATTCGTTAATTGTATTTTATATCTGAGTAACTAAAGCTGCAAAATAAATGTAGTTAAGTAAAATAGTACAATGGCGTTTTCCAAAATGTATTGGAGTAAAAGAAACAAAAATTAATTAATTAAGTACAAGTACTGCAAAATTGTACTTATGTATACCACAATTTATTGTAAAAAAAAAAAACACACCTCCAGAATAAAATACAATTACTGTTCAAGACTGAATATACTAAAATCATTTCCATAATGAAATACAATTACTTTTTTCGTTTAATACAAATCACAGCGTTGTGTTCTTCTGTCACATTTTTCAAAATAAAACCCTCCCTGTCAGAATCACGGCAGACCCCCGGCGTTTTCCTATCAAAATAAAAGCCTTGCCTACATGTATCACGTCATAGACGAACATTAGAATAAAGACTTAAAAAAATAACTCATATTGATTGATTCATTGATATGTGTGTATGTGTGTGTGTGTGTGTGCGTGCGTGCGTGTGTGTGTGTGTGATGAAGTCGCAGACTGTCATCACGTGCTAGGGAAAGAAAAATCCCGCGAAAATCCCGAGCTCCACGTGGTGGATCAGAGTGTGGGAAACACCGCAGGACTCCGCCCACTGAGGGGCTTCATCACATCAAGCTGCGCGAGGTTAGAGGAACCGGAAATAGCACCTCGTAAAAAAAATGCAGAAGAAGAAGAGAAATTGAAAAGAAATGTGGTACTTTGGTATTTAATTCAATCAGATTAAATGCGTAATACATTTTCCAAAAATACATTATAAATAATTATTCATCCTGGACCGTCTCCAACTTTAGCTTCTAAAATACATTTAATAATACTATTTTAGAAGAAGAAAAAATATATAAATATTTATAAATATAAAAATTAACTTTTTACTTTTTTTTCTGCAAGGAGTACTTTTTAGATTTACTTTGTTTCCTTTCTCTTCCATCAATCCTTCTTCGGAGCTTCCTCCCTCCTCTCCTCCCTCCATCTCGTCCTGTCACACAACACTTATTGATTTCCAGTCCTACAGAGGTCTAAGAGGCAGAGAGAGAGACAGAGAGAGAGAGTAAGACGGAGAGTGAGACAGAGAGAGAGAGAGAGATACAGAGAGACAGACAGAGAGAGAGAGAGAGAGAGAGAGAGAGAGATTGGGTGTTGGCTAACACTAATGTATCTAAACCTCCACCAGCAGGGGGCGCCATATATCTAACTGAGCTTTGTTAGATTGGTCCAGCATTAAATATCTCAACAACTACTCGATGGATTGCCATGAAATTTGGTTCAGACATTCGTGTTCCCCAGAGGATGAATCTTACCGACTTTGGAAGGGAAGGACTAGTTTGGGAAATAGACCTAAACTTTTTGGCTTTCTTGCTGATCTTGTTCAATTTTATATATCGCTCTCTACTGTCTGTTCGATAATTAAAATGCTACAGCCAGCAGCTGGTTAGCCTAGCTTAGCATAAGGACTAGAAGCAGTGAAAACAGTGAACCTGGCTGTTTCTAAAGGTAAGAAAATCCACCAATCAGCCCCTTTAAAGCTCACTGATAAACACGTTGTATCTATATATATAGTTTGTGTAATTTAAGTGTTTACTTCTTCCTCCTTTATAATACGTATTTGTTTAGCATATAGTTACAATTGTCTATGTATATGTTTACTGTATGTCTTATTGGTTTTAATTGTTTTCTTTTCTTTTCGTTGTTACGTTTTTGGAAGAAAATCTGGTTGTGGTTTCCGGCTAGCTGTTTCCTTCTGTTTCCAGTCCTTATGCTAAACTAAGCTTAGCTTTCGATTCTACCATACAAACATGTGGTGTTAATCTGAACTTCATCATTTTATAATTGTTTTTGTACATGTACAAAGCATGTATGGAGATTTATACATATATATTTTTGTTTATATATATATATATATATACATAAATATATTGAACATTCAGCTCACTGTCCCTTTAACTGAACGTCTTTTCTCTGTGTTGTCCTTCAGGCCTCGACCTTTTGACCAGGAGAAGAAAGAAAGTGATTGTCTCCTCTCCCCTCTTCTCCTCCCTCCCTTCTCTCCTCTCCTCTCCCCTCCTCTCCTCCCTCCCTTCTCTCCTCCTCCCCTCTCCTCCCTCCTCCTGTCCTCCCTCCTCTCCTCCCTCCATCCCCTCCTCCTCCCTCCCTTCTCTCCTCTCCTCTCCTCTCCCGTCCTCTCCTCCCGCCCCCCTCCTCCTCCCCTCTAATACCATTTACAAACATCTAATACTGACCTTAATGGCGTGCATGTGTGTTTTCACGCTGCGTGATGATTCGCTGACATGCAGACCTCCTGCTTGCCGCCATGGAGACCTACAACATGCGAAGTAACCGTGGTAACCACCAGAGGAGGGGGGGTGGTACCCATGGCGATTGACACTCATCCTCCCACTCGTTCGGTGACCTTCATCCAGGATTCATCCTCTGAAACGACACTCTGGTTGTTTCTGAAGCTAATGCTATCTAAAGCTAGTGATTCTGTGTTTTTATACATTATTGTACAACGTCATAGTATTAAATGGTAGTACAAGTGAGTAATACTGCGAGTATTCTTCTCACAGTGAGTCAGATCTTTTTTTGGCACCTTTAACGTGATCTTACACAATGTGAGTAAAGACGTGTGAGTCAGATTGAATCAAACTTTATTGATCATCGCAGCAGCAAACAGTAACAGGATACATTGTAAAAAGTAGAACATGAGACGATCTGATGATCAATGATGGAGTTGTTGTTGTTTATTTCATGCGTCTGTGTGGAAATAAAACTTTAAAAAAATGTAAATAACGAGCAGGCAGAAATCAGCTCTCAGCACCGTTGATTGGAGAAACATTTTCAAAATAAAACAACGCGGCTGCTCTCTGTGTGTGTGGGAGTTTTACTTTGAAAGGCGTTTGATTTCGCCCCATAACTCTTCAACAGACCACGATAAGAACGATTTTATTAAACGTTTATTTGTTATCATGTGCAAATTGGTTTTACAAGGCAGTTTGAATTCACCCTTTTTAGTGAGGAAGCTAGCCAAGGAAGCTAATGGAGAATTAACAATAAGCTGCTAATAATAAATCACTATATATATACATATATATATATATATATATATGTATATATATATCACATTTAAAATCAAACAATACGAGTAATAAATACAGAAAAATATTTAAAAATCTGACTTATTTTCGCTGTGTTGTTTTGTGTTTCATTTTGAAAACTGTAAATAAAATGTAAAAAATACACTATTGATTAGATCATATTTAAACTATTATTGACAGTTTGTCTTCTTCTACTACTGAATGTGCAGCAGAGGTAGAAGCACACACAAAAAGAAAAAACTTTTAAAGAGCAACGTCACGCCCTCTTTTTTGACCTCTCGTGGCTGAACTTCTTCAACTGGCTGCAGTGATGTCACAGTGTACTCCTGTACGCTGTGACATCACCGTGAGAGAAGCGGGGTAAAACCAGAGAGGGCAGCAACGGCCTTGTGAGGCGTTTGATGCACATTTAATGCTGGGGAAAAAAGACACTTTACATGCCACAGATGAAAAATAATCTAATTAATGTGCATAATTCAATAAATTGTGCTCCAGATTTCACACTATTAAGATCCCACAGGTCGAAGGCAAAGCTGCCCCTTCAAAATAAAGCGTTTCCCACAAAAACTCTTTTAAAAAAAACACTTTTTAGGTTTTTAGGTGATGTATCGTGCTATTATAAGAAAGTAATACACAAACTAATAAAACATTAATAATTAAATTAGTCTTGTGGCAGATTGAAAGTGCAAAAAATGTGTTTTCTGCTCTCAACAAAAACGCAAAGAAAAGTATAATATGATATTAAATCCAGAGCATGAATTACTGAATTGTGCACACTAATTATTCTGTGTAGTATAATAAATAATACTCATTAAAATGTGTATTTTTGACACAGCGGTTGACGAGCAGAGGGTCGTTTCTTTGATAAAATAACCTGTGAAAAAAAGACTTAAATATTCTAAAATGACTCTTTTTCTTCTTCTTTTTTCTCCGACTCAGCTAAACTACATATAGTGCAACTTTAAATTAAGACATTTCTAGACTCTCGTGAGCTCCATGTTGTTATGCGTAAACACAAATACATCAATACACAACACAAATATTAGAAATATCATCACGTCCTCCAGAAACCTTCAAAATAAAACCTCAGAGACAAAAGATTGATTAACTTAATATTAATCATGTGCTGATTTAAAATAATTCAACAAGGAACTGATTTTAAACGATTATTATCAAAGCCAAACTTCAGTGTTTCCGGCTTCTCAAATGTGAATAATTGCTTATTTTCTGAGTCTTCTAAGATATTAAAATTAATATATATATAAAAAAGCAATTTTAAGATTTATTTCTGACGTTCATGTTCCCCAGAGGATGAACCCCGCTGACCCTCTGAGTCTTTAGTAAAATGTGTGTTTGTAGTGTTTCTGGAGGACGAGAGAGAGAGACAGGCAGTAAATATGTCACAGGGTTAAATAGATCAGTGACTATATGACAGCAGGCAGCGATGCAGATAAAACCACGAGCAGGACGATAAAAAGGGATTTCAAAACGTTCCTTATCTGAGTGTTCGGTGCTGATTGACATTCTCATACATTAGAGAGCTGAGTGGACAGAGAGGAGGATACATTACAGAGCTTTACATCCATAGCTTCAGAAGTCCAGAGGATGGGGGAGGAGTTGAGGAAAGGAGAGTAGAGAGGGAAGGAAGAGAGCAGAAGAGGAGAGAAGGAACATGGTAAAAATAAGAGGATGGACAGAAGAGGAGAGGATACATTACAGAGCTTTACATCCATAGCTTTAGAAGTCCAGAGGATGGGGGGGGGGGGGGAGAGGGAGGGAGGGGAGGAGGAGGAGGGGAAGGGGGAAGTAGGAGATAAGGAAAGGAGAGGAGAGAGAGACGGGCAGAGGAGAGGAATAGATGAGAAAAAAGAAAAAAAGCATTTACAAAGGAGTTGTCAGACCAAGGTAACCGAGGAAGGAGTGTTTGGTGGAGGAAGACGAGGAGGAGGAAGAGGAGGAGGAGGAGGAAGGAGAGCGAGGCTTCAGAGAGATGAGCGTCGTGATGGGGAGGAGAGGAGACAAATCCCTCCATCCTGCCCGGTCAGAGAGCGAGGGATGAAGAGGAGGAAGTGAGGAGGAGGAGGAACAGGAGGAGGCAGAGCCTGCAGCGGTGCGTGTGTTGGTGGGCGTGTGCAGCCTCTGGACATGTGTGTGTGAGCGCTGATTGTCTCCGTGCACGTAGGAGGTGTGCGTGTGCACGTCTGCGGGGTGCTTGACCTTACAGTGGAGGCGCAGACTGTCCCTCCTCTTGGCGCTGTAGGGACACAGCTCACAGGTGAACGGGCGCTCTCCTGTGTGCACGCGCACGTGCTCCACCAGCTTATTGGCCGTCCGGGTCAGGTGTCCGCAGCGGTCGCACCGGTACTGGTTGCCCTGGCGATGACCCTGGAAGTGAACCAGCAGCTCCTGTTGCCCTGGAAACGACCTCTGGCAGATGCGGCAGCGGTGCTCCGAGGAGGAGCCCCCCCCCTCCTGGTGGGTTACCACGGCAACTGACGGGGAGCCGATGCTGGAGGAGGAGGGAGAGGTGACGGGGCACCTGGGAGGAGAGGGGGGGGGGTTAATGATACGCACACACACACACACACACACACACACAAACACACTCACACACACGTACATATGTACACACACACATATATATACACAGACAGACACACACACTCACACAGACACCTACACACACAAACCTAAACACACACAAACACACACACCTACACACGACTACACACACACACCTACACGCACACAAACACACACACATATACACCTACACTCACACACACACCTACACTCACACACACACCTACACACACACACACGCACACACACTCACACACACCTACATACACACACACACCTACACACACACACACTCACATACCTACACACACCTACACACCCACACACGCACACACCTACACACTCACACAAACACACACAGCCTCACACACACACACACACATCTACACTTACACACACACACATCTACACTCACACCCACACACACACTCACACACACACCTCATCTCTCCGTCGGCTCCCGTGCTCCCCCGTACGTGCGTGTTGGCGTGAGCCCTCATCTCTGCCTCCTGATTGGTCGAGTGGTCGCACACGCAGCAGTGCAGCGAGAAGGAGCCGCGCTCCCATTGGCGGTGGTCCGTCATGTGACTCTGGAAGAGGCCGCGGCCGTCCGTCTCGAAGCCACACACGTGACACCTGGAGGGTCGGTTAGCTTAGCTTAGCATAAAGACTGGAAACAGTCAGTCAAAATAAACCTTAATTTAAAGCCAGACTAAAAAGGTATTTCACAATAAATAATTGTGTATATGAGTATTGTGTATTCAAAGTGTGTGAGTGTTCTTCTATCTCTGTGAGGACATATCCAGTATGTCACTGAGGGTCCTCACAGGTATAGCAGAACACACCTGTGTGTTTCCTTACCTGTAGAAATAAGAGCAACAGGTGGTTTGATCTCTGCTGAGGCTGGTTTTGGTTTCTGTGAGAACAAAACAATAAAGTTTATGAGTAATCATGAGATGTATTTGTCTCCTAATGGAGAGTCCCTCTGGAAGGTATTATTGGTAAACTCCTCAGTTCACTTCAGTTCGTTCTTTATTATCAACACAAAGGGTAATCTGGTGGCAGCATGACTCCACAACACACACACAAACTGTGCAGGGAAGTCATTAGAAAGAGATAATAACAATGATTAAACACTGAAGGGTGATTTAGTCACCTCAGCAGGTTTAAAGAGGAGCTCAGAGACATGAAGGAGGAAACCAAGGAGAGAGGAGAGGAGAAGAGGAGAGAGGGGACAAGAAGAGGACAGGAGGAGAGGAGGGATAGAAGAGGAAGAGACAAGGAGAGGAGAGGAGAGGTGGAGAGAGGGGAGGAGGAAGGAGGAAGGAGGGGAGACAAGGAGATGAGAGAGGTGAGGTAAACTCAGAGGTTCAGTGTTGGTGTCCTTTAATCCCTCCGCTCTGACTGACAGAGCATATTACACTGAGGCTGACGAGCAAACGTGGAAAGTCTGTGTGTGTGTGTGTGTGTGTGTGTGTTACCATGAGGAGGTTCTTGGGAGCTCAAGAGAGGCGAGGAGCGGAGTGTGTCCACATTCACCTTCAGGACAGGACTGTAGAAAAGGGAAAACACACACACACACACACACACATAAACACTTAGTCAAAACAAAGCAGGTCAGAGGTCAAATAGTCCCCGTGACATCACCGATGGACGACAGGAAGTGAAGCGTCACCTGCTCCTGATGGGCGGAGTCGACCTCTCGTCCGGCCGACTGTTGGATTTACTGACTCTCTCTGCAGGAAGGAGAACGTTTAATTATATATCTTATGCTTGTAAGTACAAGTTTGTATGCAGCTGGTTTATTTACTGTATGTATGAAATATGTAACATGAATGTGTATTTTATTTATTTTCTGGTATTTAATCAGCATCGAAATACACTTAAAGTACCTGAAGTGCTCATTATGCAGATTGAAATTCAGCTTTTTGAAATTGCAAATCAAGAACTTTCATATTTTAATTTCAAAGTGGTGAATTGAGAAACGAATACATTCAGATTCATGTTTAAATTTTAAATATGAATTATTTAGTGGCTGTTTAAATCTCAGTAGTAGTGCAGTACTGTAGTAAATGTACATCATTAAGAGTACAGGTACAGCAGTAGTATAAAGTGTTTCTACCTGAGAGCTGGTGCAGCAGCGTGGACGCCAGGTTCACCGACATGTCCTGCCACAGCACGGCTCTGAGGCACTGGTCGGCCATCTTGGCTCCGGGGGAGAACTGGTCCTCCATCTTGGCTCCGAAGAAGAGCTGCTCTTCCGCCTTCACTCCTGAGAAAACGCCGTCTGTCACCACGGCCCCGGGAAGAAGCCGGTTCTCCATTTTGGTTCCGAAGAGAAGCTGGTTCTCCATCTTGGCTCCTGAAGCAAACTGGTCCTCTATCTTGAATCCAGAGAGGAACTTGTTGCTCATCTTGGCGGCGGAGAAAGGCCGCTCTGCAATTTTGGCTTTAAAGAGAAGCTGGTCCGCCATCTTGGTCCCAGAGACGCCACGATCCTCCATTTTCACCCTGAACTGTAACGTGTTGGCTCCGGATACGACGCCATGTGCCGTCTTTGATCCAGGCTGGCAGCCTCCGGTGTAAAACGTGTCTTCTATCTTAAGGCCATGCAGACGCTGGTCCGCCATCTTGGCTCCAGGGTGCAGCTGCTCCGCCACCTTTTTGCCACGGAGACCCTGGTCTTCTGTTTTAATGCTGAAGACGTGGTGGCTCGCCATCTTTAGGGAAGGTGAGGGTATCTCTTTTGGGATTGGTCGATCCTGGACGAGGTCAGAGGCAACCATTGTGTCGACTTCCATTGGCTCTTCTTCTTCTTTGACCCTCACCACATGGCTGTTCACTTCCTGACGCTCTGTGATTGGCGGGAAATCTGTCAGTGTGCTTATTGAGCTGCCATTAAACATGTATACAAACTTCCTCTGATTGGATGGATGGGTGGATGGATGGATGGTTGGGTGGATGGTTGGATGAAAGGATGGATGGTTGGTTGGATGATGGAAGGATGGATGGATGGATGGAAGGATGGTTGGTTGGTTGGTTGGTTGGTTGGTTGGATGGATGGATGGATGGATGGTTGGTTGGATGGATGGATGGATGGATGGTTGGTTGGATGGATGGATGGATGGTTGGTTGGTTGGATGATGGAAGGATGGTTGGTTGGTTGGATGGAAGGATGGATGGTTGGTTGGATGGATGGGTGTATGAAAGGATGGATGGATGGATGGAAGGATGGTTGGTTGGTTGGTTGGATGGATGATGGAAGGATGGTTGGTTGGTTGGATGATGGAAGGATGGTTGGTTGGTTGGATGGAAGGATGGATGGTTGGTTGGATGGATGGGTGGATGAAAGGATGGATGGATGGTTGGTTGGATGGAGGGATGGATGGAAGGATGGTTGGATGGATGAAAGGAAGGATGGACTGATGGTTGGTTGGTTGGTTGGATGAAAGGAAGGATGGACTGATGGTTGGTTGGATGGATGGATGGTTGGTTGGTTGATTGATTGGTTGGTTGACTGGATGAAAGGATGGATGGATGGATGGTTGGTTGGATGGTTGGATGGATGATGGATGGACTGATGGATGGATGATGGATGGATGGACTGATGGATGGACTGATGGAATGGGTGGATGATGGATGGATGGATAAAAGGAAGGATGGGTGGATATACATACACACACACGCACACACAGCTGTACCTGCCAGTTTCCTCAGCAGGTCCGAGGCCAGTGTGTCGGTGGCAGCGTTGCCGTCGGGTGTATGTGAGAGCGATGGCGGCTCAGGACTGGCCCCGGGGCCGTCCGGAGAGAGGGCGAGGCCCGGCTCGTCCTGCTGCCCGCCGCGCACCTCCGGCAGGGCCTCGCGCATCAGAGGCTCCGCCTCCGCTAGCCTCCCAGGATGCATCTGGGCCTTCTGGGTCGCCTCTGAAGAGACAGAGAGGGATGGAAGAAGGGCGTTGACTGTAAATAGAATTACAGCAGAGTTCACATTACAGCCTGATGATTGCACTCAACTCACCAAGAGAGAATAGCTTTCACACTACAAGGCCAACAGTACGTGGACATAAGGAACTATAAGGATCCCAAACCAGGAAGTAAAAAGAACACAGCTGTCCACATATTACTATCAAGGATTTAAGTTTGATCAATCAATTATATGTTCAAATTTCAGTTTACTGATTGATTAATCGGCTACAGTGCTGTAGTACTAACATGTATTTGTTTACATATGTGTGTGTGTGTGTGTGTACAGGTGTTACCTGACAGCCTGATGAGGAGGTCGGACGCCATCTTGGTGCCGACATCCGGGCTGAAGAGAGAGGTGGCTGCTGGGAAGGGACTCGAACCTGCGGCATGCACGGCGTCCTGCGTCTCACTCAGCGAGCGAGCGCCATCGCCGGCTGTGTGTGTCTTTGTGCATTGTGCGTTTGCAGGGTGTGTGTGTCGTTTGGCTGCATCAGAGGGAGGCTGCAACACACTCGACCCACGCTTCATTTTCCAGAGTGTGTGTGTGTGTGTGTCAAAAGAGAGGGAGTCAAAACTCAGAAGAGAGGAGGGCAAGAGAGAAGGAAGAGGAGGAAGAAGAGGAGGAAGGCAGTGTTGCTAAAATAAGACGACTGTGTTTTTTAACATATGGAAGTGAAGAGCGCATGATAGAGAGAAGAGGAGAGAGAGAGAGAGAGAAAACGAGGGAGGATTTACAGTTGCTGCCTCTCATTGACCTGAAAGAGAGCGAAAGATGGAGAGAGAGAGAGAGAGGAGGGGAAGGAGAGGAAGGAGGAGAGAGGAGGAGGATGAATGGCGAGGGAGGACAGAAGAGGAGGGAGAGATAAAGGGAGGAGAAGAAGAAAAGTAATATGAACAAAGTGAATCTGTGAATGAATAAATTATTGGATGGATAAGACCCGATAATCAGGGGATAAATCACCACCATGGAAACGGACCCCTGCTGTGTCGACTCCTGACCTTCCCACCAACAAACAATCATCAGCTATGATCAATAATCATCAGTAATGATGATCAATAACCATCAATAACCATCAATAACCATCAATAATCATCAATAATCATCAGTAATGATGATCAATAACCATCAATAACCATCAATAATCATCAGTAATGATGATCAATAACCATCAATAACCATCATTAATCATCAATAATCATCAGTAATGATGATCAATAACCATCAATAACCATCATTAATCATCAATAACCATCAATAATCATCAGTAATGATGATCAATAACCATCAATAACCATCATTAATCATTAATAATCATCAGTAATGATGATCAATAACCATCAATAACCATCAATGACCATCATTAATCATCAATAATCATCAGTAATGATGATCAATAACCATCAATAACTATCAATAATCATCAATAACCATCAATAACCATCAATAACCATCAATAATCATCAATAACCATCAATAATCATCAGTAATGGTGATCAATAACCGTCAATAACCATCAATAACCATCAATAATCATCAGTAATGATGATCAATAACCGTCAATAACCATCAATAACCATCAATAATCATCAATAATCATCAGTAATGATGATCAATAACCATCAATAACCATCAATAACCATCAATAATCATCAGTAATGATGATCAATAACCGTCAATAACCATCAATAACCATCAATAATCATCAATAATCATCAGTAATGATGATCAATAACCATCAATAACCATCAATAATCTGCCGCCATGCTGTTGCATTCGTCACTTTTTGCACCTTGATAAATTAAAAATAAAATAGAATTTGTTTTTCCATCTTCAGTACTAATATGTATACATATTTTATATATATAATATATTATAATAATATAATATAATATATTATAATAATATAATAATATATTTATATATGTATATAATTCCACATAACACCTCCAAAGAAAAAAATATAGAATAAAATTATTTAATATATTTATGCATAAAATAAATGTGAATGAATATAAAATTAAATATTTTAATTATATTTTAAACAATACGGTAAAATTGTTTTCATAGAATATAAAACAAAAAATGAATTGTAAAAAATATATAATTATTAATTATTTAGTCTCGTGCTGTTAGATTGGGACAGTCAAATATTAAACAATAAAAGGATAAAATACATATTAAAAATGAAAAATTAAATGAAATAAAATAATAAATAAAATAAAATATGGAAATGTCAAAATATATAAAATAATATAAATTTAAATATTTTTGTATTAACTTAAAATACAATTAAAATAATAAGTTACACCTTTAAATTAAATAATGTATTTTAAATGAATGTAACCGGCAGCCTGTTCATCGCCCCGGTAACCGTTACCCTCGTCGACCCCGTTTCGTTCAGCCTCCTGTCTCTAGGCGACACGGTACGGGGCTGCCGCCGCCACCGCATCCGCATGCGCATGCGCCACAGGGGAGCGAAAATGACCGGGCACCAGTTTCTCCATAACACCCCGTCGGTGTCGGTCGGTCGGTGTCAAAGCCCCCCGGAGCCCCGGAGCCGTTAGCTACAGTTACATCTCTCCAACATGGCTGAACGGCACCTCAAGACTACCCCGAACCACCGAGTCACAAACTCATCTCCCGGTGTGGGCTGTCACGTGTACCGATTATTACCGATTATTTAGTAGAAGAAGAAAAAATGTAAACGATTTTTTTTTTTTCAGTTACCGGGAACGAGGGCAGGTGTCACGAGCCCAGCAGTTACCCCCCTCCCTCGCTCTCTCTCGCGCTCTCCTGCAACATGGCTGAACGGTAACCCGACCTCATAAGACCTCAAAAGTCATTTCCACGGGTCAGCTAGCATCGATAACCGGCCGTTGCTAGCACGGGGCTGACATATCTCTCATCTTTATCCTCCGTGACTTACCGGTACCGGGAGGGCAGGTGGTGGAGGAGGAGGTGGTGGTGCAGTCCGGGGCATAGCCTATATATAGACTATTATAGATCTCCTCCATGGTGAAATCACCCCTTCCTCTTCTTCTTCTTGTCTTGTCACATTATCACACTCGCTTTCTTCACGGTTTGAGGAGATGATCCGTTTCTTTTTCCCCGAGCCCGAGGATGACGGGTCGGTCACCGAGCACAGGGCAGATGGAGGTTTCCGCCTCCTCTCTCTCTCTCTCTCTCTTTCTCTTTCTGTGTGTCTGTGTGTGTGTGTGTGTGTGTGTGTGTGTGTGTGTGTGTGTGTGTGTGTGTATGTGTGAGAGAGAGAGATGCAGTAGTGTGTCTGTGTCCACGCGCCGGATCATAGCACAAGGGCAGGACATGCGTGAACCCGTGCGCACGCGCCCATGCTCGCGAACCGAAAGCCCGCACACACACACAGACTTTTCTTGTGATACAGATACACATGAACAGATACACACTCAGGTTTAACAGTACATGTAATGAACGATCAGTAGAAACCAGTAGAAAGACAATAGACACCAGTAGACAGACAGAAGAAACCAGTAGACAGCCAGTAGAAAGAGGTAGACAGACAGTAGAAACAGGTAGACAGTCAGTAGAAACCAGTAGACAGACAGAATAAACCAGTAGAGAAGTCAGTAGAAACCAGTAGACAGACAGTAGAAACCAGTAGACAGCCAGTAGACAGCAGTAGACAGCCAGTATAAACAAGCAGACAGTCAGTAGAAACCAGTAGACAGACAGAATAAACCAGTAGAGAAGTCAGTAGAAACCAGTAGACAGACAGTAGAAACCAGTAGACAGCCAGTAGACAGCAGTAGACAGCCAGTAGAAACCAGTAGACAGACAGAATAAACCAGTAGACAGTCAGTAGAAACCAGTAGACAGACAGAATAAACCAGTAGACAGTCAGTAGAAACCAGTAGACAGACAGTAGAAACCAGTAGACAGACAGTAGAAACAAGCAGACAGCCAGTAGAAACCAATAGAGAGTCAGTAGAAACCAGTAGACAGACAGTAGAAACCAGTAGACAGTCAGTAGAAACCAGTAGACAGACAGTAGACAGCCAGTAGACAGCCAGTAGAAAACAGTAGACAGCCATATGTACTAGAAGTAGTTGTATAAGAAGTAGTAGTAGCAGTACTGCATTAACAGTATTTGTAGATGCAGTAGTACATGTCTAAGTACAGTTATTTTAGCAGTTGCAAAAGTACTGATAGTTATGATATAGGTAGTACAAGTATTGGTGGTAGTAGTAGCAGTAATAGTAGAGTACGGTACTATCATTATAGTATTATCAGGATTATTATTATTACTTCTAATACATTATTATGAGTAGTAATATGTGTACAAACAATGATAGTATTTGTAGAGGCAGTAGTACATGTATTGAAGAACAGTTGTAGTAGTTGCATTATTAGAAGTACTGACTGAAGTTGTGATAGAGGTAGTAAACGTATTGGTAGTAGAGTTTAAGAAGAAGTGCTAGCAGTAGTAATAGCAGAGTAGGATACTAGCAATAGTAGTATCAGATCAAATATTGCAGTAGTGTTGTGTATCTTATATACTGTGTATGAGTGCAGTGTCCAGTTTCAGCCTGCAGGGGGAGACAGAGACTACTGTCTGTGTGATGACATGTAGGAATATAAATCAACTTTATGAACATTTTATTATAAACAAACTGTGTGTGAACTCAACAGGAAGTTATCAACAAAAACTTTATTTATAACGGTTTCACACGACAGATCACAACAGCTAACAATACAAAGAGCCACTGATTATTGTGAAATACAACATCGTTGTTTGAACTGAGATACATTCACATGTCAAATTTAAAATAGTGAAGTTAAAGGAACAGTAACATCTTCTGAAGTAAAAATATAGTAAATAATACACACATCTATACATTTTATTTTAGCCAATGGGGCATCGGAACAAGTGCTTTTAATTCAACATTTTTGGAATAAGGTGCTGCAACTACGAACTTCATCCTGGAGGAGAAAATATACAGATAAACTATTACAAATACATAAAATATACAGATAAACTATTACAAATACATACAATATACAGATTGAGATAGAGGAAGAGGAGGAAGAGGGAGAGGAGGTGGAAGAGAAAAATGAAGAGGTAGAGGAGGAAGAGGAGGTAGAAGAAGAAGAGGGAGTATTTTTTAATGAATGTTTTTGCATTGTGTTGACTCACCTTCATCAGCAGCCGCCGCCTCCTCTTCATCGTGCTTTATCCTCTTCATCACAGTTTCTGCAGCGCGCACACACACACACACACACACACACACACACACACACACACACACACAAACACACGCACACACACACACACACACACACACACACACACACACTTTAATGAGGACCTCATTGAGTGACGGACAGGAAACCACAGACGGGTTGATTTGTTCTTACGCGGCCTTGTAGAGGCTCTTCTGGTTCATCATGTGTTGTCTGAAGATGTTGACGGCTTGAAACACGTCCATGTGAGGCTGTCGCTCCTCTATCAGCGTCCTGTACCTGTGACACAGTCAGAGGAGAAGGTTGAGCTCATACATGAAGTGTGGAGGAAGTATTCAGACCCTGAAGTAAAAAGGGTTGTGTTCAAAGTTCTACTTTAAAAGTGTGTGTTGTGTTTGGCGGCCCCTGTGGACAGAAGCGGTAGTGTTTCCAAGCGCCAGAGTGCCTTTTTTTTTTAAATATTTTTTTCTTGAGGATTTCAGAGTGAAACATTTGAACAGAAGGAAGAAGTATTTAAAGGTGAGGATTTAGAAATACATTAAAAATCATGTTTTTTATACACGTGTGAGGAAAAAGCAGTATTGCGATACTTTAATTTATTACAAGTTCAGTTTAACTACAGGACTGCAGGACTGGTACACTGTGGTATTGATACTTTTGAGTACTTCTTCCACCATTATACATTAGGCTGCAGAGCGGCCCTCTGCAGCCTAATGAGTATTTTTGATACTCTCAGTACATTTTTTCTACTTGTATTGTAGTATTTTCTGAAGGTTTGGTACTACTACTGTGAACGATTTAAATACTTCTTCCCCCGCTGAGTTATTCATCTCAAACAGCTGCCATCACATTTTAGAGTTAAACCTTCTTCTTGACGTTATAGTTACCTGCGTATCCAGGTGACCTCCGTCCGAGTGTCTTCGCTCCACTCCCGGAGGAGGAGGCTGGCTTTGAGCTCCGACCCGGACCCCCTGAGCTCCTCGGAGGAGGAGGAGGAGGAGAGCAGCTCCCTGGACAGGAAGTCACGGAGGCAGGCCCGGGCCGACAGGGCCACCAGCCAGTAGACCGGCTCCTCCAGGACCACCGAGTGGAAGGACTGGAGGGAGGACTGGAGCCATTGAGGGGGAGGAGAAGCCAGGAGGCTCTGGAGGAGGAGGAGGAGGAAGAGGAAGAGGAAGAGGAAGAGGTGTGTGACAAAGTGGGTGAGAACGCACCATTTGTCCCCATATTACATTCATCTATAAATTTAACCATGCGTGTCAATTGTTTGTTTACCATACCCACCATGTCATTGGGTCAGACCAAGTATGGGGGGGGGGGGGGGAGTAGAGTATGTACAGGTAGGTTTGTAGGTTAGTTGTGATCTGTTTTACATTGTTGTGAGTGTATAGCAAATCGTAAACCATATCAACTTGTTGGTTACCTAAAGGGGTGCTGTAAGGTAGAGCTTTTGTCTGGTAACTAGTGAGTCAGTAATTGGTGTCACCTGCACTCATGGTAGGAACTACATCCTGCTGATAGGAGGCTCTATACAAGGAAATGACTTTGACTGAACAAGGGGAGAAAAGACGATCAGTGTGTAGCTGTGTGCACGTGATTATGTTACTTTATGATGAGCTGAGTTTTATTCAGTTAAGCTACGTTAAACGTTTGTTTTGTTTGTATATATGTGTGGTTACACGTGTAGCAGGGCACTTTAGTAAATAAAACACCTTTTTGTTATTGGAACAAAGTCTCTCGTGTCTGCCTCCTACCACTTCAGAAACCACTCCGGTCAGGCTTCACCACAAGGGGGAAGAGGAGTGTGCAATATAAATACACTGTGCAATACTACAATTATTCTGTCTGGATATATCGTGTTTTAGTTATTGTGGATTTTTTACTTTTTTACTATTCTTTACTGTTTTATGACTTATTTATAATACTTGTTTTGATCTTGTTTTTTACTATGTCTCTTGTTTGCACTATCCACTATACATATATATATATATACATATATATATATATATATGTATATATTGTTGAGTAAACTGTATGAAAGCTGTTGTAAACTCATGTCAAAAATATGCTAGAAACGATGCAACATACAAAGCATTAGCAATATCACATATACTCAGCATTTAGAACAGGACGTACATCCTGCCCACAAGCTTCTTCCTGTTACCAGAAGTGGAAAGACCTAACTAGTACACAACATCCTGCCATAGGAAACTAGCAAAACACATAAATACCAAAGCAAAGTGAATTCAACTGCTTTGAGGCGCCGCCCCCTTTGCTGGCGACTCTGTCACCTGTGCGACTCTGTTACCTGTGCGTCTGTGGTTTTTATGTTTTTTATGTATTTTAAATGCCTTCTGATTCATGATCATCAGCGTGATCAAACTTTGTCGACGACACCATGGCCGCACTTAACAGTCGCACTTTAGTTTGCCTTCTGTGGCTTTGTTTTATCCTTGGAAAGCCGCTCAGACACTTCAAGTTAGGAGTGAAACAGGCCCATTTTTTATCTCCTATAGTCGGCAAGAGCTTCTTCATCTGCGGCTTCCTGCATCAAGTGTAAACAGTCACACTAAGGGAGAGACCCCTGATGAACAAGGTAATAATGAGGTTGATGCGCTGGCCCAAGAAAGGGAAGATGGATTTCTCGCGGCCAGTGTACTATTCAGAAAAACCTGTATATTCCCACCTGAATGGGACACGGACAAAGGTGTCTCAGTACCAGATGACCATGCTGAAGGTATTCTACTAAAAATACATAATTGCCTGGGACATTGTGGGTTACAGCGGACAAGAACTTGGTTAACTGAACAAAGAATTAAACTTCCGAGGTTCAATAAATGATTCGCGAAAATAAAAGCTGAGTGCTCGAATTGCGCGGATAAAGGCGGCATGCCAAGGGCTAGTGGTCCCATGCTTCCAATTGCGGTTGACACTCCTGGTGTACACTACTCTGCGGACATTGCAGGACCTTCTTCACAAAGAACGCCCCGAGGCAACCTTTACTTTCTGGTAATAACTGATAATGGCGGAGATACTAGGATATTTCCTTTAAAAACAGCAACCGGAAGAACAATCGCCACAGCGACGGCGGTCTTCTTCACAGGTAAAAACCCGCTTACTCTAAGAATGGATAACGGGACACACTTTAAGAATAAAAACATAGAGACATTACTGTTACAACTATCAGTCGAACCTGAATGGTCGAGTGCCTATAAACCCAAAACGAACGGTGTAGCAGAAAGAGCTGTTAGATCAGCAAAAGAATACATAAAAGCAAACTGCCCCAAACAACGGGACGAACCAAGGTTCTTAATGTGTCTAAATGAGTATTTGTCTATGCCAAAACTCGACCGAAAGCCTAGCCCGCCTAACGAAACCTCTCCGTCTCCTTTGCAGGTTGACGGTTGGGTGTGGCTGAATAGAGGAATTAAACAAGGCAAACAGCCCATACACTCCTCCAACGAAAGTAAATACCAGATAGAAGAAATAAAGGGTAATCTAATAATCTTAAAAGATAAAGGTCCCGTGCATATCTCCCAGATAATCCCGATTACGTAAAATGTTTCACAGAAAGGGAAGTGACAAACAACCGTTAAACACCCATGGCTGAGTCCATGCCAAAAGGACTCCCAGTCACAAGAAGGTACACATGTGTCCTCTCCTGCGATGTGGGGGGGGTAGCATAAAGATAGGTTTGGCCCAACCAGGGGAGCCCCCAGGGGGGTTCCTCAAATGGGAAGACTATGTACCAGGCACATGTTTCCTGTGTAAATCACACCATTATTTGGGCAGGACCAAGGTCTGCTCGGCCCACCCTGAGCCAGCCAGATGTCTCCAGGCCGGCAAGGGAAGGAGTGGGAGATAGAAAGGTCACTATGTGCAATCTATGTTTTAAACAACAAGTAATGAGATGGCACCTATGCTGCTTTGACCACTCAGGAGTACCCGGTGACTGCTGCAAGAGCACTCATGTTGGGGTGATCACCTGTGGTACATAAACCACCCGGTGCACTACTGTAGGGATGTCCCTGACCAGGACACAACCCAGTACGGCCTACACTTATGGCTATGTGGCAAAGGGAACCGTTGGCCTGACCATTATACCCAATTAAAACACGTACCCATAACACGACCAAATGCGTTCAGTTTTGAACAAACTTGGCCAGATAAAAACAAATTCCCCCTGTGGGAACTAAAAGAAGGAAAAGGATGTTACCCCATGGGATTAAGTAATGTACGTCTCAAAGAAACATTCTCATTCATTCAAATCCTAGAAGCGGCAGGACAAGGGCAATAGGGGTAAAATAAGTAGTAAAAACTGTAGAACTGTAGCCCACTGGGGTATTGCTGAAGAGAGAAAACGCAACAATATACAGCATATATCCACTCTAATTTAAATGATTATCTGATCTTATCTTACACACGTTGGTCTCACCTGGTTGCTGCTGCTGTACTGTTTGAGTGTGTCCAGCAGCAGTGACGTCACGTCGTCTGCTTCCTGTAAACCGCTCATCAGGACCTGACGTCATCAAGTCACACCGGTTCATTAAAATCAATTCACAAAAAAGAAAACAGAAGAAAATACTTTGTAGCCATTTAAAAGTTTGAAAAGCTGTGAGAGAAGTCCTTTAAAAACAAAGTACATAGAATCATCACAGAAATATTTAGTAGAGAGAAAGGGATGAAAACAGATGAAAGGATAGAAAGACAGACATAAGTATGGCCGCTGACCTGCAGTGTGCTGCTGACTCTGTGCAGGTAGAGCGCCTCCTGCTGGATGAAGCTGTCGTAGCAGCTCTGTGTGAGACGACCGGATCGGAGCCCTCTGAGGACGGAGGACGAGTGGAGGATCTCCTCCGCCAGCGGGTCGATGTAACTCCACACAACATCAAACAGACTCACACCGGCCACGATGCCTGAGAGACAGAAGGCAGGGAGGAAGTAGTCAAAGTACCTCTGAGATGTAGTACAGTAAAAAGTACAATATGTACCTCTGAGGTATTGGAGGAGAAGTATAAAGTATCTTTTAACTGTGAACAGTGAATAGTGTGAGAGCAACAAGCAGTAATCTGTCACCTGGCTCAACTGGTTCGCCGTCGGCGGAGGATTTGTTTGAACTGCAGAGGAGATGAGAAACAAACGGGTAAACACAATAAATGGATTCACTGTTTCTACTGGTTCAGACACACGAGGTGAGTCATCAGGACTTTACATCTTATTATTCACACGTTTGCATTTCAGAACGTTCACTGGATTTAAATAATGACAATAAAAGAGAGGGAGGTCATATTTAGAGAAGAAACTCAGAATATCCCAGATTATAGCGGTAAAGTTACAAGAAAAAACATCCTAAACTAAAGTAAAAAAACACAATTTTTTAGGATTTCTTTCTAATAAATTTACTACTTTAATCTCAGAATATCCCAGTTTTTTTCTTGTAAATTCATAGTTTATTTTCTTTAAATATTGCCCCTCTTCTCCGGCTCCGTCACGCAAAAAATACGTAGTAGCTAGTAGCCGTTGTTTGAGGATACGTTGCCTACAAAGGTTCTGATACGCCGCCGTTAATCCATGGATCAGATGTTACCTTTAACTGTGAGCTCACCTGGCTCCAGTGGAGCAGACGTAGAACCTGAGCTCACCACAGGGGGCGCTGCCCAGCTCTCCACCTGAACACATGACACACACATTACTGTTTTTAATACAGCATTTCATTTACGTTCAGTTTTTTTGGAGCAATAATTAAGGATTTTACAATACAAACAACAACAAAACTGCCTCCAAAACTGTTGCTATCCTATAACAATCCATCTATTAACAATAATAATCCATTCATTCCATGTGTGTTTTTTTTCTTATTTACATTTTGGTGTAATTGCCATGCAAGTCCCGCCCTCTCCGGCCTTTCCCTGCCTCTGATTGGTCCAACCGCTGATCCTGAAGGGGGAGTCGTCGCTCCAGAACCAAGAGCCATTCTTCAGAGAGGAAAAACATTCTTTAAGAGTATACTTCTAATACATCACAGAGGGAAATAGAGTACTTTTATATTTCACTACATACATTTATCTGACAACTGTAGTTACTGTATATATAAATGTATATACACTATACATATATATACTCAACCTCACATTCTACTGTAGAATACCGTAATTTAATCCCTGGTACCATTCTGTTGGGTTGAATTACGGTCCTGACTCCATAGAGACTACTCCCCGCAGCTGTAGCCACAATCTGGGTGTGGGAGAAGATCGTGTTCTTTACTCGCCTCAAGGCTAATTAGGTTTCGCTTTACAGGTGACGGTATAATATGAGATGACTCCCCACACTGTCTGCCACACTAATGCACAGTAATCCACCCGTGGTCTCCCTGAGGTGAGCCCCCGATACAAACAGATATAATACACAGACACCATCAAATATTACCTTCCTCCATCGCTGCACACAGCGACAGCAAACAACCACAGGGCCGTTGTTAGGAGGAACATTGTTTGTGTTTAAATACAATTGTTTCCTCACTGGCGTGGTTATAAATACTCATATGATATATAAATTATAAATACTCATAGGTTTACCTGTTGTGCTTGGCGTCCACCCAGCCACACCGGAAGGTGTGTGTTTGCTAGCTGACGGACAAACTGCCTCTCCTCTGGTGTGTGAAGAGACGCCAGGTGACCTCCTTTCTGAGAGCACATCAACTAACACACACACACACACACACGTTAAACCATAATGAATATTCATGTATTATGAATTAATGAATTCAAATGTGTTTGATTTCACTTTACATCAGCGTTGGTCCAAGAGCTCCAAACAGGGTAGAAAGCAAAGCATCTCTGCCCGAACAGGAGCCACCGAGGTGGGCACGGAGAGGCCTGCTCCGTCTCTACTGACGCATTATTCAATTAAAAGTATTGAAACACATTAAATCGGACTGTCAGCACGTTCATGTCTTCCATCCGATTGTTTGTTTTGTTGATTTTTACCTGAAGCTGACGGCGAGGCCGACGTCTCAGTCAGGAGGAGAGCAAATAGGAGACGAGCCAACACACACACCATCGCCGACCTGTAATACATACACACGTATAGCCTTACATTAACATAGAAGATACACACATATGTCCTTTACATTAACATAGAAGATACACACGTATAGCCTTACATTAACATAGAAGATACACACATATAGCCTTACATTAACATAGAAGATACACACATATAGCCTTACATTAACATAGAAGATACACACATATAGCCTTACATTAACATAGAAGATACACACATATGTCCTTTACATTAACATAGAAGATACACACATATAGCCTTACATTAACATAGAAGATACACACATATAGCCTTACATTAACATAGAAGATACACACGTATAGCCTTACATTAACATAGAAGATACACACATATAGCCTTACATTAACATAGAAGATACACACATATGTCCTTTACATTAACATAGAAGATACACACATATAGCCTTACATTAACATAGAAGATACACACATATAGCCTTACATTAACATAGAAGATACACACATATAGCCTTACATTAACATAGAAGATACACACATATAGCCTTACATTAACATAGAAGATACACACATATAGCCTTACATTAACATAGAAGATACACACATATAGCCTTACATTAACATAGAAGATACACACATATAGCCTTAACATTAACATAGAAGATACACACGTATAGCCTTAACATTAACATAGAAGATACACACATATAGCCTTAACATTAACATAGAAGATACACACATATAGCCTTACATTAACATAGAAGATACACACATATAGCCTTAACATTAACATAGAAGATACACACATATAGCCTTAACATTAACATAGAAGATACACACATATAGCCTTAACATTAACATAGAAGATACACACATATAGCCTTAACATTAACATAGAAGATACACACATATAGCCTTAACATTAACATAGAAGATACACACATATAGCCTTAACATTAACATAGAAGATACACACATATAGCCTTAACATTAACATAGAAGATACACACGTATAGCCTTACATTAGCATAGAAGATACACACGTATATCCTTTACATTAACATAGAAGATACACACATATAGCCTTTACATTAACATAGAAGATACACACATATAGCCTTAACATTAACATAGAAGATACACACAGACACGTGTCCATATTCACCCACTTCACCAGACAATGACAATTATTTTTACCCTTAGAGTGAATTTAATTAATTCATCCCATAGCAATGGTCACGCGTTTAACTAAGCTTGTTAGCTAGCTAACCTTCCAAAATTATATAAGAACAAAAAATATTTATGTGGCCATATTTAACCGTATCACCAGACAATGAAAATGATTTTTAGTCAATTGTAATGAATTTTGTCACCAACAGCAATGTCTCAAAATCATGGTGAAAGCATATAACTAAGCTAGTTAGCTAGCTTGCTAACTTTCCAACATTATGACTGCGCAAGTTAACAAATAAATCTAACATAAAAAATATTTTTGCGTCCATATTTTAGCGGATCATAAGACAATGACAATGATTTTTTTCACCCGGAGTCATTTGAATTAATTCATCCCGTAGCAATGGCTAAAATGCATGTTTAACTAAGCTAGTTAGCTGCCCAGCTAACGTTCCAACCACATCAACAGACAATGACAATGCTTTTAACATCAACATGTTAAAGGTAAGTGAAAGATTGTGACTATAGTTGATAAAAAAGTGGAAGTGAGCATCTCAAAGATTCCCTTGACAAAAAGCCAATGAGATATTTCCATTGGCTTTTTGGATTATTGCAGAAACTCTGTGGCAAACAAAATGTTTATGATACTTAAATGTTCTGTCCAGCAGGATAATCTTCACATATGAACACGATGAAAGCTAACGATATCAATAAAATCTCTTAAGCTGCTTTCCAAGTGTTCGGACCACACCATAACCAAACTTTGCCTTTGATCTCAACTACAAACCTGCAAAACGTTTGAAACACGACCTCATCTGATGTGCCCCACTGGAAATTCCAGCTTGACCAGCTCCTTCTGCACCTGCTAAAATGCTCAAGCCTGCAGGAACATTTAATTTAGTTTACAGTTGTTAAAAAGGAAGTGACAGGCCAAGCTGAACATAAACAGTGTAGAGTACTCATAACTCATAATTGCCTCTGTGGTACACACACACACACACACACACACACACACACAACCCCCATCATGTCTGTGGTATTATCCAAATGCCAGCCGTTTGTTTGTACCTTCCACTTCCACACAAAATGCAAACTATCAAACGCGAAGGCCTTTCCACTCCAGAGGTCTGACAATCACTTTAAGCACACCCCTTCTGCTGAGTCCATAAATGTGTGGTAAAACATTACCTACATTTGATAGTGCTTGCTTACTGTGTACAAAGCAAAGTCCAACAGGTTTGAATAGACGCATGCAGGTAGAGGACCAACTACCAGGATCCTATTGACTCAGAGCAGCGGCTGTCAGTCTGTCAGAGGTAAACTGTTGTACAGCCTAAAGCTTCCTTAAGATATTGTATTGCTCTGATAGAATTTGTAATCCCACTGGCATGGATGTATAAAGAGAACGTTCTCCAACATGGATGTATAAAGAGAACGTTCTCCAACATACACATAAAGAGAACGTTCTATAACACGTATAAAGAGAACGTTCTATAACATACACGTATAAAGAGAACCTTCTACAACATACACGTATAAAGAGAACCTTCTATAACACACGTATAAAGAGAACCTTCTACAACATACACGTATAAAGAGAACCTTCTACAACATACACGTATAAAGAGAACCTTCGATAACATACACGTATAAAGAGAACCTTCTATAACATACACGTATAAAGAGAACCTTCTATAACATACACGTATAAAGAGAACCTTCTATAACATACACGTATAAAGAGAACCTTCTATAACACACGTATAAAGAGAACCTTCTACAACATACACGTATAAAGAGAACCTTCTACAACATACACGTATAAAGAGAACCTTCTACAACATACACGTATAAAGAGAACCTTCGATAACATACACGTATAAAGAGAACCTTCTATAACATACATGAATAAAGAGAACCTTCTATAACATACACGCATAAAGAGAACCTTCTACAACATACGTGTTGTCAAGTAGGTTTGAGATCCCAGAAGAAAGTTAAAAGAATGAAGACGGACTTAGAAGATCAGGCCAAAGAACACAGAATATATATGATTATTTCTGAGGAATGGAGACTACTGGACATCGCTGCGGTCAACTCAGCAGACACTTACACGTTAGTGCACCTATATGCTGACATTCACGGTAAACACATTTAAACAGCACAGATCGGGAGCGAGCGAAGGACCGTGAAAGTTAGCGGAAAGATTAACGTGAGACAACATCCGGTTTTCAGAATAAGATGCCAACAAAGTATGAATTATATTCACATTAAGTATAAAACATGCTGCATCTCGTGAGTTAAAGGGAAAATACACCTAAATTGTGGGTAAAGTGTCTTTATTCGTTGATCGCTGGGTCACCATCATCACCTCTGAGTTACAGCATTATATTGATGAACAGTAGAGCTGCATTCACATGCTCTGACTGTCATGAAGACACACATTTGTGCTGAAACGTGCTGAAACATGTTGTTCCTGTTGCACAGCAGTGGAACGTTTCACATAAAGTCACACACTGAGCACAGATAGTGAAGAAATATAACTGCTGCTGTGTAAAGGGAACACTGCTAAAAGAACCTGATGTGATTTAAGTGTTTGCAAACCAAATGTGATTGTCCTTTTGTTCATATAGCAGTGCTTTTAAAATATAAGTGCACAATACACTACTTTCGATTTGTCTACGTGGTGGGAGATCAGATATTGTACTTGAGTAAAAAGCACCAATGCATTTATGTAAATATACTTATTGAATGATTTATGTAATATTTTAATCAGGAAAACAACCAGTAAATATAAATGTGTTTTGAGTAAAAACTATATACGCCCCTCCAAAATGTAGTTTAATAGAAGTATAAAGTAGCACAACACTTTATATACTCAAGTACAGTTTTAAAGTGAGTATTTCCAGTATTTACATTTATAAAGCAGCTTCAGATTAAGACTTCTTACTAAAACAACACACGATGAGAAGAAGAGTTTCTAACCTTGTAGTTGTTCAGGTGGTGCAGATCGTCTTGCTTCGTGACACTCTCACGTAGATCAGAGGAGTGTGTGAGTCATCCAGTCAGACCAGTAGGACCTGCCCTATTTATCTGATGGAGGCGGGGACAGGTGTCCTCATGCTGCTCAATATAAAACAGGTAAATCATTCAGAGAGACTTAACTCATCATCATCTCCGATACTCATTGTGAAAAAAACTTCCTTAAACTCGCTTTGAAATCAAAGGGAAAAAAGACTCAGGCGAGTTCGGAAGTATCAAAGTATTAAAGTATCAAAGTATCAAAGTAATCCATTGACAGTTCTCTGTGAGTCCATGGGTACGACGCAAACAGGAATATCTAAAAGTCAATTCGGCAAACTTTGAATTGTGTCAATTTGGCAAAATGTAAAGAAATAAAGGTTTAAAGAAACAGGCTCAGACAGGGTTTGCCTCAAAATAAATGATTGCTTTCTACAAAATGTGCGCAAGATAAGGATTCAAACAGTGTTGCCTAAGCTTTCCTTTTCTTGTTTCCTATTTAAAAAATACCTGAGGTACCCGAGAGACATCGGAGGGAGGAGGACAGAGGACAGGAGGACAGAGGGAGGAGGAGAGAGAACAGGAGTAGAGAGGACAGGAGGACAGAAGGACAGAGGGAGGAGGAGAGAGGACAGAAGGAGGAGGAGAGGGGACAGAAGGACAGAGGGAGGAGGAGAGTTTATGTGATGTTCACAGTAGAACCACGCCACCTTGTGGGCGGTACAATATATAGACAGGCAGTTAGTAAGACCGCATAAACAGTGTGTGTACGAGTGTCTGAATAAAAGCCTGTTGCAGTACATGCAACACCTAAAGCCATGACACTCACGGAGATCAAGAGAGAGACACTCGCAGACCCAATCCTTCAAGAGATTAGTGCTCACATCAGACACAACCCATGGCACCAGAGTGACGAGTCACGACATGCCAACATAGTAAAGCAGTTCAGACAAGTTAGCAGTGAACTAACAACATCACATGCATCAGACATTGTGCTGCGGGGCACTAGAATAGTAATTGTAATGCTACACCACACACTCTCACTCCAGGTGACGCTGTGCTTCATCGTCAGCCCAAGCACAACAAGCTCACCACACCGTATAACAGTAAGCCATACACGGTGACCAAAGTCAAAGGCTCCATGATCACAGCAGCCAGAAATGGACACTTCATTGTCAGGAATTCGTCATTCTTCGAGAAGATCACCAAGATCACCAGTCCAGCACTGACTTTGGTCTTTGGTCAAAGTACTTTGAGGGAAAGCAAGAGCACTTTCTGAATGAATTCACGTGTTCAGTGCATAGGTGACTCCTGGCCTCATTGTAAGGAGCTCGGGCTACGGATCCAATGTTGTCCAGAATGATTACTCCTTCAGCATTCATGTCACTGTCATCATAGCGTCCAGCTTCTCCACCCTCTTCTGATGACATGTATGCACATGGTGGATATCTTCAGGTCTCTCATGATGTCATCGCCTTGATGTCCTGTATACTGAAAGAGAATATGAGAAAAAAGAAAAAAGTGTTCATGTTATATATTTAATTACATACAGACAACAGTCGAGTATGAGGTTATATCAGCATTGTTTTTGTTACTCAAAATGTTCTATACCTATTCAACAGGTGTGAACCAAGTTATTTGTGCTGTCGCAATGACTTGTTGTAACTGTTAGTGATATTAGGATCTTAAAACATTTTCTGTAATACAAAACAGTACATGTGGCTGGTTACATTGACTTACCATATACTTCAGAAAGAGATGCCCATCATCTTCCTCAAGTTGGATGCCTGGAGGATGGCCGCCCTTTAAGGGTTGAAAGCACTTGTCGCCTGTATAAAAATAATTACAGTTGTTGAAATATCCCTCAAAACATAAATAATTACAGAAAATGTCTAGAATATATATAGGACCTATGGTGACCTTAAAAAATACACTGACTTCATTATACATTCTCTTAATGTAATAATTAATTATCTTAGTTCTGCTTACATGACCCTACTACCTTTACTTATAGTTATTCTCATAAAGCACAACCTGGTGATTATTTTCACTTTACTGAAGCCTGCTTCTGGTGAACTCAGACTTAAGACGTACACAAAGTGAGCTGCTGTTGCTCTGTAATGACTCAGCGTCATTGTGTTGACTGAACGGCAGCTTGCTGCAGCAGTATAACGTTAACGTTAACGTTACCGGCAGCTTGCTGCTGCAATATAACGTTAACGTTACCGTGTCAGGGCTGCAACGGTAACATTAACCCCTTGCTGTCTGAGAGCATCTTCAACACCATTTACTAACGTGATTTCACAGTTAGCTTTGTCTACCTTTGTCTAATTCTACCATACTGAAAAGATTTAAAAACATACTTGCAACCAGTCAGGAATATACAGTTGGCAATCAGCATGGCCAGTCTACAACTCATTAAATAGTCAATTACATTTGCATGCATGTTTGTGAAGTCCACACTAAAACAATCTAAAAGCTACTAAAATTTAATTCACCTAGCATTACACTTTAGAGCAATATCATGTTAACATACATATCACCTTCACATTATGTTACTACACAACTAAGCTAGCGGTTGTAACGTTAGCTGTTGTGACGTTAGCTAAAGTAGCAACTAAGCTGACGTTAGCTGTTGTGACGTTAGCTAAAGTAGCAAACACACAATTGATCGTGTTAGCTAAATGATTTTTTGTATCAAACACTGTTTTAAAGTGTAAAGAAAACTCTGTTTTAGAACAAATATAACACACATATGGTTATAAATTGCTTACTTACCGAAAACAGACCTGTGGACAGACGGCAGTGCAGGAGATTCTAACGGAAATCCCCCAGAGTGAAAAAAATCCCCGCCTTCAGAATTTGAATTTCTAGCAGTCTGCCCATGCGCAGACAGGAAAGCGTGTGGAAATTAAATTGTACATATTTTTTTCTCATTACTTTTACCTGAATAGAATTAGCTCATTTTAAACGAGCGCAGTACATTTTGAGATTAATTAAAAAAGATACGTAGGATTCAATTACACATTAAAATCGATGAAATTAACTAGATTAAGACATGTAACATTTACAGGGGGGCCGAATCATTTTTTTCAGTGAATGAACAACAGTAGCATACCACTCCAGGGATAGGTACCTACCAATGAACAACAGTAGCATACCACTCCAGGGATAGGTACCTACCGCTGAACAACTGTAGATCTCGGCGCTACTGGTCTGAGGTCATGAGTTCGGTTAAGCCGGTCATTAAAGATTTTATTTGTTTTCTTCTAAACATGCAGTACATTGTGAGTTTTGTGATGTAATACAAATGTCCCTTCATTATTTGTCTTGAGAACATGTATTAAACTGCAACAATTATGTATTGTATGTCTATTGTTATTCTTTTATTTGTTGGGAATTAAATGCAAAAGTATTGGGTTGTATTACCCTTTGTAAATAAACGGTAACATTATGGCATAAACCTTAAATCACGTAAAACCCAGTTATCCTACTATCACATACCGTAATCCAGTATACGGTAAGATACCATAAAAGTAAATTACAGTAGCTTCACCGTAAAAAAAACCTGCTGCCAGTAAGTTACCGTTATTTTATGATGAAGTTGTTTAGAGTGTACTGTGTTATCACTCATTGCCTCCCTATGACACTTACATAAGTGTTATGTTTGCTCATAAGTACATTACAATGTGTTCAAAACATTTTTACACGCTGATTTTAAATGCAAAATATAACCTCCTTCTGCTCACCCACCTGAGATCAGTTAGAGGTGATCTTCTGTCATTTATGAACGCTTTCAGTCGAGCGATGAGTTGTTCTCTGGCAGCTTTCAATGCCTCTCTTTTGTATTTGTACTAGAAGCAAGGTGTTAGTTTTACATAGAGTGGTGAAGGAGACACACACCTGTCACTCACCTGTTGAAACCACACATCATGGGAACAAGTTTGACTACGTTCATTCTTCTTGTTGCCATGTTGAACAATGATGGAGAGACAAAGGGAGTGAGGTAAGAAAAATGAGGTGGAGATCCTGGAGGGAGGCGACAACAGCTGTTGTACATCCTGTTTGTGTGTGTGTGTGTGTGTGTGTGTGTGTGTGTGTGTGTGTCTTAATCCCCTAGAAAACGGTCACATAGAAAAGAGTGTCTCTTTCTGTCCATCAATGAGACAACAGTCAAAGCTACTGACGAAGTATTAGATATTGATAAGGATCACTTATGGTGAGAGGGAGTGAGGGAGGGGTAGCGCTTTAAGTTCAAAATATCTAAACTTTTTGGAAAAGCGCTGGTGAAAACGGAGGAGAAGCTTGTTTTGGTCGTGTTTGTCTGTCTGGTTTCAAAGTCAGACGGACAATATCACGACAGCGACCGACAAGCCCACTTGTGGGAGCAGATCGGTCGGGTAGAGACTGAATGTTGCTGGTGAGTGTCGTGCTTTTATTACCGTACGCCTCATCTTCCGTTACGGCCTGTCAGAGCGTTGACGCCAAGGACAAAAACAAAATTGGCGACGTCCAAAAAACCAAGATGATGTGGCTAAAAACCAAAATGGCGACGTTCAAAAGACCAAGCTGATCTGGCGAAAAAACTAAATGGCGATGACCAAAAACCAATATGATGCGGCTAAAAACCAAAATAGCGATATGGTCATATACACATCGCATTTAATGTTAAAATCACTCAAAATAGCTTATAATGTGTTTAGGGTTCCGACCTGCAGCTCTACATATTCTGGTTCTACGTCCCCCCCCCCCCCCTCCTCTCCCCTCCACATACTGGACCCCAAAATCCCTCCAGACCTCATCCACTTCAAACTAACTCTAAATTCAAACAGGATTCAGGTCCTTTCCACCACACAACTGAACCGAAAGACGTGATTCTTTACACACTGAAGAAGATTTTCTAAATGTCCTGAAGGTCCTCAAGGTAACGATGCACATTTCACTCATTCATTCATTCATTTGTTGTCTGTTTTTAGAGGATATTATTTGCCTAATGCACATTGCATTAATAACAATGCAATAAAAACAATAAGAAAACAAAGAAAAGTCAACAAAAAAGTCAAAAATAAGAAATTATTATTATCTTGAATTTAAAGACAAGATATAATTCAATGTTTTAGCTACTCGATATTTAATCAGTGACAGATTAAAAAAATTTAGTTGAATTTTGTTGTTCGACCTTTATTCTGTAGACACACCTTAAAGTACAATATGTACCTCTGAGATGTAGTACAGTAACAAGTACAATATGTACTTCTGAGATGTAGTACAGTAAAAAGTACAACATGTACCTCTGAGATGTAGTACAGTAAAAAGTACAATATGTACCTCTGAGGTGTAGTACAGTAAAAAGTACAATATGTACCTCTAAGATGTAGTGAAGTAAAAAAGTACAATATGTACCTCTGAGGTGGAGGAAAAGTATAAATGTAAATACTCATGTAAAATTAAATTAAATTTGTGTTTAAGTACAACCCTTAGTAAACTTCTACCAGCAGCTGATCAGCTTCATGTAAAGAAACTGAGCTGCAGTCACTCTGGTTATTATCCTTCATTGTCTGCTGCATGACGACTACAGAATCATTTCTTTATCCTCTTTGTGTGCGTGTGTGTGTGTGTGTGTGTGTCCTGTCACGGCACTCTGAGCCTGACAGACAAATTCAAACTCCTCCGTGTGGTTGTTCGATGCTCAGTGAGTGTCACGACGTGGTATAAAGAGCTAAAAAAAACTAACAAATCCAACAAAGCTAAACTGGAGCGTCGTCATCACGGTTCAACAAATATTTGCAAATGAGTTGATAAAAGCAAACAAAGAATTGCATTGACAGGAGACACACATCCAGAGAAGGTATCAATAAGCCAAGAAAATAAAAAGATAAATAAGGTGTAACTTATTTTTTTAAGGTGTGACTCATAATTACAAAAGTCCTGGTCAATCAGGAATATTATTAATTACTATCATCATAAGTCATTTATTAATTAATACCGACTGCGTGGACTAGAGAAGCCTAAATCTCCTTTACAATCACTCGACACAAAGGAAACGTTCTCAAAGACAACCATGACAATGTAACAATACTTCTTTGTTTCTTTGTCTCATTTCAACCATTTCAAGCTGTGATTGTCTTTAGAGATGCAGTCTCCCCTCCGGTGTTTTGGGGTGGGCGTGGTCTTGTTCTCTTTGGCTCCCTCCACCCTGACGTTCTCCCGCGGTGCCGGCCACGCCTCATGTCGGGACATGATTCCCGGCCACATCCGCGCTCAACCACGGGATCCGAAGCGGGTCCATGTCGCTCTGCGCACATCCGCCTCTTCTTACCTACCTGGACAGTTTGTAACAGGTACAAAAATGTAACTCACTGGTTAGTTAACGAACCAGTTATCGACCAGCTACTCTGATGGTTTTTAACTAGCGGTTAATTGTAAGTTAATTCTACTTGTCGGCACAGTTGATTACGACTGCTAATCTCCTGTGTCCTCAGTGACGGTCCAAAGCTCTCGGGACTTCATGGGTTTCCTGCTCCAGGCTCGCAGTGTGGAGGGTCCCGGAGTCGGAGCCAGAACTGGAGCCAGGTCTACGAGCGTGGCCCCGGAGCTGGTGGGCGGCTCCTGGACCCTCACACCGCCCGGCACCCACACCCTGCGCTGCCTCTCGGAGGACGACACCCTCACGCACTCGGACAAACAGCTGAAGAGAAACCTGTCGTTTGTGTGGAGGGCCCCCGAGGGCCCCATGGGAGACATAAGGTTCTAGTGAGTACGAGTCGAGGTTTGTAAAGCTTAGGGTTTGTTCTTTACAATCAGAACTGCTTTCATAACTTGCAGTCAAATATTTATGCAATTTAAATACTGGTGAAGGCACAATTTATTCTAATGTGAATGTTTGGTTAATTATTTTCATAACTTTTTGCATAATTGCATCATTGTATATTCAGCTACCTCTTTTGTCATTCCAGCATCACAGTGGTGCAGTCTTACTTTGTATACTGGGCAGGTATCGAGTCTGCAGTGGTGCTTGATGGGAGTCGTCGTCCTTGGACTAGGAGTAACATCAGCGTGGTGGATGGAGGGAACTCTGCACTACAGGAAGATGAAGTTACCGCTCTGCCAGGTATGCAACTTGTAGAATGCTGAATGTTTGTGCCCCTTTGTTTACCTTCAGTTTGAAGAAGTTGTCTTAATTTAATATAATTATTTATGTCATAAGTCATAAAATGCAACTGGAGGCCAAGGTAAAACACGGACTAGGCTTCCTGCAATGACCGTCTTTCTGTGTCTTTATCCACCATAAGCCCATAAAGCATCAAACAAACAAACGAAGCAAACAGCCAGCCATGCTATTACCCTCGGACCAGTATCTCGTCCAGTCTCGGAGACAAACCACTTGACCAACCAGGTGGGCAATGACAGAAAGAACAGAGCTATTATTTTGGGATCTAATCAAAATGCTACCAAAGGCAGTGAGAATGAAACCTATAGAACTTCAGGATCCGTCTCAGGTGAGGCTGAAGAGGCAGGCACGGACACAGGAAGCTCCAAGGACCCCAAAAGCTCTCTTCAGTTGACCAACCATGCTCATACCACCACAGCTATACCTTCAACCAAGCACGGCTTCCACGATGCAAATCTCTCAAGATCCACATCTCAGAATCCAAGAGAGACAATTCAGGACCAAACTAGATCAGTAAAGTTTGTGACCCAGAGTAGCTCATCGCAGCCCTGGAGGACTAGCGAGTCCCACACGAGTTTAATCAAGGATGAAAAGGGTCGTCAGTCCGTGCCCCGGACCCAGAATCTTCACCTCAAACCTTCTCTCCACTCGCAAACTTCTTCAACCAAACCTCTTCTTCACTCTCAAACTGGTCCAAGCCATATCTTTCCGTTCTTCCAAGAACCTTCATCTATGTCCCGAACCTCTTTATCATTCATTCTCCCATCCAAGACCCCTACCCTTCAGTCCTTCGTCAAGACCCAGACAACTCCACCCCTCAGTCAGGCCTACTCTCTATCCATCCATGTATTTTCCATCAAACCCATGAGCAGTTTACCTCAACCTGAAAATAGTCCATCTGGACCCAAAACTCGATCAAGGAAAACCAGTCCACATCAGCCTCGGCTTCAAACAGCTGCACCTCTGAGCAGTCCTCCTCAACCTCAACCGTTGAGCAGTTTTACCCAAGTCTTGCCCCAAACTATCCCAATTCAAACTCGGAGTCAAGCTAGCCATCCACAGACAGACCAGTCCAAATCTAGAACACCAGCTGAGGCTTTGAGTATCTCCCCCCTACCATGGTCCCAGCAACATTCCCAAGCCTCTGCCCCCCAGGCACTTACCTTTGGGTGGAAGCAAACTCAATCTTCAGCAACTCCTCGATCCATCAACCCTCTGCCCTTCCCTTCAAGGTTCACACTGGGTGAGGGTAAAGAGGTCAAAGATCCTCCGTCTCAAGTGAAGCTCAAAACCATGAGCCTGATCTTTGCATCCATTCCCTCAACCACCCCTTCAGTGTTTACCCCCTTTTCTTCCACCCATACTATGCTTGCCTCTTCCCTTGTTCCCCCCTCCACTCCTCTTTATCCCTCCAGAGGTTCAGCCCCGCTATCCGTATGGACGTCTTTGTCATCTTCTCCCTCTTCCTCCTCCATGAAGAACCAACCCAAAACAGCTCCAGCCCTTTTTTCTCTCCTGTCTCCTTCCCCGATCTCCATTCCTCCTCATTTGCTCCTCGTCCACCCTTCCTCTACTTCCCCTTTGCCATCCTCCTTAACCTCTTCTACCAAACCTCCCTCAAACTCCTCCAACTATCCATCATTAGCTCCCTTGATTGCCTCAGTCCCATTATCTACTTCTTCCTCGTCTCCTTTCACCTCCTCTGAATCCATCACAGGTTCAACCGTTTCCTCGCCCTCTTTTCCCACCATCTCTCCAGCCCTCTCCTCCTCAAGTGTCTCATCTACCTCTTCCATTTCTTCTCCCCCTTCACCTCATTCTTCTTCCTCATCCATCTCTACTGCTACTCCAACGTCCTTCTCAAACTTGTCTGCCACCTCTTCTTTTTTGCCGTCCTCCCAGACTACCTCCCCTCACCCAGAACCCTCTCCAGCTCCCCGGCGCTCTCTCTACAACCCTCTCACATCTTCCACCACTTCCTCCCCTATACCTTCCAAGCAACTTACCCTAGGTCAGAGGTTACCAATCCAGAACCACATTGAATCATCTGATACTGAGCCCAACCTCAATCTACAAACACCAAGAACAGTGGTTCACCCAAACCCTGAACGCCATCCAAACCTCGACCCGAACTTCGACTTAAATCTTGGCCACATGTTGAAACCAAACATTCCCAAAACCGACACTAAACCCAAACCTCCCTCCAAACCCCCCGGTACTCCAGACAAGGAGGGGAAGTATCCAGACATTAACGCCAGACACAGTGCGTGGGAGCTGGGCATGCTGCTGGGCTGCTCGGCGGGCTTGGGCATGGTGCTGGTGGTCGGGGTGAGGTACATGTGCCGCCAGGCCTGCGGCAAACAAACAGAGGTGACGCTGAACGACAGGGAGACAGAGTACGGGAGAGGTGAGAGAGGGCTGCTCCACGTCCAGGAGTGTGGAGATCTGGTCCGAGTCCGGAGAATCAGAGAGAACAGTTTTGTGCTCCTGGCAGAGTACGATGTTCTGCCCTCACCTGGAGACTGAAGGCTGCCTACAGAGATAGTTTAAGGTACTAAAATATTTCTTAAGGCCAGAAATAATCCCACTGCGTAAAATGCCCTTAGCAACATTAGATTAAACTAAAGTAGCGTAGCATTCTGTTACTAACTGAAAAATACCAATTTATCTTGATTAATGGTAGCTAGATAGCCTAGCATGAATTTCCCATTAGCTTCTAAACCAAGATAGCTTACAGCATTCTAAAAACATGAAACTAATGGTCAAACGAGTGAAACAAGGTTTCACAAAAAACCTTATTCTTACCTCCAATAACATTGGGGATAATGATGTTTGTCAGTCCTTCTGTCGTCGTGGTCCAGAACAAGATGCATAGCTTTGGGCCAGATTGCCTGAGAGTTCGTCACCATTTGTTTAGCATCAAGTTAAAATGTTTGATGGCTAACATATCTCAAGAATTACTTGGCAGATCAGGAAATTAGCCGTGGATATTCATGATCCTCAGAGGATGAATCATAGTGAGTATTTAGGCTAAGCTTTCGTCTCGCACCCCCATTCATGCTCTCTGGGAGATGAACCCTTTTCCGATTTAGACTTCACGAGTTTTCGACTGAGGCCAAAATATGAACTTTGGGACATCATTTGAGACTTTTAGCTGCACCACCGACGCTCTAAATGAAAAATGACTAACATGAAGTTTGTGTAATGGGAAAAATATGTTTTTTAACACAGACACTGTTTAAGGACAGCAGTCTCTCTTGATTTAGTAGTTAATCATTAAGTTTTGAACCTGATGCACTGTTTGTTTTGTGGCATGTGTTATGATCCTCACCCGAGGACGAAAGATGAACGTCTTGATTGAAACCAGATAACGAGCAGATCAATACAGCCTGCGCAGAGAAACTTGTTCTCTCCTATGTATGAGTTACGAAATGGGAGTGAGCCTCTTCTCCTTTAAAATGTGTGTTTCTGATACTTGGTTGAGACAGCCTCTCTACTGTACACTGAAATATGTGTCTGTTGAGACGCTCTCCTGCTTGCAAGCATTATTAAATGACGAAAACGTTGATTCTCTCAAGACTCTGTTTATTGACATAGATAGAAAAAACTTTGACTCTTCTCCCGATTGATCATAGAAATCTTCCATAACATTTGTTCCACCCACTTCCATACTGTGGAGTGTATAACTGTACCCTCGAGGGTCCATTAACAAGTTAGCAGGAGTTTTGATCTTGTTTTTTCAAAATAGCTAACTCGTGCTCAAGAAAATGTTCTTGGCTTAGTGTTGTGTCCTCTAGAGTTTTTCTGCCTCCAACATGTTTAGAGAATTAAAGCAACAATCTGCTTCCTGATAGGATATTTAAAGACAAGGCTAGGATGACATACACCATTCAGTGGACACTTTTTTGTTTGATGAATAGAAAGCGTTGGTGATGCAAAGGCTGTAAATCCAGCTCTGTAGTTGTGAAATTTGATAAAGTATTTGTAAAACAGCAGGATTTTCCTGCATAATAAAGTATATTTTCAGTATTATACATCGTGTATTTCTTGATTTTGGCTGTTGTATCGTGAGGGTTTTATGGACAGTAGTGCTGGTTGCTGAGTCATTTCATAACACTTTTTGTGTGTTAGAAGGCCTCTCGGGTCTGTTGGCAGGACTTTCACAGTATTATTTTATTATTACTTCATCCAAACGAGGTGACAGAAGAGCCATCTGTCCAAAAACCATGGGTCAGTGAAACTAATGAGTTGCAAATAATTCCCAGAGTGTTTTCCCTCCTCATTTGATTAGACAAAACTGGCCCTGAGGAGGAATGTTAGACAAAGGGGTGTTAAGACGTAAAGAGAAAGTCAGATAAACAGATTCCAAACACTGTAATCTCTGGAGGTCCGGATTAAAATCTGGTTTTCCATCTCGTTTTAGGAGTGTGTGATGATAAAGCCAACAAATACCTGGCCCATTTACCAGCACGAAGACACAAAACAAAGCATGATTTAAAACTTCACCATCCAGTACATATAATATTGATATGAGCTGCAAAAACACTTTATAAATACAGATACATAGGATGAGTCCAGAAAAAACAAGTTTTTTTTTTTTTAAAGTTCGTAGGTTTATTTCTGAATACTTTTTTATGTAAACAAGTGGAAGAATACACCTTTACATACCCGGCTCAATATCTTTCTTTCCTAAATATACTTCTAGTAAAACAATCGATGAAACCTCGGCAGTAAAGTCAGAGACGATTTGAAAACGATTCGGATTTGATCTCCAGTCACAACAAACGTTTTCAGTCAACTTAACATTCTTATAACGGCGGTTTACGGTGAAGGAATCTGTTCCAAGCGGGTTACCGAGGCTACGATGATACACTCGAGGCGTCTTTCATCATCTCATGTTCGATGACCCAATAGCCAGACAGAGCGATTGAATTTAGAGGATCTGCAAAACCCCCCTCTGAACAACCACGGCCAACGTTTTTTTTAAATAATTTGGTCGTGGTGCTACTATCCAGTAGACTGATTTAGCATGCTAATGCTAACAAGTGCTACAACAGAAACACAATCAGGTGTTCACAGAGCTGTGGACCTCCAAACATATCAATCAGAAGGTCCCGCAGGAATCAGAATTGACATAAAAACACCAGAGGGTTGTAAGGCTTGGTAGTGACACCAGCAAACAAGTAACAGAAATACTGCCTAAGTGCCCCTGAGCAAAGCCCTTGTGTTGTATATTTTCCACAGGTTAATGTCCGTTTGGTCGCATCACAAAGCCGCTAACATTGACTAAAAATACTTGTATCCTTGTTTGAGTGGATGTCACATGTTGCAGCTCCAGTTCTGATTGGTTGTGATGATGATACATTCACTGTCATCTCTCTGAATGGGATAAATGGTTAGTGTCGAGTCCACCACTTTGGTCCAGACAGCTGTTGGGTGGATCGCCATGAGATTTGGTACAAACATTCATGGTGCCCAGATGATGAAGCCCAATTACTTTGGTGGTCCTCTGACTTTTCATCCAGCGCCATCATCTGGTCAAGACTTGTATTCAATACTTTGTTTTATTACATTCATACGAGCCTCAGCTGCACTTTGTGTATCGTGCTGATTAGCAAATGTTAGCATGCTAACTCAAAGATGGTGACCATGGTTATACCAGCTAAACATTAGCATGTTAGCATGGTCATTCTGAGATTTGGGTTGGTGTTCAATATGACAATGGAAAGTGACGTGATCCCCACCACATCACTCAGATAGAATACGGTATCATCTGCGTACAAACGTATGTGAAACAACGAGCGTAATATTTGAGAAAGAATCAGAAACTGACGTCATTCTTATTCTGTATATTAAACGCATTAGTTTGTTTCTATCAAATCATAAATGTAACACATGTCCTCATTTTCTGGCAGTGACAGCTCGGACAAAGATAACAGTAGAAAAAAGATAGAAAATAACAAAAGAAATAAAAACATAAAATAAAAGACTGGTCCCAGTAACTCCGCCCCTTCCTGTTCCTGCTGTTCAAACCAAACGCTCCATTTGTCTTTGAAAAAACAAGCAGATATCCTCTTTTTTGCAGGTATTTCATATAAAAATATAAGTTATTATTTTCTTTTAAATATAAAAGAATGTTTATGATGGAAATATGAAATATACGTTTTTTTGTTGTCATAGAAACTGAGAATATCGAGGCGGCCGGTGCACGGCGTTGCCCTCCGCCGCGCTGAGGTCTCTGTTGATTGTTTGTGATAAGGCACGTTTCACCGTATCCCTCCGCCGAGGTCAAAACTCTCATCTTCATCTTCCTCAGATGGGCTGAAGAGTTGACAGCTTCATCGCCTGAACAGAGAGAAGAAGAGATGCAGAGAGTGAGACATTCAGATGGAACGATGAACCGGAGGGAGGGAGAAAGGAAGAGAGAAAGAGAGGGAGGAAGGAAGGAAGGAAGGAAGAGAGGGAGGGAGGAAGGAAGGAAGGAAGAGAGGGAGGGAGGAAGGAAGGGAGAGAGAGAGGGAGGAAGGGAGAGAAGGAGGAAGAAAGAGAGGAAGGAAGAGAGGGCGAGAGGAAGGGAGAGAAGGAGGGAGGGAGGAAGAGGAAGAGATAAAGTTCCATTGTGTGGTAAACTGACGATTGTAAAGTGCAGTGAGTTAATCATCACCAAACACTGAATCATGTCGTGAGTCTTCAGAACAGAAACAAAGACGTCCCACCGAGTGAAACTACGACGACGTTCCTCCGGTCAATTATTTCACTTCCTGTTTCAGAATAAATAAATGATAAAAGGTTCTCGTCCTGTTCGATCAGAGTCAACAGCTTCATTTGACTGTTATCGTTTTACAGTAAACAGTTATATCTTAAGCCATAAAATAACAAACACTCTATTTTATCTCACTGACTGCATGTTAGAGATAAATAGAGCTGAAACAAGAAGTCAACTATTCTACCAACCAACTAATACAACTAGTTTCAGTCATATATCACAATGTTATCTTTGTTTAATCTGATTATTATAACTGTTGACGTATTTGTTTGTCAATATGAAACTCAATATATCGAAGGTTCAAACGTTTGACTCAACTGAAAGTTGAAGTTATTTTCAACAGATTTAAACTCCATGTTTAACAGTAATTATTTGGCATCATCATCATCATCATCATCACACCCACCACCACCAGACTTAAAGGAATACTTCACCCTGACATGAACATTTGTATTTAGATTACTCTCCGTTTACTTTACAAACACAAAACTCTTTAAAGATTCAAAACACCAGAATACAAGAGTCCCACATGTTTTAAATTGTACTTTTGTGAAATAGTGAGCATACTTTGTTTTAAAGCAACGCTTTAACTCCAGTAATTGACGTACAAACGGTCATTTTGTGGGTGAAGTGTTGAATCACAGTGAAAGTGGTCCAGCAGAGGGAGACAACGTCTCAGATATACGACAGCTCTGCTGAAGACAGAAGAACTACAGGCAGCTCTCTAAGGACACGTTTAGGCGTCTACTCACTCAGTAGTGTTGGAATGCGGCCCTATCGCAACAACACACTAGACTGTAGGAGAGGAGAAAAGGTAAGGAGGTTAGGGTTGGAATGCAGCCCGCTACCTCGGACCAGAGCAGAGTGCGAGTGTGTGTAGGTGTGTGTGTGTGTGTGTGTGTGTGTGTGTGTGTGTGTGTGTGTGTGTGTGTGTGTGTGTGTACCTTCTGCCGGCTGGTCATCCAGCTCCGGATGGTCGGCACGAGGACGGAGCCGAGGAGGATCTGAGACGGATGGTAGATCAGCAGAGGAACCGAGATCAGAGAGAGATGCTCATAGCCCTCAAACACTATCTTCAACATGGGGATACCTGGAGAGAGGCAGGAAGAGAGGGAGGGAGGAAGAGAAAGAGAGGGAGGGAGGAAGAGGGAGAGAGGGAGGGAGGAAGAGAGGGAGGGAGGAAGAGAAAGAGGGAGGGAGGAAGAGAGAGGGAGGGAGAGAGGGAGGAAGGGAGGGAGGGAGGAAGATAAAGAGAGGGAGGGAGAGAGGGAGGAAGAGAGAGTGGGAGGGAGGGGAAGAGAAGGAGGGAAATGTTTTCTGATTACACTCCAGAGTCAAAGTAAAAATCTTCCATTAATGTGAAGCGATGAAACAAACTTCTTCTTCTCTTGTATCTATTTGTGTGTGTGTGTGTGTAGGTGTCTAGGTGTGTGTGTGTGTAAAGGTGTGTGTGTGTGTGTACCCAGGGTGAGAGACTTGTGTGTGGAGCAGAACACGATGGCCACAGTGTCTGCAGGACTGAATCCTGAACCCGACCTGTGGAGACAAACAGGAAGTTAAATACTCGCTCTGACCTCTGACCTCTGACTCACTTCCTCTTCTTACTGAGCTCATCTGTGTTTATATTTAATACAGTGTGTGTGTGTGTGTGTGTGTGTTAGCTCGACTGTAACAAGGCAAGACATTAAGAGATGAATAGACTGAAACTATGAAACAGAGGAGGAGGAGGAGAGGATGATGAAGGAGCAGGAGTGGCTGAAGGAGGAGGATGGAGGAGGAGGATGAAGGGGGATGAGAGGATGGACAAGGTGGCAGAGGAGAGGATTGAGGATAAGGAGCAGGAGTGGATGAAGGATGAAGGAGGAGGATGGAGGAGACTCACCTCGTAGAAAAGGCAAACGTGAGCAGCATGAAGCTGAGCTGGATGAAGAAAACTGAAACAACAAAGAAACAACTTTTAATGTTCTCAGATGTTAAACTATGTTTTCTTTAAATAGAGTCTGGTGGCAGAACCACAGACAGACAGACAGAGAGAGGGAGAGACAGACAGAGGGACAGAGAGACGGACAGAGAGACGGACAGAGGGACAGACAGAGGGACAGACAGAGGGACAGACAGAGGGACAGACGGACAGACAGAGGGACAGACAGACAGAGGGACAGACAGACAGACGGACAGAGGGACAGACAGACAGACGGACAGACAGAGGGACAGACGGTACTGACTGATGAGGACGACCAGCAGCAGGCTGATGGGGTCCAGCTCTATGTTGGGGTTACTGAAGGTGTCACAGAAGGTGGTGTAGATGATCATGAGGAGGACGGCGCTGCTGACGGCACCGAACGGAAGCTTTCTCCGTTCCAGATGTTCCCTGAAGAAACCACGACACACCTGCACAAAACACAAACACTCACACTCACACCACAACCAAGAACATATTTATCCATTTTCTGTATAGAAACATATTCCTACCTGACCCAGGATCAGAGGGACCACCACAGTCATGAAGAGCTGAGAGAAGATGGAGGCGAAGGGAACGGAGGACGAGGAGCCGAGCTGGAGGAGGAGGAGATAAAACTTTATTCATCTGGAGTTAATCAGAGAACGATCAGGACATACTAAGATAGTGACGGACGAAAACCAAGATGGCGACGGACGAAAACCAAGATGGCGACGGAGAAACAGGAGTCTCAGGTGTGACTTACAAACAGCAGCAGCAGCACTGGAGTCACTACGATTCCCTGCAGGACACAAATATATTATTGATATTATGATTATTGTTATTATGACTAGGATGCTTCACAAAGCTCATGATTTCTTACCAGGAAGCTTCCAAACGCTGAGTTGAAGATGGCAGCAGCCTAGAGGATCACACACACACACACACACACACACACACACACAGTTACCTTTCAATGCTACACCATCTGTGATAATGACCTCCTAACGTCGGTGTGTTGTACCTCGTTGCCTCCGACAGCCTTGGTGAGAATAACTGCCGAAGAGACCGGAGGGGGCATGCAGCTCACCGTCTGTAAGCTACACAAGAGGAGGGGGGGGGGAGAGGAGAAAGAAGAAGAATCTTCATCATCTGTTTCTAATGGTAAGAACATTTCTCTTTCATCTACCGCCATCCTTCAAAGGTCAGGGGGCTTTCAGGTGAGGCTAAGGATGAATTTAACTGAATATATTTACGGCCAAAAGCCAAGATGGCGACGGACAAAAACCAAGATGGAGACGGACAAAAACCAAGATGGCGACGGCCAAAAACCAAGATGGAGACGGCTAAAAACCAAGATGGTGACGGCCAAAAACCAAGATGGTGATGGACAAAAACCAAGATGGAGACGGCTAAAAACCAAGATGGAGACGGCTAAAAACCAAGATGGCGACGGCGTAAAACCAAGTTGGTGACGGAGAAAAAAACCATGATGGCGACGGCGAAAAACCATGATGGCGACGGCCTACATGCAGAACTCGAGGCTTTAGAACTGTAGTCCACAAACCGATTGATGACGTCACGTTGACTACAGTCTATGGTTGAGACAATAGAAAAACTCTCAATCTCATATTTAGAACCTTTACAATGTTTTATTTCTAAATTTCTTTTACGAAGATATTAAATCACTCGAAGTTTACGTTTGCTTTTACACCACAGACGAGGTCCTTGAGGTTCCCTCTTCAAACCTAAACCAAACCGGCTCTAACCTGAGCCGTGAAACAGATCTATGATGGTCCTCATAAAGATAGATGAATAAGTAACACACACACACACAGCGTGGCCCTAGCAGCAGTGAATGAGGGTCTTTGTGTCCGCACATAACCTTCAGGTACAGTTTGAACAAAGCACTGCATTCACACACACACACACACGCACACGCACACGCACACGCACACACACACTACCCTCTGAGCAGCCATTGGTTGATGGCGGTGAGTGCGAGCACTTTGAGCAGCAGCCAGACGACCAGAGGGAAGAAGACGAGGGTGAAGGACTGGACGAAGAGGTGCAGACGGAAGTGAAGCAGCGCGCTGGTCAGCTCCTGCAGACGCAGAAGAAGAAGAACATTCATCCTCTGCTTCCATCACTGTTTTAAATAAAGGTTTTACGGTGACGTTTCGGGGTCTCTCACCTCGGTTTTCAGCGACAGGCCGCTGTTGAAGAAAATGAGCGAGACGGCAACGTAGGCGATCGTGATCTCTGGTTTTAACGGCCCTGAGAGAGAAAATAAATGTATTAACCACATAATAATATTTAATCTAACTTTGTATACTTTAAGAACATGTTGTTGAACATTTTCCTTATTTTAGTTGCAAAAATAAAAACGTTATGTGAAGTTATGACACATTCAAGACTTATTGATGACATTAATATGTTACCAGGGCTGCAAATAACTTTCTGTTAATTCAGCGTTATTAACATAAATATATAAAAGAAAATGATAATAAAAGGGAAAACATAAAAACAAGAGAAATCCATTCCCTTGTATGAGTTATAATAAAAATGATTATTTATTTTATTTCAAAATAAATGTCACAATGTGATTAAATGAAGGAAACAGAAATACATCATTATGAAAATAGTATAAAAAATAATCAACGATATATTTTTAATCACACGCTCACTTTATGTTGATTTATCTATAATTAACAAATCAGCAACGAAGAACACATTTGTGACGCGCTCTGTTCAAAAGCACTCGGCTGATTGATGCAGGAGTTTACGAGGCGCACCTGAACGCAGCATCCAGACAGTATGATAGTACAGCATGGTGGTCTGAACTAATCTACAGATGAAGAGGTGAGGCTGAGCTCTGCTGCCTCTCACACCTCTTATCTCACATACAAGAGGTTGTATCTACTAACTTCACTTTCTACTATCAGGTGAACAGCTACAGGTGGGTCACACCTGAGAAGATGCAGTTTAAACACGAGGACATAAAAGCATTTCATAGGATGTGAGCCAATAAGATAAGGCAACCGTGCACGCGCACAACCGAGGGTGTGTGTGTGTTGACATTCATGCTGAATGCAACGTGTCACTAGTGCCAGGTGAGCAGGGAGGACACACCCACACCCACACACACACACCCCCACACACACACACACAGTCTAACAGCCCTTAATACACGTTGTACGCTCTTGTACTTGAAGAACCAGACTCCATTTAGAAAATGTCAAAATTAAGAATTACATCCGTTTCCAGCCCTTATAACCAATAGTTATACAATTAATTTG